>NW_023339751.1:10571692-10590164 GCF_004916995.1 Morone saxatilis
GTAGCATGAATTGCTTTCTTATTTATGTTCTCTACTGAATCCAAAAATCAGTATTTATAACCTTCAGCCAAGTGGACAAATTATGTACATCATTCCTAAAACCTGTACTGTCTTTGGTGAAAGTGTTTTTGCAGCCTCATCTTGTAAACTAAATAATTTTATAAGCATGGAAGATTACACAAACAGGATTAATTAATTTATTTGACCACTGACTGCACATATCCTGTTACTGAATACCGCCAACTCATTGTTTGATGTAATTTCCTGTTTAAGTGTCCTGCTTGTGTTGTTCATGGGAAATTTTTTTTCATGCTGTCTTAACGTTTTACTGTTTTGTTTTAAGTCTGTTGTTTGTTCTTTTATGTGAAGCTTTATTCTGCTGCTTTGGCCAGGACTCCCTTGTAAAAGAGATTTTGAATCTCAGTGGAAATATTCCTCATAAAATAAAGGTCAAATAAAAATAAATATATAAATAAACAAGACTGATGAGAGCAGTCAGGGTGAATAAAAACAATCAATATGGACCAAAAAAACAATACACAACATGAACGCTCCCTACAGCTATGAGTGACACCTTTCGCATTAGACACAGTTGTTTGATCCATTGCAACTTAAAATTATTGAAAAATAATGTACAGTAGATCATAAAACAGTTATGTTGTTTTTACTCCGAAGGACCAGTTAATTTAAAACATCTTAAATGTCAAATATGAAATTCTTCGAAAAAATTAATGTCATAAAATTCAAAAAGGATAAATATTAGCAATATAATATTTTCAGTGGTTCATCAAGCACCAAACTCTGGTGTGTACTAATGATTTTGACCTTTAGTTCCCTAAAATGTAATTAAAACCATCAGTCACTGTTTCACAAGGAGAAATAGTCATTATGCAAATGTTTTGCTCTCCACTGGGTTCTTTAAACGTTCTGCTGACATTGCACTGTCCCCATACTAAACTTACAAAACAATTGCTGTGATGAAGATGGCTCCATTAGTTATGGATAATTATGTTTTAGTCACACACCCTTTGCAAATTTCTTTGGTTAGTGGAAGTCATACTGTTTATAGTAATAGATCCATTTGTGTAGTTGGGTTCAGGTTTTGGTGACACAAAACTGAAAAAAACAACTTAAACCTTGAGGGGCATCTAAACTGGAACATGTGCACCAAGTTACATGTCAGCTACACGTATCGTTCCTGATTCCTCTTAACTCTATGGAGAATTTCAACATCTCTCAGGTCAATGTTTTGGTTTAACAGCTTTTGGGCAACTTTGCTGTTTTAGTTCACTCTCAACACTTTAATCAGAGGCAGGAAGTTCTGCTAAACCCACTGTACGCTACTTTCCCAGCACTAAATGTCAGACAGACAAAGATAGAAACTAGCTGGCGAATAGTGGAGCAAATTTTTTCCCGGAGCTCAAAGGACAGTGAGTGTTGGACTAAAATTTGTCAGGTGGCCAGACAACAAAAAGTGGATATTAAAGTTTGCTCCATGTCTGCTCCATATAAATAAAGATATATTTGACAACATGTTACCATATAAACATAAAACGGTGAAAAGTCTGTTATGTTTATAGCTTGTTCGGCTGGCCACAACACCTGATTATTTTATCCCACACGCAGACTTTCTTCAGTTACTTAACAGCAGTTAGACCAATTAACTAGATTAAATGACTTAACATGCATATTTTTGTAGCAAAAATCAATACCAATCATATGTTGTAATATTTAACCAAGAGTGATATGTACAGAACAAAACAACCATAGTCTGAGGCAGCTGAGAACCCAAGAGTTTATCTTCCAGTACCAACAACCTGGAGATCCTGCCCTCAGGTGACTCTTCTTGGTCTCATTGAGGAGTTTCTTTCCGTGGATATCCTGAAAAATGTGTGCAAGAGAGAGAAAGAGATCTCAGGCTCTACCTCACATGAACCCAGAGCAGAGACACTGCATGGGTCGAGTTACTAAACAACAGCATGAATCAAACCTTGTTGGATACCCACAGCAGCCTGCAGTCACAATAATTATATTTCCATCAACTTCATCAAACACTTTATTCATCTTTTGGAGACACTTGAAACTCTTCTCCCCAGGCTCTGAATAATAATCAGCTTTGAGAAAAAAAAACATGAATCCATTTCAATAAATATGTAAATAATCTGATGTAAACACATAGATAACACCAAGATAAGATATAAATTCCTCTCTCGTAGCAGCACAACTGAGGGACTTTGTTGATCAGGGATTTCAGTTCCTGTCATCTGGAACTCGCTTTGTTTACACAAACATCATGCAGCATTAAACATCAATGCACTTTTTGTCTCCCCGAGGCAGAACGGCTCAAAAATCAAAGCAACTCAAAGAAGCCGGTACCAATACTCTACACGTCAACTTTTACATTTTTAGGAAGACATCATATTGCACTATGAATAACCTCTCACTTGTAACAGCATAACATACATACAGTATCTGGACTTACTGTTGACTCCACGTGTCTGAACAGACTTGCTGCACTTTCAAATACAGTACAGGATAAATATTTGACATGTGAAAATTTACATACTGAAATGGACTATACATCATCACTTGGTCCACAAGTTTCATATCTCCAAGTCTCTTCCAAAGACATGTGTTGGCACAGAGGTTATCTTGATAGTCAGCATGATAGAGGTTCAAGGACCCAACGTTTAATTTGCTCCGTGATAATATACTTATATCTCGATGCACATCTTTTTACAAGAATACATTTAATACCATATTCTTCACACCTTGGTTGTCTTCATTAATCAAAGAAGTCGTTCCTTCAAGGAAAGAAAGAACAAGCTACATTACGCCTTATAATATGGCACACAGTGCTTCTTTTTCACCTTAGTCTTAAAGGATAGGTTCAGATTTTTTGGCATGGGGGCATTGTTTTAAGATGTACTTAAAACAAGACTAAGAGTCTACAGTCATGCTAGCGGCTCTGAGAGGCTGTACTTAGGCACAGTGGTACTTTGAGTTAGACGCTAATGTTAGCATGCTAACACACTTGCAATGACAATACGCTATTTCAGCAGTCAACCCAAAGTACAGCTAAGGATGATGGCAATGTTAGTTTTTAAGGTCATAAACCTAACTATTGGACAAATTGAAATTTTTATGAAAAGTTTAGGGTTACCAAAGTTATTTCAGTTCATCCCGAGACAACATGAATGTTTGGACCAAATTCCATGGCATCCAATGTTTGCTGAGACATTTTATTCAAAACCACAAATCTCAACCTCATGGTGGCACTAGAGAAAAGGTCTAGTATTCATCCATTGGGCACCATGGACATCTGAAGCAAGTTTCATGTCAATCCATCCAACAGTTGTTAAGATATTTCAGTCTGGAAAGTGGTGGACCAACCACCAACATTACATTGTCATCCCTAAAGCTGCTAGCATGGATAAACATGAACCTATCCTTTACCTTTGAAATTTGGCACATTTTACACTTTCCCCTGAGGATCATCATCACCCTTCTAGTTATCTCAATATAATAATGGACATTGTTATTGTTATTAACAATATCAAAAGCTACATTATTAACACTTTAAATACTATTTTGAAAAAAACAATAACATTATCTTCATTTTACAGAAGATACTACAGAAGCTGCTGTGCAGCTCACAGCTGTACAGACGATATGCTTTCATAGCTGCTCTATCACTTGATGCCCAAATTGGAGATATCAAAACATTAAAAATGTATTTAGGGAATAATACTGGGCATCAGTGAAGTTTTGGAATTAAATAGCATTATGGCATTTCCATCCACATCTTTACACTAAACAAACTCAGCATGAATAATCATTGACAAGCATGTACAGTTCTTCTTCTGTATAGTTCATACACACTCATTTTTTTTGCTTTATACATTGTCCAATGAGCTCCTTTATTTGCTTATTGGCAGTGTTGAGTCTTTTTTTTTAATTGGTCAGTCCATCAGCCCCAGGTTGGGTATCCATTCCACTGGGATGAAACATGAAGGCATCAAAAAGCACAGGAGGTTGAACACAAGCACAACTGAACTCAACTGCTATGGTAAAATATCTTTGTAGGTCTCATTAATCCAGGTATTCGAATATCGAGTTGAAATTAAACTATCCACTGGACTGCAGCAAAACATCTTCAATTCTGCAATAACGTTCCAGTGAGTAGTTTAACTTCAAAGGGACACTGCTCTGGTTTAAGTACACAAGGCTGGTGGTAAAGCAGGGGCTCTGCTGAGGGTTTTGCTCACAGCTAACTGTATGTAGCTAAAGAAGAGGCAAAGGGCTACACTCCCAGAGTTAATTAAGGGATCATGTTATGAGGCGAGTTTAAAGAAAACAAAACTGAAAATGGCAAAAGAAAGAAGACCAAAACTGTGGCAACAGAAAAAAATATGCAGACACTGAAACAGGGCTTTTTCAGGAGGTCTTGTCTTTTGTTAGACATTGCGTGGGTATGCTGTCTACTGGCATCAACATCTTTGCTACATAATGATCATCTTTTGTATCATCAGCCTCCACACATACACACGTTAGTCAGACAGGATGCACCATTTTCCATAACGAGAGACAGAATTTATGCTCCTCAGGCTGCATTGTCTTGTGTGTACTGAAGATGAGAAAGGTACCTGCAGAGCAGTGCAGTACTGTTGAGTAATAGCTTGATGAATGTCATACTATCTTTTTAGTGACTTTTCTTTCAGAAGTTCAGAACTTCCTCTGTCTGACCCTAGAGGGAGCTACAACTGTGTTTCACTGACAAAATGACATAAACGAAATTCTAAAGGATAATACAAAGGACAGATAGCACTAATGAACTGAAGACTTCAATGATAAGAGAGAGAAATTGTATCTGCATCAACATCTCTCTATATTTCTTAATGTTGTGTGTATGTCAGGTACAATACAATGTAGATGCCTACTTTTTGATCATTGCTGATTTGATTTTGCTTAATTAAAAATAATCTGCAGACAGAATGAAAGGGATTTGGGTCTCCTAAACACACTTGTAACCAACACCCATACTGGCACACACATCAAACAGCTGCAACCCACACTGTCTCAGTTTTCTCAGAATCAGTCAGTGTGTGTTCGATTCTCCTATAAGGGCACAGAAACTTGTTCTTTGACGTCTCCTTAATGATCAGCAAGCTTTCATCTCACACTAAGTAAGGCTGGGACTGATGGCGCATACACACCCACAACACACCAGACACATGTGGACACTATCAGTGAGACTAGCATGGTCTTACAGCGCCTGGGTTTGCTTGCGTTCCCACTGAGCTGACACCACAGAGAATATTGCCTGGCTAGGTTGACTCCACAACTCCACGTCCGCCAGAATCTGTGTGAGTGCAGGAACGCATGGCCACTAGCCATAAGTGCGTGTATGTCTCTTGCTAGTATGTGTCTGTATGATGACTTGGGCATGGTTGTAATGCGTGTGTGAAAGAGAGAGAGTGTGTGTGTGTGTGTTTGTGTGTGTGTATGCGTAGGAGTGTGGTGACCTACAGCTGTGATGTGGATCACCAGTATCCACTGTTGTGAATGAGAAGGATAAATAATCCAAGGTGCTCTCTGTTAGCTGTTTGATACTAAAGCCAAATGCATGTGAACAGAGCATAGAACCAAGCAGTCCCACAGCAGGCCCAATTTGCCAGCATTCAAAGCAGCTTGACCCCAACCCACCTGACATGAATGCAATCATTGAGCAAGAACGGAGAACATTGGGTGTCCCAGGAGGCTGGTAGTTTTTCTCCTTCCAGATTTCAGGGCTGCTGCACAGACCTAAGACTGCACTGCCAATGTGTCAGCAGATCGACACAGTGACACTGAACCCCCTGAAAACAATCAAGCATTGACGTCCAGTCTAATCAAGGGATAAGCCTAGTGAATCAGCTATACGACAGAGATGGTGTGACTCATGGAAACAGACGTGATGGAATGAGAGAAAATGTGAATGGAAAAATTGGAACAAAAGAAATTATGATTATTTTGGTTTGGATAGCTGTTGGAGAGTGAATGATATTCCCTCACAGACACTCTGGATGTTGGCTTTTCCATCTGTCTACTGCCTTTGTGTGGGTTCTGTTGCACTTGTGTTTATTCTGTTGCGTATTCAGTGTGTTTATGTGAGCCAGCTCTTATTCTCGAGGTGGTAGATCGTAGACCCAAACAGGGAGATGTGTGAATGCTGTGGATCACCTCCTCGCCTTTTTCTCTCCAGTTGTCTTAGAACCTGGTGCTCTCATGTTTCAGCATGCGGATGTTGGTAAGCGTCCCGCTGCCCCTGTGGTGGTACCCGTAAGCCTGGCGCTGCCCCTCCAGTCACCGAGCGCTGCTGCCTGCCGATGACATGCTGCTGCTGGGACTGGAGCTGCCCGAGCCCCGGTCTTCAAACACGCTGATCTCTAGCTGAGGACACGAAGAATGTCAAGGATCATCATGATGGGGAGAGTATTAAAATACAGGGCGGACTTCAAAATCGACAAGTTTCTGCACTGCTTACACCACATTTTTGTAATGTTATGTGGGGGTGCACAACCCAGATGAGGTACACTCATGAGATGTTACTTGGAGAGATCAGTGACTGAATGTTTCCTGTTGCTTTCTCATTGGATACTGCGTATTTCCCATCTCAGCCTCGTCTCAAAGGTACTCCAAATACCATCGCATCTTGTTTTTGGCTATGATAAAATCAAACATGTTTAAAAAGGAAGCGTGTAACATCTGGAACTTATGACAAGGTCGAGATATGTCTCAATATTGCTCAAATTAGATGTGCGGATTGGCCCACTCAAGGGTTTTTGACTTGCATCTCAAAAAATAGTCTGGGGCTGGCAATTCAAGGCAAAAGTCATTTTGTCTTCATTAGGCTTTAATTGCACCCAATATGGCTTGGCTCTAGCCAAGGGTCCCAATATGATGGGCAACAAGACCAGTATCAAAGCAAGAATTAATTTACTTAAATTGGACCTTAATAATAATAAAAATATACAAATATTATAGAGGTTCATGCTGAGAGATCAACCAAACAAGAAAAACAAATGAAACACATGCTTCTCCTCTCTGGGAGAATGATTTCTCTAACTAGCCTTCACAAACAGAGGCCATATTATATAGGGCTGTATTGACTAATAAGTATTGGTAATAGGTTGGCCCCATGACTTGGAGCCTGTTCCTTGAGCCAGACCTGTGTGATGGTCTACTGGACACATTCTTTCTCTCCTTCTGCCTTTTAACTACATGAGAAACTGTGCTGGGATCACTCCAACTGACAAAGAGAGACTCACTGCTGAAAATCTAAACTATAAAAGAATATATACGACGAATGAAGTGAATAGTTAGAAGCATTTAAAAAAAGATTCTGATACAATATCTTATTTTGGGGTGATAAAACAGAAGAAGATGGCTTGAGCAAAAAAAATAACTCATCATCATAAGTGCATACACACCTTAGGCTGCTGATTCACGCCACCTTGTATTTTTCACCTTTTGTTTTCAAAGGACATTCGACAGAGCATGCATGCTTTTTTCAGCCCTGCCCTGCTTCAAATGTACTCCTGGGAAAGATAGTTGGTCATTGAACAGCTCCTCTACAGCATCTGGAGTTTAAGTGCTTTGTTCAAGGACAACTTGATGGTAATATATGAGTAAGCTATATCCAACCCAGATGTTTCTAGCAGTGCTTCTAACTGGTGACCTTCTACTTATGATGCCTGGTTTCTAAAACCTCTAAACTAATGCCACCTCCTATCAGTCTTCTATATGCCTGCCTGTCCTGTCTGGGCATTTATCATACTTTAGCGTGAGTGAAGGATACAACCCGCATTCCTCTCTCTATGGGGTCTGTGAGCAGCAGACCTCTGGGAGCGTAGACCTTCTCATTCTGCTCCTGGATGTAGCCTGATATCTTCTTCAGCACCTGGTATAAAACAGGGGTGTGGAGAAGGGTTAGAGGAGGACAGAGGTACATTTGGAGATAATCCAGATTTGATTTGAACAATTGGAGGCAAGATGAAAACCTACATGTGGTCTGGCAAAAAATAATCTGAACAGACATTACAACTGAGGATCCATTACCTGCATATTACTATTCAAAGTGCACCTAAGGGTACCTACAGGAAGCTAAACATAGGCAGGGCTGCAATAACTTTAACCTCCTTCTGTGCTGTCTTGGGTGGAAAATATGAAAAATGGAAGAAATGAGTTTGCAGTCCTTCTGCGCATAGTTAGCATACGGCATATGATACTGACTCTCGCGAGTCATTGGCCGTCTTTATTTTTCCTGAACATTATAATCTAAACTCAAAGTAATTCCATTATGCTCTAAGTACGGCAGTTATTTTTATACATAGTTCCAAGCCACTCATGTCAAGCAAGGCTGCATGAATTGAATTACTAAAATTGACGAGCCTGAGCTTTTTTCTTTTTGAAGTTTTCCATTTGGAAGCTTTAGTTCCTAATTCCAAAGATGGCTCTCTCAGGCTAAATGTCATGCCTTGGTTAACTGTCGGGGCAATTTGGAAACACTCTAAAATGTGAGGTGGACAGTTTATTTAGATTGCATTGGCAGTGGTCTTATTTCTCAGTTTTGCAAGTGAGTATTGCATCAACTGTGCAAAAACCACAGAGCAGCAGTGGAGTGAAGCTAAGCACTAAGTTCAGACCATGCCTTGGCACACAAATTCAAAGAAGCATGCCTGTATACATCTCCTACGCATTACAACTACACACACAGTTTGCCCTGGAGACTAGAAGACTGTTTTAGAAAACCTAGCGGTGATGTAGTCCCAGGTTGCTGCTGATAGCAACCAAATGACCGCTGACTGATGGCCAGGGATGCTAAAGGCACAGATATTAGCTAAAGTGGCATCATTAGAGCAGCTTATTCAGCCTCAGATATGCCTCTGTGGACAGCAACAATGCTGATGTGCCATGCCTCCCTTGAACTTTGCCTAACCATGTCAATCAGCTAAACCATGCTTTGCTGGGCCTTATGTACACTGAGAAAGCTGTCACGACTCCTAAAAAGGATGTGCAGTCTTTAGCACATCTGCGTGTCCATGCTGAAACAACACAAATTTGTATCACTTAAAGAAAAATGACAGCATGACATATTGTATATGTATGTATATTGTACTGTATGTTAAAGGAAAACACTGGCTTTCATAGCTTTAGCATCAGTTTCTACTCACCAAGTTAACGGCTGAGATCTGGGAACACATTGCTGAAATTAAGTCCAATTGGGCAAGAAACATGAGCAGTCAGATGATCAGATAAGTTGTAAACAAGCAAACGGTTTAGCCATATTATCTACAACTTTATTAGGACGTTAAACTGAAACTGACTGCACTTGAAAGTTTGACTAACCTAGGGGTTTGTTTAGAACTTGTATGATTGTCTGAACATTTGTGTTTTTTTCCCAGTCAGACTTCTTTTAGCACAATATTAAAACTACAAAAACAGCATTCAAGTTACAAGCTACAATCATCCTTGAACGCTGTATTTCGATGTAACTTTTGTGTGCATTTCTTAACAGACTCATTCAACACGACAGATTCATATCCTCTTTTGTAAGTTAACTAAAGGTCACTGCAGCACTCTCAGCCTTGAGAGATTAAAACAATAGAGACTGAGCAACACACTGAGCAGTGCTCCTCTGGGATGTCAAAGGCCTGTTACAGCTGCAGGCACAGCTGCTAATATAGTGACCCCTGCTAGTGAAGACTAAACCACAGAAGAATACTTCTTTCTGTCTCCCATTGGAAGAGGAAGAAGAGACTTTTGCTGTGTAATGTCTGGATAATGTTACAACCGGGGAGTAAACAAGAAATGAAACTCCTTAGTGAAAAGCCATTTAAGAAGCCATCAAAAGGCAGTGGTTTGCTCCATCGCGCTGCTTTAAATCAGTCAGATCTATGTCGAGTATACCTAAGCAGAAAGCATCAGTATTTGGCTTGGAACAATGACAATATATTCACAAAAGTCTTAACACAACTGTGTCTTTTGTTAAAACTCCCATCAAAGCGAATCAAACATCATGGAGAGGAAGCAGAGACACACGGAGCAGAGCCCTGACTAATAGGTTTATTGTGGTGCAGGAAAAAGGCCAGTCTTTTCACTGCTAGCGAGTTCTCTGGGCAGCTCAATCGTCTTCAGCGTAACAATATGACTGTTTGTCTGTTGTATTGGCATGTGTGTGTGACAGCCCTTCTGGGAAAAGCTCTGTGAGTGTGTGTGTGTGTGTGTGTGTGTAGGTGTGTGTGTGTTTATATTGCCTATAAGAAGCAAATGTGTCACAGTCTGTTTCACATGCATGTTATGAGTGTGTATTCCTCTGCCAGAATGAAAGCTGTTTATGTCACAAGTGCAATATAAAGGGACTGATGTGTGTATTCATGTGTCTGAGAGAGTCCCAAATGTGCAGCCACATTCTTGTGAATAATACAGGATGAAAAATAGGAGATGGAGGGCACATACTATACGTGAGGGAAGCTTTATGAATGCTTGTGTGCACATGCATCTGTTCTGACATGCTGGGAGCAATCAGTGTCTTTTGATAGGGTGAGATATAAGCTTCAAGGGCTCTGGGTGCTCCAATGAATCTGAACACTGATCCATGCTCAGTGGTGTGTGGCCTCTTTATCAGCACACACATGCGCACACACAGCATCTACTTGGGTGGGTATATTTGATCATCGTCAGTCATAACCTCATTCAGCCAAGATGATTAAGTTAAACAAGTAAATAAACAACTCTCCTGTGGGGCTGATAGTATCTCAGTGTCTCAATGGAGCGGCACCCAGCTGACAGGGAGATGAAAGGAGCCCCAGAACAGACTATTTCTGCATGGCTTCAACACAGCAATAAGTCCTTTTGTGCTACTTGGTCAAGCTCCAAGTCCCTCTGTACCGCTTTGATAAAGAAATGTTTACAAAACGCAACAAGACTAGGGAGATGAATGTTGTGGGTGACAGAGATCAGAACAGAGAGGCATGCTGGGACTTCACGCCACTCCAATTTCTTCTAAAACACCGGCAGGTACCGATACAGTCACAAGAGGATTAATCAAACTCACTGTGTATGTGTCTGTGTTATGTATGCGTGTGTTCTTGTTCCATCTCATGGAGCGACAAGCAGCAACAGAGGTTTAATCACCCGCCCTTTTCTCAAGATGGACATCTTGGTTGCGTTGAAGGTAAATGTCATGTCACAGCTGGCGTGCCATGCCTTGCCCACCGGTACACAGGTTTAGCCTTTGGAGCGGGTTTTAATAGTGGACGGACTTCTGAAGGGAACGTTGTGCAAAACAGAATCAGATCTTATCTCCTGTATTTTGGCTCTGCTGCCTTGTGTGTTCTGACCTCAGAGTCATAGTTCACTCAAACACACATTTGAATGCTTTTGTAAGTGAGAGAGAGGTGGCTTCCATAAAAATGGACAAATATGACAGTAAATGAGTGTTTTGGATAGACAGTGGAGTTTACAATAACCAGCTGTAAATGATTAATGGTGGAGCTGAAATATTCCTACGATGACATTAATATTCTACTGCACACTAATAGGACCCAGATCTATTTAATACCTTCATACCTTTAATATTTTAATATTAAAATTATTTAATGCTTGAATATTTCTAAGAGGGTACTGGGTTCGAACCTGCTGCCCGCTGGGGCCGTTCTGTGTGGAGTTTGTATGATCTCACAGGGCTTGCGTGGCTTTCTTCCAGGTGCAGAAGACTTGCAGGATATATAATAGGGTAGGAATGCTAAATTGCCTGTGGGTGTGAATGGCTGTTTGTCTATATGTATTAGTTGTGTGAAAGACCTGTCTAAAGTGTAATATAAGCTAGGATAGACTCTATAGCCCTACTGCAACCCTCAACAGGATACGCGGGTTAGAAAATGGATAAATGACTATTTATCTATGTACAGCACAAGACCACTGAGACAAGCTGTGTTTTTTCCCATAAGGCTTCATCAGTTTTCTCTGTGATCCATAATATAACAGACTGTGTTATGAGATTGTGGCTTCTGAAATAATAATTGAAGTTTCTATAGGGGGTCTGTTTTAGCTGCAGAAAGATAAAACACTGAGTAACCATTCTAAAAAAAAGCTCTATAAAAAGTCAAGCTTACTGTGCTCTAAGGAAATATTAAGGTTATAAAAAGCTGTGGGGGCTTTAAGGAGTAATTAAACATTTTGGAAATGTTTGTTTTTATTCCAAGAGAAGATGAAAAGGTTGATACCACTCTCGTGTCCTTGCGTTAAGTATTGAGCTAGAGCCAGAAGGCATTTTTACAACAGACATTTTGACTTGTCATAGTTGAAAACACAGGCTTTACTAAAAACATCAACGATGGCTCAGTTCTATTCAAGTGTGCCAATGTACAATACCAAGACCCTGAAACTGAAGCAGCTACATGGAATTCAGCCATCAATGATTTTATTATTTACACCTGTGCTTTTGAGACCTGTTGGCCTATGTTAGCATAAAGACTGGAAGCAGGGGTAAACAGCTACCCTGTCCAAAGTAAAAGAAAAAACATATGCCTCCCAACACCTCCAAAGCTCACTAACTGTCTATCTGTCCATCGTTACAGAACGTAACACTAAACCATCAATTGTCGTTTTGGTCTGTTTGTTTACAGACTAAACAAATGAGATACAAAGTGTTGATAAGAAAGATTTTGAGATTTTGAACTTTGGAGAGAGCAAGGCTAGCTTCTTCCCCATGCTTTGAGTTTACTGTTAATTGTTTACTGGCTCCCTATAAAACACACAAACATGAGAGTGGTATGATCTCATCTAACTCTCAGAGACAGAGCAAACACAAGTGTTTCCTAAAGCTATCTGTGTTTAATTCTTATTTGTGCACTCCTCTTTGCATAGATAAAACTCTTTAGGTAAATGCTCTTTCTAGTCCACAGGTGGTAATGTGGTCATTTTGTGTGCTAGCATTTATGTGTGCACAGGTTTATTTATTACCTTCTCATAGCGTGTCTCCATGCAGAGGAAGATGATATAAGCTGTTGCACAAGCCAGACATCCCTCCAGATACGACTGACCTCCAATTTTTTCTGCCTCCACATAGTAAGAGTTCAGGGTCTTCACCGTCTCCTCAAGCAAGGTTCGCTCAATCTACTTACAAACACAAACAAGCATCCAGGTAGAGGTATATGGAGGCATGCACACACCATAAAGACTGCGAAAGTGAAAAGTGTTGTGGCATTATTGTGGGAGCAAGCTGTTCAGCTATAAAACACCCTGCCAAACATACCAGCAGCATTCTTCTCAACCCAAAATTTAGAAACACACATCACTTTCAGAATATGAAGAAACAGCTAAGGTGAAAAACTACATGCATGGATAGTGGTTTGAGCATCTGACAGAGAGCATTTATAGTGAAGTGATACAGATTTCAATTTTTTTCTAATGGTTCTTTTACTCTGACTCCTTTTGTGTTTCTTGCTTTGCGTGTGTGTGTGGACTGTGCTTCAGATGGTAATTGCTAGACAAACCTACAATAATGCCCCTACATAACACCATTCACAAATGCTGAAGCTAAAAAGAGCTAATTTGCACCTCAAATAAACTGCACAAAGTAAGTGTTAAGTGAGAAAATAAACACAAGGCTTCTTCTTCTTCAGCGTTACCTTCCCTAAAGGACACAGAAGAGTTTTAATATAGTTGTGAAACTTCTATTCTGGTTTTGTCTTTGAGTTTGAACTGCAGGATATTAGAGGTCATGCTGCAAAAGTTTATATCCATCTATGGATGGGGTAGAAAGTGCATCTTCAAAATTATCATACTTTTTCATTATGCTATTAGTAGCTATGCTCCATTTTCCATTTAGAAAGTCTCCTTTACAGTATGTATACGTATTAGTGTATGACTGTGTGAACGCCAATATCCACCATTCACACGTGCTCTGTTATCCAGGATGCACCACTAGGGTGATCTTGTTAAGCTATATTGTGCCATCACTCTTCCTGTCTTGGAGAATGTGGATGTTGTTTTAGGTAAATTGGGATTTTGCCAACATATTACATTTGCCTGTGTGTGTATATATATCTGTGAGTGTGTGTTTGTATTTCACTCACCCTGTTGTCAAGCTCTGAGGGGAACTTGGACTGGAAGCGGCAGACAGTACCTTCGCTGTAGTCTCTCTGTATAAACACCTTTGTTACCAGCGATGCACTGTGCCTCAACTCCTGAAGGTTATGGAACTAAGCACACAACAAGGGAAAAGCAAGCGTTAAATTTGTGTTCCTTAAAATACATTTATATTCATGTAGGTAAAAGAGTAGCAGGTCTTTCTTTGCTTGAGTGTTTCTAGTGCTATGCTAGAAACAGAAAATTCCAGTCTGATTCCAGTTAAAAACCACTGATTGTTTCTGAACTTTTTTTCACTTTTGCAACAGATGGTGGAGATTTACAGTACAGTATATAAAGTAAGATGCATAAAAGGGATGAACAGTCAAACTTAAGTCAGACCTATCTCATTATCTAAATCCACTTCTTCACAGCGGTTCTCAGTATCAACGCCTCTACAATATTAACATAAAGTTATCCAATATTTCCAGACAGTTTTTAATTGTATTTTTGTCTGACAACATGGGCGAAACAGGGCTACACAGTGAGGGAATGGTACTATGTTACTACTTAAACAGCAGTGCAGGCTTAGTTAGCACTCTCACTGCAATCCTCCAACATCAATAGGCCTAATTGCAGTAATAACGAAACACTCTAAAAGACTCTCCTTTACAGCACTTTGGTGCTGAGTGGTGTGTTTTACACCCAAACAGTCATTCCCCTGAGAAGCATACAGCAGCGACCAAGTGGGCCAGTGTAACTTGTCCCCTGCTGATCTAAATTACTCCCCTCAAGAGGATGGTAATTAGAGATCCAGTGGGTGTGTGGAGGGAGGGAGAGGGAGGGATAAACAAAAAGGGGGTGAGTTTTTTATTACCTTCAGAGCCTCAAACAACTCCATATTTTACAAAAATCTGTTTTTATTTCAAATACAATATTTTCAAAATTGTATTCTTTGGCTTATCACATCCAAAGTCTGGCTAGCTACTGCAGTGTTGTTATTAGTAAAATCAAGCAGAGCCTCTGTTTATGATACCTGCATGTATAAACCCTAGAGAGTCATTTCCATGTAAGCAGACATAGTACAGTGCCAGCCTTTCATCTCTATATAGAGTGTATCACTCACAACTAGGAATAGCATCCAAGTTGCTATTTTTGTCAGCTAAACGCCAAAATCATCTCACAGCCACTAGATCTTTCTGTCTGCCAGAGCTTTTAATATCCTTCTTTTTCCCTTCTCCATCTTTCTAACACTGCCCCCCCTCCTCATCCTCCTCCTCCCACGCTATCTTCAGGCCATCATGATGAACAACAAGTCGCTCTATTAATAGAAGCAATTATCAGCACAAGATTGAGCATCATTTATCCAAGTTAGAATCAGCTGGCCGAGAGTCGGGTTCATTAAGATTATACACGTCCTTTGCTTGTGAGTGTGAGAATGTGTATGGGTATGTGTATATGTATGTGTATGCTATGTGTATGTGCGTGTACACAAATGGAACATGCTGTATTACAAGTAGAGTTAGGGTTAAACTTGTAGGTTAAACTTGTTTACTTCAAACAGATATTAGCAGTAAAAAGTTCTCAAGTATCCAAAGTAAGAGTTCACTACCAAATGTAAACCCTAACATGTCCAGTTTTCTGTATTTTCATGCTTTCAGACTTGTTAAAAAAGGAAAGAGGGGAGAAAGGGAAAGAAGAATGGTAAAGGAAGAGAGACAGAAAGGAAGAAAGAAGGAATTAAAAACACTGGAACAAAGAGGAAATATGGAAGGAAAGAGGAAGATAAATGAGACAGACACGGGGATACTGAAGCGAAGGCAGAGGAAAAATATGGGAAAAAAATCAAATAAAGGAGAGAAGGAAGGAGAAGAAAACAAGAAGGAAAGAGGGGAAGAAAGAAGAAAGGATGCAGATGTTTTAGTTGACAGGAGTCCAGTCCAGAGGCATCTGAGTGAAATGATTCACATGCACTGTATTCAGGCCAGTGGGACGTCACAGTGTGTTTTGGCCTGTCATTGTTGACCTACTGACCTCCGCCTTACATCTCTGTGCTACATGTAGCTCGCAGCTGAGCAAAGCAGGCAGGAGTCATGTGTCTCTGAGGCCATCAATTAAAACACTGAGTCCATTTATTTGTCCTGACACAGGATCTCGGAGGATGATTTTAATGAATGTGGAAACATGTGTTCCAGAGTTTTAAACTGATTAGCCTGATGGGGATCTTGTGGTTAAAGGTCAAAACAGGATACATCTGACAAAAGTGGTCCAAACCAATGTAGTGCTTACATATTGTGACACCCTGTTCCAGCATTTGAAAAGATGAGAGGCAATATGTTTCCTTTTTTAACATCTGTGTTAAGGCCTCTTAGATTTCCTGAAAACAAAACTGCGTAAATGTTTCACATGTCACACTGTGCGAGATAGCTTTACATACTGTACAATCTCAGTTCAACTGTGCAATGAATGTGTGCTGAATTGTAGCGCTATGATGTAAATGGAAGAAGTATATGAGAACAAAGACATGTCACCAGCTTGCGTCAACCATCCGAGCCTCTTTTATGTTTTTGAAAATGGAGATCCGCAAAGGTTTTCCTTTCCCACAAACTTTTTTGTTTTGCCTACATCGTTTTGGTTTGTGTGTATTATTCCTAAACTTTATCACAAAATGTTGCTTACTAAGTGTCGCGGTTTTGTCTGTAGACAGAATTTTTGGTCACTTAAATAGATCCCCAGTGTGTTCTGTGTTTTCTCTGTTTTGACAACCAAAGATTTTACAACATTGCTCTCACCATTGTCAACTTTTGTCTCAGACAGCCTAATATTGCCCTTGTCCTAACACAATCACACCTACAAACACATAAACTCACTCACACACACAACATGCAACCCACGTTTAAACATTTACCAGGGCTGGTTTTAATATCCTGTTGATTGTTTTTCATTATATGTAAATATTATGTAAACGTACAATGTGCCAAAGTCCTACAACAGCTATACTGTGTTGATACTAGAGGACTTCATGAAATATTTCTTTGGTCACATGGTGTTGATGTTACTGACAAAGTGGCCTTGGCTGTGTCCATTATGCATTAAAGATAAATGTTTTCTGTTGGCAGAGTGCTGATATTTACTTTCCTGCGTGGGAGATCGGGGTTAAAATCCAGTCTATTACTGTGTCTAAATATAGTACACAAGCAGAGAGCAATGTTAAAATGTCATACTGATCACACAGGATTCTATTAAGAAGCTCTGCATCGCGCTGCACTGCCTGACTTCTCCTTCCACCCACATAACTATTACTTTTAGTCTAGTTTACATAGTTTACATTTGTTTGCACATTCATTAAATGCAGAGGGGAAATAAACAAAGTGAAAATAAGCTACAAAGGGAGGACTTATCAGTAGGGGGAAAATGCTCATAGTATGACATAATAGGGATTCAAACTCTACACAGTTCAAAGTTTTCTGACAAAGGATTTTCTTTCATATTTTATAAGCAGAAATAGCCACTGTCTATTCTACTTCAGTCTAAACCAAAAGTAAAATATAACAACTTTTAATGTACTTTGTTTATCATTTCATTGTATTCTTACTTTGATACCCTCCCCCTCGCCTATTTATTTGCTCCAGCTTGAATCTGTGGGACTGTGTGACTCTCATGGTCATGACGTTTCCTAGTTTAGTCACTCCGACTCAAGAAACACACAACGACAGCATGGGTGAGTGCTGCCAGTGGGCAGACATTGCAAAGGGCACACACGATTAGAGCGCGCACAGTAAATGCACTCAGGGTTAGACATTTCATTCTCATCTCACAGCTCTTTCAACATTTTTCTTACTGTCAGCTCTCCCTTTTCATCTCTTCGTAATATAACTGGTTTTCTGCCATTGGGAGCAGAATTTTTCAGGTTTACTGCCAAGCTGGGCTAGCCAGAGGTCTATAAATCATTAAAGTTTAGACAGTGTTGACAAAACAGTCAAATTTCCATGACATCTAGGTGGAAGATCAGCGACTGTGGGACCAAAGCTGGAAGAGGAAATCTTTTTTTGGATAAAGGTGGAGCATTGTTTCAGCAGAGAGCTGAGCTTTTTGCCAACCTCTGAGATGATTACTGTGCTCCGACACATTATTCGTCAACAGCGTAATCCTCGAGCCAGGGCTAGCCTGCAGGCTGAGTGGAGGATCTGGCAGTAGAGGACTTAATGAATCCAAAGACCGTCCATGCAGCACAAACAGTCTGCAGTATGAGCTGATTGTTACTCAGTCACTTAACGTGGTCATTTGCTGACTTGGCATACAATAAATGTCAAAGAATGAGTTGTAATATAAAGTGAGACAGTGACGGAAGGGGGGG
>NW_023339751.1:10590189-10590392 GCF_004916995.1 Morone saxatilis
AGAGAGAGAGAGAGAGATGGCTGGGTAAAAGCATGGATAGGAAGTACTTTAAACTGTGCTGCTCATCTCAAACTCCAATCACTGATGGATACAAACTGCAGCAGCCTGTTCACATTAAATATGCCATGGATAATTGATGGACCTTGGACATAAAATCTGTCCTGGTTCCACACACTGTATGTGTTTGTGTGCATGCATGTGTG
>NW_023339751.1:10590417-10591534 GCF_004916995.1 Morone saxatilis
TGTGTGTGTGTGTGTGTTTGCAATTGATGGGGCTTGGACAGGGATACTGGCAGACCACCAGAGGAAATCAGGACCACCCTGGCAATGTCTTGCAGGCTCAGGAAGATGAAAAAAAACATGAATCCTGCCCAGCTTAGTGTCCACTGCACCTTTACCTGCACTATCATGCTTGAATTACAACCTCACTCACTGCTTTCAGGTGTATCTAGCACACACATACACGCATTTATACTATATGCATATTGTATGCAGTAATGACTCTGTGTGTCTCCTCTAGTGGGATCATTATTATGATAACTAAGGCAATGTCTTCAGCATTATGGCGACATCACCAAGGACATAAAAGGAGGGGGGGGAGGAAGATGTGCTGCTGGCCTGAGAGCTACCAGGCATTACTGAGGCTAAAAATACACCCGCAAATGCTGTTGATGCTGTCTGGAGTAACTAGTTGTACTATGTGACACTGCCTGAAGAATACGATTTATGTCATGGCATCTTCTGCTCAGCGCTGTGTAGAGTTGCCGGCCATGTTAACTATTCCAGGCATGGAAAGAGTATGACACCAGAGAGCCCAGTGTGGAAAGCTGTTTCAATATGTGTGCTCATTTAAGATGCAAGGACAAAGCCTTGTCAAGATGATTTAAAAGTATGACAGAGGGAAAGACAGAGAGAGAGAGACTGTCCCTGTCCATGGTGCTGACTGCTCCATCATCATCACTCTCATCAGTCTCCTAAGCTTTGAGCCTACTGGATATGCTCCACCTGAGTGACATTGGTTTCTGTTTCTGACTTGACAATGTATAAAAATAAAAACTATGTATGCTAAAAAGAAAAGGAAAAAACAGTCAGTTCATATCTGTCTGTGATTACAGAGCTCATAAACAGTGATGAAAGTATGCGAAATTGAACCTCCTGGGTAAAAAATGTTTTCTTGCGTGAAGATAAGGTTACATTACTCGACTTCAAATTCACAATAAGCCAGCCATTTGACTGAATTAAGGCAGTCGAACCACGATAAGCCACAGAAATCGGAGGCACAACAAGCAAGACATTTCAGTTTACAAGACTGCATTTCTCAACCTGCATTTCTTTTTAAAAAAATTAATAATAATAACAA
>NW_023339751.1:10591634-10594315 GCF_004916995.1 Morone saxatilis
GGATGCGAGGCGGTGCGGTGCGGGGGGGGGGGGGGGGGTATGCTAATTACACAAGAATTTCTATTAATGCATAAAACCGAGAATAATTCAGTCCTCAAGGTCAGACTTTAAAAAACGAGGTTAGTGTTTGTTTTTGTGGCGCATTTTTGTGAGCTGTTAAAAATTTCATTGATTATCAATTATTCCAATAGAGTGTCACGGTTTCTGTATGATATTTACAATCCAGTCCAAGCACAACTCACATTTCTACACTGAAAGGCAATAGAATAATACCAAAGGGTTAAAATGTTAATCTGATAATATACACTAATGCAATCCTACATAGGATGTCTGCACTGTATGTGGAGCTCCCTTAGGAAGAGTAGCTTTATCACTACTATAATAACTTTTGTAAGAGTGGTAGGTTATCAAAGCAAATCTCTATATTGCTATTACTGTAAGAATAATGTTACACTGATACCCATGAGCTAAAAATAAGATCATTACTCAGTCACCAGTGAGTGACAAAGTGAGTCCCCCTGGGAAATATTACAGTGAATTTATTGTTAAGCATGAATCACTTGTTACCGCCAGCATGCTTTAAGGCTTTAGTTTATTCACATTGAAGCCAGTTTTTTAAGCAACACTGTACAGTCATCCAGTAGGTGTTTACTGTAACCGGCTCTGCAATCCTTTTAAAGCAGGTTGGTTCTGGTGCAAAGTGGTCATGCTGCGGTGACTCATACCCCCATATGTTTAATGCACCATTAGAAAGTGCTCATATTAAACATTTATCAGAGCCCCTCTTGGGTGTACCATATTGCCACTTTTTCCCCCTTTCAAGAATAGAAAATTACACATTCTTTCAGGTCACAAAGAGATCAAGGTCTTACTTGGTTTGAATCTTTTACAAGGTTGGCTAAAAATGTGGCAGCCAGATAAAAGCTCACGTTTTTGGGCTCTTGACACTCCCAAGGACAGGAAAATGTTTTGATTAGATAAAAAGGACTTGGAAGAAAGATAGTGAGTGAAATCGCTTTGATGAGGCTATTTTTGGGTAAAACATCTGACATCATGAGTCACGACATACGCTGAAATTAGTCCCTTTCTCTATCACTACAATGCACATTCCCTGAGGTATGCTCAGATTCTGGCACAGACACTCAAAACGGCGGCATCTCACTCTTATGAATGGAAACAGAATCCAAAAATAAGATGCAAGCGCTTTAACAAAATGAGAATTATGCAGAACTGATATTATTTGCCAGAATCCTGCTGCTTGCTCCAGATTGCTTGAAAAGATGCGTATCTAATCACACACTGGCAAAGATTCCTTTGGGATGTGTGCGTTTATATTCACATGTATGTGTGTTTGTGCATGTGAGTGTGCGGATTCTCCATTTGGCATTCTCCAGTGTATTTTTTCCTCAAGACTTTTAGTCACACGTACAGTACACAATCACAGCATCACATAAACCTAAGCCAGAGGAACCTATTTTGCGGATGTACCTCATTATCAGTGTTTATTATGTGTGCATAATGTGTAGAAAGTGGAACCCAATACAATGAGTCTGAAAATCTCTAGCAATCATATGAGGCCGCTCCATTACATACAAGCCAAAACAAAACTACCGGATAGATGTTAAACTTAAATTGCTTAAATTTTCACCACCAGTGGTGCAAAAACAAGTCCTAACAACAAAATAATAAAAATTGTTGTTTGGTATTTTCTTCCAAAAAGACCAATATGTTTTCTGATGTGAAATCAGCTTATGCCAGTGCCTTCCAAAAACAAGACTGTCACAGATGTTTAATATGAGTGTTTTCTGAGATCAAGTTAAAGTTTGGTTGGGTTCAGGCACAAAAACTATATGTTTATGGTGAGGAAAAAATCATGGTTTAAGTTAAAAAAAATCAAAAACAATTGGTTAAAATTAGGAATCTTCATCGTCACGGTTAAAAGAAATTCACGTTGACTGTTGGTCAGACACGCAAAGTGTGGTGTTTCAAAGTCACACACTTTGTTGACACATCCATCCCCAATGAGAATACTAATGCACATGGTTACTAGAGGTTCTTATCAGGTAACTAGAAACATATGGTAAGTATTCATGATACTTTTTTTCTGAGAGCAGCCTCAACAAAATGTGTACATTTTAAGATGGAGGGTTTATCAAATTCAGCCTTTTTGTACTCAGTGACAACTTTTATCTTTGTTTTATATTTGCTGATGTATGTTATTATGCTTACGTTCACATTACGTTATGCTAACAGTAATTTGTAATTTTAGAGCTATTCTCAACTGAAGTCACCAACAGAATTTGTGCACCATGAATGTATGTTGTTGATTTATATATTTTAGATATTTCATTTTGGACCAAAGTGTTGAACTAATCGACTGACATCGCTATACCCAAAGCCATGCTGCTAACAAGGCAAAGAAGGAAGTGTATTTCAGGTATGACAAAGGAGCAACTGGGGTCTGTGGTAAAGTTATAGCACACACGTCAGCTAGTTAGTGTGTATGTGTGTCACAGATACTTATATTTGGTCACAAGACTGACACAGAAATGTATATTTAATCACACAGTTTGTTGACTGAAAAAGGAAAAATATTGGGTCAGGGTTTTGGGTTGATTATCTTTTGGGTTACTAGCGGATGTAAGCAAACTGAAGAAAATTACTGGGTTGTTACATTCAAA
>NW_023339751.1:10594327-10595055 GCF_004916995.1 Morone saxatilis
CTCCATCATGGTTGAACATATGCATTCCTATTCATATTGAGAACATAATGAAAGAAGAAGCCTTCATATTACATCTCATTCTGGTCTCACAGTGTGTCTGAATCTGCACCTCAGCAGAAAATAATAACTTTGCCGCAGCCTTAAATTATCATAATGACCCATGGCACTGTACACACACACACACAGAGCACACAAATATTGCCTTTTTCACATTTCAAACTTCATGAAATATTTATTTCAGCAAAACATTCTTGGTTTTAGCTTCACTCCAAAACTGCCAGTTTCTATTTGAAGTCTGCGCTGTGAAATGTTGAAGATGGTGATACTGACCCTGCAATGAAAAAGAAAAAAAAGAACTAAAGAAAACACTAACTATTACTGTGGTTTCTCTGCTCTCATGTCCTCAGACTGGCAGTGTTAAGGTAGCATTAAGGACTTTGTCAGGGTTTCTTGGTTAATGTGGTTTTGACTTGTCAGGTTAATTAAATCGTCATCTGTGTTATGGAAGAGGATTCACCTGACCAGCATTCACATTTTTCTTAGCTTATGATTGAAGACTGATACTAACAGAAAAATAAACAAATAACCAACAAATGCAATAAAATTTTGTTTTTATTTATAGTTATATTATCGTGTTTTTGGGAGCTAGAAACGTTTAGAAATAAATCCACGAGCTCATGAACATATGAGGCTATTATTGCTCTGACAGCCCATTATTCCGAAACCCC
>NW_023339751.1:10595155-10658031 GCF_004916995.1 Morone saxatilis
TAACAATAATAAACACGTGATTAACATTTTTGGTCTTCGGCATCCAAGCTACTTGGTTAGGTTTAGGAAAAGATCACGGTTTGGGTTAAAATAGGTACGTCAGTTAAGTACGCACGTTCATACCAGATTGTGTATTTTCAGAACAACAGGTCTTTGGAGAAATGGGCGTTTGTTTTTGGAAAAACGGGCTGTAGGACAAATAGGCTTTCTGTTCTATATGACATTTTTTGGACTATTGGGGTTTTTGGAATAATGGGCCGTCGGAACACTCACATTGCACCCAATTATGTTCCTGTTCAGTATCAGTCTTGTTTTAGTAGTTTGTGACCAATGCAGAACAACAGATATTTTGGCCCTTTATAAAGAACAGAGACACTGGGACGGCTGGTGGTCACCCACAGTTTGAACCCTCCACCTACGGTATGTATCTGTATGTGTGTCTTTGTTCACAGCGTGCAAGAGCGTAAATTTTTGGATCAGATATTCAGAAATGAATGCAATGTGACCTCACATTCCTCCACAATAACACAAATCTGTTTGTTTGTATGTTTAGTTGCCATCATAAAAAGTCTTGTCTCCATTTGTGGCTTTGTGTGTATGTGTGTGACTGTGCCGTCCTGGTATGTTGACCTGTCCCCCGTTCTTGGCAATCAAATCAGAGCTGAAAAGAGCAGATTATATTTCCTGGGAGGTTTGCATTCCTAAAGCAGACAGTCTAAATTATCCTCTGCTGGTGGGATCTGAGCACTGAAGCAGATTTGTTTATGTAGTGCAGTGTCACACAGTGTCAACAGCTTCTACTTTTGCATGCACATGCTACCTGTACAAGAGAGTGAGGCATGAGATTTGTGTTCATGCATACCGTGTTTTATATCTCCAAGCCGTCTGGGCATTGTGCCATAGCAAACACCCTTCTCCTATTGACTTAACCACAAGTTGAGAATCTCTCACACACACAAATACGCAGATACTGTCAGAGGAGCACATTGAAAGAGATCTTGTTCTCTTCCAACATGACAGGAAATGAGAACTCTCAGACCAAAAAAAATATATTAACTTGGAATCTTTAAAAGCAAATAAACATCTCCTCAAATGCCTTCCAACATTTTGGATACCAAAGTCGCACTAAATAAAACTCCACGTCATCTTTTTCAATGAGTCTGTATTTGGAAGTGTCTGCCACACATCCTGCATATTTCATACGTACAGGCGGGATTATTTGGTGTCTGTTTGTGCATCTGTGTGGCCTGTCAACAGTTGGCCTGGTCCTGCAGGAATGTTGATCTGTCCCTCTTGCTGGCAATCAAATCCGAGTTGAAGAGTTTTCCTTTTAGAGCCAATGGATGTTCTTGTATCTGATATCAGATGTTGCATACCAGCTGGGATATTGATTCAGTTTGCAAGACACAAAGCGTCATTTAGATTCACACGTCATGACAGGAACAGACCCCTTAGAAGAAATGAGAGGAAGACACTTGCAAGAAAATAATCAGCTCATACCACACTGAAGAGCCACAATCACAGCTGAAAAGAAGAGTTAAAGAAAAGAGTTAATGAAGGCCGAATAAAAGGCAAGAAAGAAAGAGGCTAATTACAGGATATTTGAAGGAGAAAGGGGTGTAGGACACCCGCAGAGAGGAGGAAGACCTGTGTTTAAGAGTTACATAAAAGTGGAACAGTGAGCATTTGAGTGCTTGTTTGTTCTTACTGAGGAATAACCGGGAAGTTGGCTGCAGCCAAGGCAGACAGATAAACCAAAGAGACCGCCATCTCTGTATGTTCCCTATTATGTCTTACACGGGCCAAAACACAATCAGAAGTAATGAAAAGCTTCCTCTTTGTAACAATCAACATATGAGCTATGATCGTTCTCCAATAACAGCTTAAAAGTGAAAAAAAAGGAACTCACAGGCATGAAAGGCACAATACCAACTGAACTGTGTATTAATCCAGCTGTATAGAAATATGCATTTATCCCAAGCCAGGCTAAAAATGTTACAATGCAACCGAATGGGACAGCTGGAATGGCAGAGTGACAAGCTGGAGGCAAAAACAGATCTTCCTCTAATAGATTTCAGATCAAGGGAGAGACATCAGCAGGATTTAGTTCCTGTGAGCTATCACAGACAGGGGTTGCAAAGGAAGAAATGAGGGGGGAAGGGGAAAAAGAGGGATAAAGACAGAAATATAAAAAGACAGAGAGGATGTGATTTGTGCCCATGAAATCCCTTGGGAGTGACAATATTGTTAATTTAGTGGCAAGGAAGATAATAACGCGCAACAAATGAAATTCCCCTGTCAGTTCGAGGTAGTTTGTGGCTCCAGGAGGGACTGACATTGTGCAAATTTGGAAGGAATAAACAAAAGAGATTAGGAATAAAAAAAGACGGATTTAAATGCTTTTGTCATGAACTTACCAGTAATAAGCATTGAAATATTACTGAAACTTCTGTTGCACACTGCACCATCAAGGCATGATTTATAAGCCTGGCATTCTCGCTTTAATAATGACAAATGACAGGCAATACATGGCAGTTACGGCACTATATTTTGATAGAGACAGACACAAACACTTCATCTTGTTCCCACGTTATAATGCCACCCTTTGTATTCTTGCAAACCCATTAGACTGATGGTCCACAGGGTTTTCACTGTCCTACTGAATAATAATAATATTCTTACTGTATGCTGTGGTGACAACTGTAGTCCTTCAGTATACCCACTGCCAGAGGGAAGGGGATGAGAGATTCCTGCCTAGATCGTTCATATGCGCACTGCTGCACTTCCATATAAAGACACGTTCAGCTTTGTTTAAAAGAGACAAACATAGAGAATCGCTGTTCCTCCCAGCTGAAACACACAGTCACAATGTCAACATGCAAGTCTTGGCTCATCGTTATTCAGTGTTTATCCAGCTTTAATCTAGAGCTTTGTAAAATCATGAAGCTAGATTTGTAAATAAGCTTACAGTACAGTGAAACCCCAAACCCACAAGGCTTGTTTCCCTACTTTAGGTTCCAATATAATGATGACCCCGCTATGCAGCAGAGATGATAGGACTTTTATTTCCTCCTTTGACTTTGTTCAGAAAACCTGCTCTGTGCAGGTTTGAGATGGACACATGTGGAAGGGTTTTTATAGCAGAGAAAACATCCCAGTCTGCTGGTGCACTGAGAAACACATATCTTCCCACTGAGCTAGTGGAACTCACAGCACGCTTACATACGTATATGTCTGGTTCGTTGCCATGGTTTCGCTCACCTTAACGCCTGCTACTGTGTCTTGTAAAAAAGTCCCAAAAATAAAACTTATTACTGGGGCATGAGGGGATTTTTCCTTTTAAAAATAGTTCCTATTGCAGTGGAAATATATTTATGAATAATCAATGAGTTCACTTTTCAGAAAAACATTCACTCCGTTGTTGCTCTGCGACATCTGCCTTTTGGTTTATTAAGGTACAATATTTTAAGCACTGTTGGATTTGAGCCATAAGAACTAAAATAAACGCTTTGTGTCTGTGCTGTCCTTGCTCGTGTAGAGTGGTGTGATCAAAAGCAACACCAACGTCCCTCAGAGACAAGCATCAAAGCTACTACACATGATTATTAAACAGCAGCCACGGGCTCACAAAAAGTAACACATTAACAGCTATAATGCAATGATGTGATTTAATGCTTTGGTTGGGGGAACCTTAAGCTTGTAAGTGCTAATTGAGGCTTCAGCTACATTTGCTTTTTGCTTTCAACACGGATGGTGTCGGTTAAATTTGCTTGTTATTTACAAAGCTGTGCAATCTGGAGAAGCCTTTGTATTGAAATTAGTCAGAATGGATCGTTTTGAATTTCTGTGCTGTTTGTTCTGGATTACAAAACTAAGACTTTAAATAGCTGGTTTCAAGAAACAAAACAAAAAGTGTACGTGTTGAAAGATTTGTGACACATAGCCCAACAAAATACAGCTTGTTACACAGTACTGTTTTTTTTTTTTTTTTACAACTTTACAGACTAAAAGTAGATATGATTTATAACCATATTTCCATGAATGCTACATTTACAATTCTTTCTGCCTGCTGGTAATAACCCAGATAATGCTCAGCACTATTGATTATGATGAGAGGAAGTGAGTATGTTATGCACACACACACACACAGCTTCACTCACAGTAAAGTGAAAACATGACAGGAAAAAAACACCTTACTCCGATAATGAAGAGAGAGGGTCCTGCCAGGAGGCAGATGACGCTGCATTAGTCTTCACTGCCAGGAAGGAGGGATGGGGGAGAAAAAGAGAGAGGACTCTGTTCTTCTTACATAATAGGTGATTTTAGGAGTATTGAGACTCTCATGTCCTCTCCATCTTGAATGAATGCTGAGGTGAGCAGAGGACACCAAAAACTTTGAAATAAAAGAGTTCTCACTCAGTTGATGACAGTTGTGGCTTTTAAGCATTTTGTGTACATAGAGCTCCTGTCCTGGTATGGTGCTCTGAAAATATTGGCAGCACACAAGGCACACAGCGAGACACCAGACACAAAAGGTTGACTTGTTAAACATACAGAATTTATGAGCTTTCAGGACTTTGCACAGTAAAGCCCTGTCAGTGATACTGACAGCAACGAGCGTGAAAGCTGTTGGATTGAGCCCCATGATAGAGTGCTCTGTAATGTAGTGGAGTGTAATGATACCACCACCAGCAGCCGTCCTACTGAGAGAAGAAAAATGAGCCTGTCAGGGGATAGAAAAGAAAAAGACAGAAGAAGAGGGGAAAAAAATCCCCCCTCAAAGTTCTGATGTGCTGTTTGGCTGTAGATCTGCTTTTCGCAGCCAATTCTCTGCACAGATTAAAATGCACTTATTTCATCAAACATCCAGCGTAGCAGCTTGCCAGTTATCTGGCTGCTGTTTGTTTACAGGGTGGAAGGATCCAGCTCTCTCTGAATGAGGACTGAGAGCAGGCCCGTGCTGATCTGCTGGTGAGGAGCTGTGGCATGCATGCAACAAGAAACACGAGGTGTGCAGCTGGTAGACATTTTTTATTACTGTCACGGTAATGTTCCTTAACTTTCACAAAATGAGCCTCATAATTGCAAGTAATCAGGTTCCAGGGAAATAAACTAATGCACGTCTCCTGCATTAAATCAGACAGTAACACCGCTCTCACTCTTACCATATGAAAATGACTGTAATCATAAATGAAAGTGAGGGTTCAGGCCGTGTGCCAAGTGTGCCTTGTTGTAGCCCACAGTGAGAGCAGAATTTCAGGCTGTTGGGAAGCTTATTTCTTGCTGTGGCTGAAGTACAGAACAGGCTGGTGGAGTCTATAGTAGAAGGTAAGATGAAGCCAGCCAGTTTCCTGCCTTCAGATGGCAGAGCAGATGGTAGAGTCCTGAGGGCCGATGCCACAGACTTTCATCCAACTCTCTATCAACAGCACTCACTTCCTCATCATTTGCTGGTAGCAGGTATGATTTAGCACTGCTTGCATACAGTGCAAGGTGTTTTCTGATTAAAAACACTCAAAAAACACATGCAATACCAGTCAAGGTCTGTTCACTTCATAAAGCACAAGGCATGTAAACTTAAATTCTGGAGGGTTTAGGTAAATCCCTTCCACTATTACAACGGTATCAAGGTAATCTCACATTGTTAGAGAGAGCAGCTCTTCAGATCCAGGGTCCTCTAAGCAGGACGGGTCAGCCAGAGGCCAAAGATCAACTGCGTCCACTGCCCCCTCTAGTGGACATTCACAGATAAAGGCACAGTAATGAAAATTGACAAAAGTTGGAAAAAGAGGCCAAGAGGATACAATACATGCAAGTTTATCCCTTTCCTTAGAGCAACACTAATATTTAGAGCTGTGGTTTGGGTGTTTGTTAAGACAACAGTTCAGATAAAGAGAAACTTAATCAGTGATTGATTATCTGATACACAATATCTGTAATTCTTTTTCCATGCATCAGCATTTGGGAAATGAGCAACATAAAAAGAGCAGAACTTGAGACTAATAACGGAAAGAACAGAAGGGCTCATATTATTCTATCATCTGGGCAAAAATGCAGAAGGAACTTAATATATCCAACAGGATTGTTTTTGCCTGTTTTTAATAAACCGCCATCTTCTGTTTCAGCACCACAATTAATGTTTTAATGAATTAATCAAAACATATATTTTGAGCGATTAAAGGAAAACAGTGCCTCGTTTCTGAGGAGAACGCCGGAGCGTGAGAGCCAAGTTCTCTTTGACCAAGTCAGCACATTTGTGTTATCAAACTTACTCTGACAGGAACTCATACATTTTGACTTTTGTTCTGTTGCACACCTGCATAGCTGGCACTACTGAAGAAGCTCTTTCAAAATCCGTCAGAAAAAATAATGGAGAAAACAACAGATAAAGACATCCAAGAAGACAGGAAGAAACCAAAGAGGACAAGCATAATAACAGCAACTCCCGACAGCTTGCTGGCTTTTAAAAATAAAATAATGAACACTAGTTGCACTCTCAAATGTGAAGTGAATGTCAGGCCTCATTACACACATAGTCACAAGCTTGTGAATGAATGAATACGTGCACACATGAACACGCTCAAAGACTCACATACACACACAGGGTTTGTATTATCACAGGTACTTGGAAGCCGCCACACAGAGCAAAACCTGCCCACTTCTTCCCAGAACTGCTGGCTACTTTATTTGAGCCTAATCAGAGGAGCTGAAGTGCGTGTGAGAGTGTGTGTGTGAGAGAGAGACAGCAGAGGCAGACAGGAGGACAGACATTAACATTAACATTTACAGTCATTTCAGTCATTTTTTATCATTAACACTCTCTACAGACAAGAATGATTTACCAGAAAGCTTCCCCTAATCATATGAACATCAATTCTCACAGAGCACAAATATGAAGAAACATGATGTGGTGATACAGAGAGAAAGAACAAAATGGTAAAAGAAATAAGATAATAACTTCAGCATGCAGTGCAATTCAATTTTCCTCCCCTCTTCTGTCTCCTCTTCTGACTGTCTATCCTTCTTTCTCTCCCTGGGGTATGATTTAGAGAGATATTCTTCTTCCCTTGTTTCTCTACATGTGCTGCCTCTCCCTCTCTATCTCCCCAGCCATCTTTCTGTCTTTGCCAGTCTTCTGTTGCTTTGAAGTGCTTTGTGCTTTCCACACTCAGACAGCCTTCCTGCCCTGTGCTGAGCTCTGGCCCGGGCCTGACACGGAAGAGCCAAACGCAGAAATGCTGCTAATTACAGCAGAGTGCGTATGTATAGCTGTATAGCTGCACATGATCATCAATTCCCCAGCCTTTATATGTCTAATTACAGCATGACATGTCTTCTCCTGTCAGTCCCCACTCATTCTGATTCTTGGGTCATGTTAGAAATGTATTTTTATAATGTTAGTCAGCCATGTTTATCTTTTTTCATTCTCCCTAGTGTGATGATACATAAACCTGGGCCGTCTTAAAGCCGTGGTCTACCCACCGAGCTACACGGGGTGGCCCCAGACCAGATCACAGAATTTCTTGGCTCAGGTAGCTTTAATCAACCAAACTGTAACAGCGAGCCCAGATTATTTTTAGAGCCCACCTGGGTTTTAGACTCAGGAAATTACACCTTCTCCTGTTCTCTGACTCAAACGAACATGAGCTCTAACTGTCCTCCAAATGTCCCATCACCTCCAACAGTGATGAAGACAAACTAGCGCCCTCGTCAGCCATGAGCAGAAATCAATTTGACATTTTTGGGGAGAAAAGGAAAGGGAAAAGAGCTGTGAGACCACAGTGGGAGTGTGAGGGTGAGAGTAGAAAGGAAGGGGAACTATAGTGAGGAGGAGACAGATTTGTGCAATAATGTTTTGGCAGGACAGCATCAGTGTCCACATGTTAAAAAAGCTGGTTTGCATTTTATGGACAAGAGCGGCAGGCTTAATGCACAGAAAACAGTGGGATGGTTCGACTGCAGGAGCCAACGCTGAGACCATTTCATCTGGAAGCACAGACGTATATGGAGACCTTAATAAATTTGTCTGGGATCTTGCAGAATATGAAAAGAGGTTATTGAATGTGGTTCTGTAGCTGTGCAGGGGTTCACATTCTGCCAAGATTCCACTTTGAAAGGTCTACAGTGAAAGAAGTTTTTAAAGAGGGGAAGGCTCGGTTTCCAGCAGTGATGATCGATCTAATTGATTAAGCTTTCCAGACAGTTGTCAGAATAAAATCATCTGTTTGAGTTTGGCCAATGGTGAAACAAGCAAGAAAAAGAACTAAACCCCAATAAGAATTTAGGGATTTTAACCTTCATTTATTAATGAGTTTGTTTGGTTCTGTACATATGAAACTTTGTAAAGACAAGACAAAGTGGTTACTGTATGTTCATAGCTCCACAGTACCATGGCTAATGTATAATACGCCGTATCAAATGGAAACAATTAGTGCAATAAAAAAGCCATACATACAGGATGACAGCACTCAGGTTCAGGAAGGGAGGAGTCTGTTTTTTGGAAATTATAACTGTCAAATGGCACAAAGTGTAACCATACTGCAACAATAATCAGTACGGTGACCCAGGAAACCAACATGGAGACGGAGACAATCACAGAAGGATGGGGTCAGGGATAAAGGTGAAGAGAAAGATCCAAGGAGATATACAGGGGGACAGAATGAGTGTCTGTCAGCACCCAGATTGGACCTGAACAAATGACGGGAGGCGAACAGCTGCCTTATGACTGTTCAAATCTGCTGTCATGAAAAGGGCACTGTCACCAAAGAGAGAATGAGACAAAAGACCCAAAGGATACAACGTCTAATAGTTCTTCCTTGTAGCGGATGAAACAGAAACCATTCCCCATCTGGATGGATTTAGATTAATTACAGTAAGTACCAAGTTTAGCTTGCTAATCTAAAATGACACGGCATAGAAAGACAGAAAGAGAGAGAGCGAAATTCTTAAACTTTTGTCTGGGAAATGCCAGCAGTGCCACAATAGAAGCTGTATTGTAATTCCATCCAAAAACAGCTTATATTGTATGATCTTTGGCGCTTGGGAGAGTCTGTTTCTAGTGTAGAGGGAACCTCAGCTGCTCAGGTTGTTTTCTCACCTCGCTCAGACAGGTCTGTTTACAACCACGACTTCTGGCTCACACACATTTGGGCCTGCAGCTCTTTCTCTACATCTACACACTCTATGGACACACTGCTGTGACATTCATGACTGTACAGGCTCAGGGATACGAACATCATGCAATATGCGTCATTTGGGTCATGTCACACTTTTCTGCCAAGCTAAATTCATTACTTTTTTTTAAGGTGGTTGTTCTTTGTGTTCCCCACTCATTCAGGTCACCCATGATGTAGATCAAAATGAGTGGAGGAAAAGAACATGTTGGTGTATCTGTGTGTACACCAACATGACAGACGGCAGTACGAGTCAGAGGGCACAATACTGTACAGAATCATTGTTACCAAAACATTAAAAAACATAAATACATTTTTGGCATTTGAGTTTTGTTTAAGTTTAAGCAACAAACCTTTATATGAAGCTTCAAACCTGCAATAATATATATTTTTTCCCATTTGTTGAGGCCACAACATTGATGTATCATGACGTATCATCACATTATTTTCACATTGTGATTTGAAAACATTGCCAAATGTTAACTTAAATCAGCAAATATTTATAATATCAATTTAGTTATGGTTACAGGAAGATTTAGATCGTTTGTAAAAAAAATAAGCAAAAGTACAGCTACAAGTTACTTTATACTTCTGTATTCTTGTTGTCAGGTACATCTACTCACCCACCAACATCTGGTTACAACTGCTCTTTCTTTCTTTCTTTCTTTATGTTCTTTGTGTGGTGAGAAATTTAATGAAATTCTAGATGACCAGAATGACAAAAATAAATAAAATGTTGAATCATCAATCATGTAATAAAATGTTATTTGGACGGAAAGATTATACATTGCTGGTTTTCTTTCTGTTTCTACTTTGCTTCTCTGTTATTATACTGTTTCTTGTAGGTAACTATATGACAGAAGTACCGGTATATATCTGAATGAGGCTGGCTGCCAGGTCATTGAATGGAAAAGTTTAAGAACCCCTGTTGTACATTATTGCTTTTACATACTTGACACAACAGCTTTTGGGCGTGTAAAACAGACCTTTCTGCACTGCTGAATTCACCCAAGGATCATCTGAACAGTGCAATAATGTTTCAAGTTCTTCTTGTTACACATTTTTGCACCTGTGAAATTGGTTGGGTTGGTGTAGATTACCTTGAATGGGACTTCAGTTAGCAGAGCAGCAGGCACTGCCCTGGAGCCGGCCCAACACATGCCTGTCTAATGGCTGTGATATGTGAGTGGGACAGAGCACGCTCTGCACACTGCGCCTCATTGATGAAGACGGGAAGATTTTCCTCTGACCAGGCATGGAATAGCCAGGTGGTCTGCCCTTGACATTTTTCATCTGTGCAAATTGGTATGTGTGGGGTAATGTGCATGAGAGAGAGACACACAGAGACACAGTGAGTAAGTGGGAGAGAGAGAGGAGAGAATTATGCTTTTCCTATTCCAAAGTTTGTGTTGTCCAAAACTAGCATAGGTGTATGGTAACCAGACTGGAAGAGGACAGATGAAGTGGTTTGGAACAGCAGCCTTACTGCCAATGTGAGACTGCTGTTCTTCCATTAACACAGTACAGTAGCATGTCTGCCCACTGGATTAGTGAAAAGCACCATTGTACTTAACAATTAACTAGTTTGTTCTTACCTTCATTTATCTGGGCAGGGTTTGTTCTGGTCTTATGCAATATGTCACATTCTTTCAGTTATGCACAATTAGTGGTACCTCCCAGTCGTCTACTGCTGCTGGCCACTAACGGCTCCAATTATGTGCTTTGCTCAAGGACAGCTTAAATATACAGTAGTTGCTAAGGAAGAACATTAGTAATGGATTAATCCCAGCCTAGGTTCTCCATCATCTATAAATAATATGCATGTTATTTTTATCCACACATTATTATTTATATTAACACTTTTGATAACCAAACTGGTTATACATGTGTGCAAATCATTCATATTGTTTGTACATTTATTTAAAAATACAATAAATGTATATGACTGTATAATTACAGCTATATATTATGTATTATTAATGCTTCATACAGTATGTGGAGTTATAGTTGTTAACAAAGACAATAAACACTTTTAGCTGTTTAGGGAGGGTCACGCTTCCCGTTATTGATGTTGTAGCTCTTGCTGCTTTTGAGTTTGAATACAGTTGTTATTATTGTAAGAGTCTGAGAAAGTATTGTAATGTAATGGTTTATATAATGCTTTAAAATGTTAAACAATTCAGTCAGTTTTATATGAAGAAAAAAATAAATCTGCTGTTTTGTCTGTCTGAGATAGAACTGGATGAGTTGGTTTATACTTTCCATCTTATTGAGCTTTCTATCTTGAACTACAATAAGTGCTGTCACTGTGTCCATAAAATTGATTACTGGAGAACATCCAGAATGTTTTATTGCGATGGCACCATAAAAAGAGCCCTTACTCTCTTGTTTTTAACTTTGTGTCAGAATTGTTCCTGTTGATAAATGTGAAAGGTGGTGACAATAACCTTGGGCAGGCTGCTCCGCAGTGGACTTACAATTTAAATAATAAAATACTCTTAAAACAGAGCAAGAGGAAAATAGAAATATGCAATTACTCAACATCACTGGCCTGGATAATGTAACAGACAATTTCCAACATGATGTTGTCATAGGCATCCATTACTTGTACTCGTTTAAGTGATACTTAAGTCTCATTTGAGCCAACTTTGTTAAACCACATGAAACTCATTTCAACCATCAACTGTGTTATATCAGATGCATTTAGATGGTCTCTCAATTGTTGGAGCTCATTTAAGAAAGAGACCCTTTATGTACTTTCTTGGTGTAGTACAGCAGGCTCTAGCCCCACAGACAAGACTATAAATCTCAGCAAATTGATTTTATAAAACTGTGAAAGAGTGTTTGGCTTTCACTAAGCCAGCGAGTGGGAACTAAAAGTTTTAAAATAATGACTGCTGAAGGCTGACATAAATGCCAAGACCTTTTCTCCCATCAGCCAAAAATGTTATCATGTGATCTTTCACTGAGATATGGGAAAATCCATCCCTTCCCTGAAACTCCTATCTCTCTATTTCTCAACAGAGGTAAAGTCTGATCCTTAACTGATAACCCGCTACAACAGAGACGAGGGAGAGGCATGTGGACCACACATCATATACACATAACATAAACAAAGATGAAGAGATAGTGTGAAGAGGAAAATGGGTTCCCTCACTGTCTTCGCTGACATATTTTGGATTACAGCTTAGAGTTGAAGAACAGATGGATCGATGCACACAAGCGGCAAACGGAAAAGTGACGAAAAGTGTTTAACCAATGAAGTCTACTGCTCATAAAATCTTTGCAGATCTGCCAGTACAGCCTTAAACACACAACTCGCTCACATGGGGTTCATATTACGAACAGCAACACTTGGAACAACACCAAAGACTCACTCAAAACACTCAGCTATACAGTAGCTCACATACAGGTCGTGAGTCAAATGGATGGGGTCAAAGAGGAACCTGGTGAGTTTCAAAAAGAGTCAACATCCTTTCTTTAAATACATCAGCGTTTCAAAAAGCCCCACATTTATTTATTCTACATATCCAATTATGTGAATGTAGCTGGAATTGCTGGGGCTCAGCCGGACCTGTGGTTTGTTTGAGCATTTAACTCCCCTCCAAAAAAACTCCAATACCGTACAGTAAGGTTTCACTGCCTGGCACTTTGCTGAGCCTCTGTTGAATCTTCAAAACTAATAAAAACTCTACTTTGAACTGATCCGGTCCCATTTACTTAAAAATATACAGATCAAGTGGTAAAAACGTCACAGGGGAAAGGTTACTCTTAACTTTGTCCAGTTTGTAATAAAGTTAGTGAAGTCAACCAATGACGGTTTCCGTTTTTTGACGAGTAAAGTCGATTAAATGTTCCATGACTGTGCTTTGTCAGGAGGCTCTTGTGGCTATTGTTTCCTTCACCTTTTTCACCCTCTCTCTTCTCCCACCTCATCTCTTGCCATACTAGCTGACTATGCAGTTAAATAGTGGGTACATGCATCCGTAGAAACACATGGATTAAATCAAGATCTAACATTTGACATATTTGCTGCTTGAAATGAGCTGACTGACAAGACCGAAGCTGACACTTACATACCCCAGTTGGAGGAAACACAGTTTGCATGCTCACGCTTACACACATGTACCAATTGTGTGAATTCTAGCACCGTGGTAGGAAGTTTTACCCAAAATGCTGACAAGAGCCATCATCTCTGGCCCTGTTACAATAACAGTCTGTTTGGAGGTGTTGGGCTGCTGCTTGTGTTTATAAGTGTGTGTGTATATGTGTGTCACCAGATTCAGAGAAGGTCTTCCGTCATTCAAAGGTTTGTACTGGAAGCTGACTAGATTTGGGCCACACACACACACATAAAGACACACGCATACACACACACACACATACACACACACACAGACACAATAAAAAAAATCCCTCCACCCCAGTTTGGGTATCCCTTTCTCCTTTCTGTCTCTTTACATTGGGTTCCATGACGGTGATCTGGTCAAAGCGCCTTTACAAAGACTCCGATTGGGGGAAGCTGAAGCCAGTTGTAAGGGTTTAAGTTGACAGTGAAGGGAGGTGTGTGTGTGTGTCTGTGCCTGATTGTGTGTGTGTGTGGTGGGCAGGCAGAGGGAGGATTGTTACATTGTCTGTTTGTGTGTGACTGAATGTACCTTCTGACCCCGTGTGTTAGCCCTGACGTCTAGAGAAGCGTCCAACGCTGGCACAAGAACAACAGGGACAGAAGCAGGAGTGAAGACGGAAAACAGACAGACAGACAGACAGAAAAACATATCAAAGGAGAAAAATTTGGGGTGATAGAAAATTTCTGCACAAGAGAGCCAAAGGCTTGAGAGAGCAAACACGTCAGCATATGTCTTCACCGCTGCCCGGTGTGACGGGCATCTGCGGGTGTAGCACTATGTGACTGTGTGGTGCTAAAGTCTTCCAACATAATTTCATCACATTTCAGCAACTACGTGCAATAGTCCCCCTCTGACGAAGTCGTTCCTGACCTAAGGCTCTGTGAACAAGCTGAACTGAGGCAGAAATCAGTCATACCGTACAAGCCCGATATTTTCTGGTGTCACTCAAGCTGCCAGTTTTTGTGCAAGTCTGTGACATTCTTGGAGAAGTAAAGCTGATTTATGCTGATTTATTTTGTGTATTTGTGTGTCTGTGGATGTGTAAGATTATGGATCTGTGGTCTGTGGACTGACTGACCCTGCTAATGTTGTTTGCAAACAAGCAGGATAAGGGGGTAGATTACATAACAAGACTGAATTGCTCATGATAAATTTCAGATCATAGATTTCACAGATTATACAGCTCAGTTTGACAGGTCAACGCAATTTTCAATAAAAATATAAAAAAGGGAAGACTCAAACAGTGCTTTTGCCTTGTATTTATCCTGAACTGATGATCCCTTTAATGGAGCACTATGGCAAGTTCAATGTTCACTGTGAATTGAGAGGTCAATAAACTGAGTTTTACTTACTGCACACAAAACCATTGCTTTTGCAGCTTGAAAAATTATCAGACTAATTAATATTTCCAAATAACTCTTCTTGTGGTATTATTGCAGTGGCTTCTTCAGTGGTTATGCCTCTACCACAGTTTGTAGTTACAGTCTCATTGTGTGTGTGTGTGAGTGTGTAAGACAGATAGAGAGAGAAGAAAGAAAGAAAAACTATTTGTGGGAGACACTGGTCTGTGTGTTTCACACATGTTTTGACAGTTCTGCAAGCTAATCCCTATTGTTGCACTGCAAGGCTGGGAGGTGTGTGTGAGTGTGTGTGGTGAAGAGGTGGGGGTTTACTCTTGGAGAAAACCTGTTACTGCATGGATAAAGCCTCCTCCACAACTGCTACATATCCTTGTTGTACACTGCAGTTACATAACTTTGAATAGATGCATCTTCTGTTCTGAATCTGTCTGCTTTCTAAAAAAAATGTTTGAAGGGTTGTTAAGGGGTTCCTTTAAAAGAGGCTGTACTACAGTATACCGTATCTAAGACGCCTGTCCGTAAGCTTATATTTAAACTGACTTGAGTAAAATGGAAGTAATAGATTATTGAGCTGCTGGGAATACACAGTAGGTCATATACTATAACAAATTAGGTACATAGAACACATTTGTCTGTACTTTCTGGTGTTTGTGTTCAGGTTCAGTCAGAGAAAGACATGCAGATGTGTCTGTCCTCTTTCAAATCATCCCCTCGTCATCTTGTGTGGTTTGGAATTCAAACCTTGCTTGGAGGGCATATCTGGGCGGCTGGCCACCTCACCCACCCCAGCCTTTCCTCTTTAGAATCTGCTTGACACACACACACACACAAAACCGCCCATACCCACCACCACCATCTCCAAACACACACACACTCACTCATACAATTGCTGAGACACTCTTTTCAAAACCATGCTAAACCTTTAGGCTCAACAATACAGGCTGGACCTAATCTTATAGCCCTCGTCCAATCAGAGGGCAGGAAACTGAAGAGTGGAATTGATTGGCCGGTGGCCACAGGGGCCAGTTAGGGGAAGGAGAACAAGAGGAGACAACCATTGTTGATTGATTACCATGAAAGACACTTTTGTTACCGACTTGAAGGCTGTACACTGTGCCTGTATCAAGAGGAAACGCTAGCAGTCTTAAAATAGGTCACCACTGCACTAACATGTATACTAGATACGTCACAGAGATAATGAGGTGTGCACGAGACAATCTCCCTACCCGTTCATGAGCGAGTAAGGTCCACAGATTATTAGCTGTGAGTAATATTGATTAGCTGCGGTGCAAAGGTTAGCAGAGCTTGTTTCTATCTGTGGATAGAAAAACAGGAAAGCAGGAGCAGAGTGATGGGAGAGAAGAGGTGAGGAAATATGGTCAATTAGCTTCGGCTATAAACCTATCAAACCAAAACAGCACTTTATATCCACTCAACAATGCTTTTAATAATGATGACAACACTTGGTGGCGACTTCAGCTCGCCGCCATCTCATCTTTCCACATTGCAGGTTACAAAAACTTCTCCAAGAGAAGATTGAGCTTGTTTGTTCTGCTGGCAGCGCTTCGATTCCCAGAAAAATCACTCCACGGTGTCTGAGCGCACCAATAAGTCAACAGGGATTTGAGCTGTAGCTCGGGAAGATAAGTTTGAAACGTGTTCAACTCCATTCTCAAGTAAAAAATGATTAGGTAGTGCAGTAATCTTATTCACAGTCCTCTGGCTTTGGAAATAAGTGAAAGTGTGGTCAAGAGACTATTAAACTATATGGGTGCTTGGATAATGTGGACTAGAGGGTTTTATTGATGTGCCTGGTTTCCTGATATTGAACTGCATTTTTATCTATTTGATTTCATCTTATTGAATTAAATTTTATGGATAGACTGCTGTTTCTGGAATTTTATCTTCTACGCTACAGGCAAAGAACAATACTGTCCCTGATTCCCATCCAAGTACACCTCCAACTGTTTGCAAAACACACACTCACACACTTTCCTAGTCTCCTTGTTTGTACTGCCACATACAGATAATAATAATAATCTAAAATCACATGTCTTTTTACTTTATCCTAGTGTATCCGGCCGCAGTATGATCCAGGCTATGTCCTGACAATCCTGATATATCATGATAAAATGTCTGCTTGCACCAGCAAACAAATACTTCGCTGAAATTTGTGTGAACCTGCATTTACAGCCCATTCACATGAGGACAAGCATTAATGCGTGACGCAGATCAAATGTAAGATGCAAGAACACCCTCCATGCGAGCCACTGATCCCACATCCTGCTCCCATTGCTACAGCCCTTTGAATCTGAATGTGACCCTTCTAGTGAATTTGCTGCCAAGGCGAAGGCCCTCACTGTGTCAGTGGCGCTGATAGAAAGAGACAGAGAGACAGCGTGCCTCTATTCACAACCAACATACACATTAGCATAACTCCCATAGGGTGGGTAAACCACCTAGCCACCTGTAGCTGCACAGCCCACACTTTGCAGTTCTTTCCCACCCACTTCATTCACTTTCTTCTTCTGGATTTCTTGCATTTAGATTTTTGTCTGTGTGTGTGTGAGTGTGTGAGTAAGCTTTCTCACTGCCGATGTCAGCAAAAGCCAGACATATGCCTGACAGTTTGAGCTAATGAAGGGAGCAGGAATGAATGGCAAGCAGACATCATTTGTTATGTGTGAAGCAACGTGCAGGAAGCTTGTTGAGCCTCTGATGAGTAAATGTAAGAGGGGTAGAAAGTTTACAAATGTTTGAGGAAAACATCATGAGTAAGACGGTGACAATGTCTTTGTCTTTGTGGTTGTGAACAGAGAATCTTGTGAATATTAGAGAGATGAACATAAAAATGCAGCTGGAGAAACTTACCAGTTTGTTCTCTCTCTTTCTCTCTTTCTCTCTCTCTTTCTCTCTCATGTTAACTTGTTGTAAAGGAGGGGTTTTGTCAGGGTAGAAGGAGTGTCCTGAAGGCCGGTGGGAGCCTCCCCCAATGTTGTGATTGGCTGAGGCTGATGTGAGTGAGTGCAGGGGAGGCCAGTAGGAAGGTGAGTGGTCTGGGAGCCTGCTAGGGGGCAGGCAGCCACAGAGAGCAGCTACCACTGCCTCTTAAAACCTAAGGTACTCCTCATTACAGCCACAGACTGATAGACAGAGAGCAGGAGAGAGCTGGAGACAGTGCTAAAGAGAGGGAGAGGAAAGGAGAGTGAGAAATTGTGAACAGGGAAAGTTAGGAAATAAGCAGTCCTACTTGTGTGCTCACCCTTCCTTGATTGCTGCCTCCCCACTCCACTACCTGAGGCACACATACACACACACACAGGGAGGTGTTTCAGGGAGGCGTAGAGGGCTGACTCTCCAGGGAAGAAGGGAATTAAACACTTTTGTTTTCAATCCACCGCGTCCACACTCAGGACACAAAAAGGGATTACAGCTTGTACGCCTGCCCCACTTGTTCCTCTCTTCTCTCCGCATTTTGTCTTCACTGAGTTACTTTGGAGACTTTGGATACAACCTTCTTAAATTGTTGGTTGGAGCTCAGAGAGGCATGGCACACGGACAAAAGAGCCCCAGGTGGGCATTAACCCAGGGCTCCTTCAGCTTGGCACTGGGCCTGTCGCTCTTCTCCCTCCTCCTCCTCCTTCTCACCGTCTCGGCCGCAGATGAGTACGACTACTACAGCTGGCAGTCGGACAACTTCCACAATGGCCGCTTCTACACCAAGCAGCCCCAGTGTGTGGACATACCAGCTGACCTGCGCCTGTGCCACAATGTGGGCTACAAGAAGATGAGGCTGCCCAACCTCCTGGACCACGAGACCATGCCAGAAGTCAAGCAGCAGGCGGGCAGCTGGGTGCCCCTCCTGGCCAAACGGTGCCATGCTGATACCCAGGTGTTCCTGTGCTCGCTGTTTGCACCAGTGTGCCTGGACAGGCCCATCTATCCCTGCCGCTCGCTTTGTGAGGCCGTCAGGGACAGCTGTGCTCCGGTGATGGAGACCTACGGCTTCCCCTGGCCAGAGATGCTGACCTGTGATAAGTTTCCCATTGATAACGACCTCTGCATCCCAATGCAGTTCACTGGGAACCACGCAACCCAGCCACCAGGTAGGACAGCTATGTGCACACCCTCACTCAAGCATTCTCAGACACAAAAGCATCTACACACACAGACATGTTAAAAGTTCACAATAGTGTAAATAACTATTTTAAGTATGGGTCTGAAAGAAGTCACTGGTCAAAAGTTTAAATTATGGCTGTTACAGCAGGTAAAATTACATGTTCACACTTGCACACAGTGTCCTCTCAAAATTCAAAGAAGTTCAGTAACCACATTACAATCAATTTAAATAGAGTAAATTAATACATTAAAAAAAGTGGTTTATATTGTACAAATTTAGGTTTGTAATGATGAGGTATAATACGTGCAATTTTAGTACACAGCAAGTATTCTAAATTGGGTGAAAAAAAAATATAATTGTCATGAAAAAAGATGAAATTATTGCTAAACTATGACATGTTTTGTGCAGACAGAAAAATACAAACATAAAACACTATTAAAAGAAAAAATAATATGAGGAAATATAGTTTGTCTCTGCATTGCAAATATCAGGACAATGATTCATCTAACAACATTAGCAAGACAGATGAGCATTCAAAAGCCTGCAGTGTCAGAAACAGTGAGAGTCTGAAAATGGAATGGTGACGGATGAAGGTTCAATTGAGAGAATATCCAGAGGAGGTCAGCGAGAGAGACAAAGGCAGGAAGAGGCTACAGGGGAGTTGTTGAGTAAGTGGACAGTTCAGGACGGCTCCCTGTCATCTACATACGCCTCAGGGAGACAGAGAGAGACTGAGAGACACAGACAGGAGACTGAGAGACTCCGGTGGCCAGATCGCTCACTGAGTTAAGATTAATGGACTGTTATGTTAAACACAACTTAACTGAAAAGGTGACACACACACACACATGCATACCGACACACACACTTTTATCAGCAGACATCCATCAGCAGCTAATCAGTCAATCTAACAACCGACTGAATGTCTGATTTGAAGCTGGCATGCGTGCAGCTCACAAGCTGGTCTGCAGAGTGTCAATAAATGAAGGAGATGAAGATGAAAATGGAGGAAATAAGTAGGAAAATTACTACACTAGGGTTTCTGAGAGAGATTTGATTCACAAAAAAAAATGGAAAATATTATATAATTTTTCACAGGCAATGAGTAAGAGGACAGACAGATGGGCCAATATTGAGCTGTGAGAGTGTGAGTGGGAACTAAATAGAGAGAAATAGGTGTGTGTGTGTGTGCATGCACTGCGACTACTTAAGCAGCCTCTTCACAAAAGCAGTCAGTGCTGAAAGGGGGAGAGAGGGAGTTGATGAGAGTCTTTAGACAGTGAAGGGGGGACAGTCCCCACTGTGTCCCAGCCTGCTAGGCCTTTGTTGGGTCTGGCAGCCAGCAGGCCAATTAGCTAGGAGGCCAATTACTGAGCTCCCACTAATTAGTCGACATGACAGGACAAGAGAGGCAGGCAGAGAATGGGAATGGCTAAAGTCTGATTGTCCCGGAGAGAGCCGAATGGAGAGGAGTGAAAGGAGAGGGAAGCGGGAGGGTAAAGACAGGCAGACAGTGCACAGAATAGGAGAAAAGCTGCTTCCTGCAGTATAAAAAGTGTCTGGCTCTCTGCTTTCAATAAAGACCTGAAGAAAACGGTTTATTATTCTCATTGTTCCACTTCTTGCCTTTAACCGTTTATTGCCGTTTCTTATCTACTTAGAGTGAAATGTTCCTGCATGTTAATATTTCACTTGATATATATAGTAAATGTGTTTTCCTTAACTTAGCTGTCTTTGACATTTATAGCTGATTTATATAAAGCACTAAATATAGCAACTTAAAGATTTAAGGCCGTCAGCTCATGAACAAGATGTGTGACTATCTTCCTTTTATCAATAATGTTCAGGATACACTAGGATAAAGTAGGAAAGCATCTAATTATCCAGCCTGATAAAAGCGGGGAAGGATTCTCTGGTTAATTCACCGACTTATTCCATTAGGGAAAATGGGTGTTCTGTTTTTGTAGGACTGGTATCAACTATGTGACATTTTGGCTTTGCAGAGCCATAACTCATTCTTTTACATGCTCCCTGAGAAGGAGGCAGGCAGCTTAACTTTCATCTGTCACCTCCTCAAACAGGCAACTGTTTGTTGGTCCTATCTAATCAAATAATGATCAGAGGCGGCTAGATTACAGAAAGTGGTGCGAGTTCAATTCAAATATGTAGAGGGATCTGTGGTATTAAGAAATTTTATGTAGAGAGAATAAAGCCGAAACATGTTGAATTCAGTGTTTTAAGAATAAATCAAAAATAGAAAATTCGTTTAACAATTCAATTTGAGTGTGTGCTTGTGTATGTCAGTGTGTGTGTGTGCTGTTGTGTCCGCTGTGTGTGTGTGTGTGTGCTTTTGAAACTGAGAGTGAACCCATATCACTTGTAGCCCGAAGGCTCAGTCACTGACATTTTGTTAAGAACCAGAGATTCTCAGATGTGCCGATGAGGCCATCTCGAGGACAATCTTTTGGCTCTAAAACACACACACACATGCACACAACACACGCACACACACACAAAACACAGCCAAAAATAATAAAAAGGAAAAGAATTTCAGCTAAGAACTGTTAGAAGTGAGTTTCCTGGGAATCCTCTGTGTCAAAAGACATGAAGGATCTTCTTCACACAGGATCATATGAGGACTCTTGAGGTGATCAAGGTGAATCTCAGTTCAGTCAGCCAACTCACGTTTGTGTTTATTAAAGCAATATAACATATTAGATTTTGGCGTCTAGACTCCGACCTCATCACTCCCTGCACATATGTTTACAGAGATATTGGGGAATGATGCACAAATACCTTAACCCCCCCTGTCGGAGCCTACAGGTGGATGCTGGGGTGGTGGTGGGGCTTACAGCGCAGAAAGGCAGCAATGGAGTAGCAGCGATGTGATCTGAGGCAACAGCGTCATTGACAACGCAAGATCGGGAGCTGAGAGATTGTCGTCGCGCAGCGTCTAAATAGACGCCAACGATTGGAACGGTGTGGCTTGTTAGTTGTCTATGGAAAGGCATGTCGCGTGCTGTCATAGGAGGTGCTGCTCGAGTTGACCTGCCTGAACTAGCTCGCAGGCTTCGCTCCATGAGTTGGATTAAATACAAGAGTTAAGTACTGTACTACCCGCTGCTTTCCCTGTCCAGGAGGCCCCGATGCTATCTGAGCTATTCTGCAATTACATGATATAGCTCCTGTGGAAACTAACAGTACAGAGTTAGATTCACTTTCCACCTCTCTGTCATAGCCAAAACTGAGAGGAACACAACCATCACCTGAGCTCAGCTTCTGTGTGGATGATTTTTTTGGCATGTGTTGACATTTGTACCTGTGTGTATGTACGTATGTGTGTGTGTGTGTGTGTGGGGCCCATGGGGTGTGATTATGTGAAACACAAGTCTGTAGGTATTATACCAGGGAAGACAAGCAGATTGCTGACAAAAGAGAGCCCAGGCATCCAGGGATTGAAAAAGGCCAGCGGAGCTCAGGCTGTCAGGCAGAGCACAATTAATGCCACCCATCCACTCCACCTTAGGGATTTAACGATGCTACCTTTAGCTACTGTCAGCATCAGCAGATCGACATGTATGCTAGGTGTAGGTAGAATTCTGAGCTGTCTGTTAAGTTGGGTTAAATTGCAGGTTTCCACATAAAATCTTCAAGACAATATGCACGTTGTCCAGTGAAAGTCGTTGAAATTGCATGGTGTGAAAGATATTGTCTGTCCTCGCCGTACTCAATGATGCGGCTAGTGTAAGTTACAACCGTGTTAAAGGAGACAGGCAGCACTGTCAGGTCCCCAGCAGCACAATGGGCGCTACTCATGTGGCCCTGGCTGCTATATGAAAGGGGAAAATGTGATCCAATGCTCTGTGCATGGAAGACTGCCTCGGCCTTTTGAGAATGTATTTTCTCTTCTGTATAGGATTCCTACAGATGCAAGGAGCGTGCTGTGTTTTAGGGGCCCCGGGGGCAGCCTGTGGGCCCTATTTAAGTCCTCCTCTGTCTGTCTACATGCCGCATTAAAACAGATGTTAGGCCCTTCGACATAAATCACACGCTGCATTTCATCTCAGAAACAGTACCGTTTTATGTCATAAGTGTTGCTGCTCGTAACTTAAAGGGCCCAAATGAGGCATGAGATAGTGACCCGCACATACTTTAAATGGAACGTTCTTCCCATAAAAGTTGCCGTGATGCTCGAGCTGCCGGGGATGAGGTACAAGACACATCAGGGGATCGGATGGCGGATGTAGATCTGGTTATCTTTTGTGTGGAGATATGTGTGTTTGTGTGTGTGTGTGAGAGAGAGAGAGAGAAAGTGAGCAGAAGCATGTAACTTTTACACATACTGCAACTAAGTTTTAACCCAACTCTAAAAGTGACTTCAGAAGAATTCTTGAATGTCATGTAATCACAAATGAAGGCTTTTAGGAATAGATTGCGATTGGGCAAGGCGTTTCCGCTCTTTTAGATGCTTGGTGATGACTAAAATGTATGTTGCTGAAACTACAAAATTAAAAAAATACACATAGCAATTTCCTACTGCACCAACTAATTATGACAAAATGACAATGATGATATCATCATTGTGTTGTCATGGTTTTGGAGGTCTCAGCGGACTCATTTTAGAGACAGCATATCACATTATGTGCACAATGATATTTCTATATGGGGCCTTCTATTTCAAAAGTCTTTATCTGACAAATGACTTTTTAACATCTTCATCAATAAGATCAACCACGTTCTCGATGGTTTGAGGTTATGTGAAAGAGAGGAAAAGGGGGTGAGAGAGGGGGACAAGAGTAGAGAGACATCCGTAGAGAGAGACTGAAATGGAGAAAGTGATATTAACCTCAGAGCTATGACTAAGTGAAGTTGTGCAGTTAAATTACTGGACTCTTGCCTTGTGTCATTTCCACTCTGGCCTGCTGTTTGAAGATTAACAGCAGGGCTTTCCAACAGACCACCTCCTTACTAACCCTGCTCCCGTCATCTTTTTCCTCTTATCCTCAATCATCAACTCCTGACCTCTTCATCTTCCACAACAACAGGTCTGAAAGGACAATATCATAACATTCTTCACTGTGATTGGGAACATTAAAGTTTCTGTAATAACCCAGCGTGCAGATGACGAGAAGCAGCACACTAGAGCTAGTCAAGTCCAAAGTCAACCAACGCGAGAACATAATTCTCACAAGTTAATCACACTGCATGGTAAAAAATTCCTAAACTGCTTTGAGATGATGGCAAAATACATTAATGACCTAATGTCAAAATATTTGCTGAGTAGAAATGTGTCCAGGAAAAAAAACACACCAAGCCACGCAGCAGTGATTCCCATCAGAACATGACGGTGATTCCCCCAGCAGAGACCAGACCGTGATGAGGGCAGTCGTCGCTTAATTGATTTCTCAGCGGCATCCAAATGGTGGTTTTCGGTCCAAGCTCAACTAAGTTTCATGGAGGAACCGCTTTCTCCTGACACATGCTCTGGCATCCAGGCAACTGGGCCTCCTGCCAACATACCACCCCTGTGAAACCAGAATGAATTACCACAGAGTCTGAATAAAACGTAACAGCTTCTAAGGAATCATTCAAAACAGACAAATCCAGAGTTTTGGCATCTCTCGACCTGTGTGTGTGTGTGTGTGTGTGTGTGCAAGTTTCCGTGCTCTTGTCCTCAGTCTTCATGTCAGCACCAGACAATTACAAGCCTGACCCTGTAAGGCCTTGCAGGTCTCCCCGCCTGTGAAAGCATGGGAACCCTCAGAGGAGGAAAAACTGGCAGTTACTCCACAAGAACATGGTTCAACACTGACACACACGTAGGAGCGCATACACACATGCACTCAGCGGTGGTTAGGGGGTTCACCTCCTCGCGACCCGAGCAGTGAAGCATGCTAAACTTTGACCCCTTTCATTATCTGCCCAGACGCCGAGGTTTGTGCCTGGGTGATAACCTTTGAACCCTGACTTTTAACCCAGGGGGCAGGGCTGGACTGTGCTAGAATAATCCTGTGTCTGTTGGCATGAGTGTGTGTTTGTAAGTGTGAGACACACAGGAAAAGAGAGGGCGGAGAGATCTGAACATATTTTGGATATAGTGGTGAGTGAATGAAAGAAAAATTTAGCTCTCCTATAAGCAGTCATCCTGAAAAAACGTACTTACTCAGCAGAAGGTCAGCGCCGTTGTCCCGCCAGACAAGTTTTCTCTAATGATATTTCTTTGCACTGTAGGTGTACAAAATATATATTTGCTGTGGGCAAGATTTCTATACCACATCCTTCTCTCCCTGCCCTTTCTAATATTATACCTTGTTCTCTTAAACGGCACAAGGGTCTGTTTTGTGGATGAGTGGACTGATGTGTACAGCTACAACCAGCCCCACTGGGATTACATGGAGTTTATCTAGTAATTGTCATAATAAAGTTTTATATTGAAGAGACTTTGGAGAAAATTGAAAGGGAGTATGAAGCATGTCTGTGTGTGTTTGTGTGTCTAAGAAAGAACAGATTGAGGGCTCTGAACGCAAGTTTTGTAAGTGGCATGGGTGATGGAAGTGAGAAAGAATATTTGATTAAGTTAAAATGGTATGAAAACTCGTCATTTCCATTCTTTTCCAGGCATATTTTGTCAGTTTTATGCTGTGTATTTAATGTAAAAATGCAGTAAACATGTAAAAAAAAAAAAAAAAATGTCATTTATGGCCTATACTTCTCTCCAGTGTGGGGGTACACAATAACAACAATCACGAAGTCCAAAATCAAAAGTTAGTGAGGCTAAACGTGCTTTTGAGCAAAGCAGGCAGGCCCATAAATTTTGAGTTAAAAATAAGCTGAACTTGTTGCTTTGGTTTCCCCTTGCTGTTTCACAATGTGTGGTTGCTGTGTGGCCTAAATGCTGGCCGTGTCTGTGTACTGAATCACTTTTCACCATGTTCAGCTGCTCCTGCTGCAGCGTTTACCTTTCTTCACAGCCAAGACCACGCCTGCACCACCAAAATATACAAGGGGCAGAATAAAAACATTTTGTCCAGGGTAATTGCAGGGCAAATATCAGTCAGCCTGCTGGACTGTATATTCACACCGCAGCAAATAGCCTCTGACAAGTGAAGGGGGGCTGCAAATAAGTTCCTCAAAAGTGCTCAGGGCTTAACGATTTCATACTGGCAAGGCTCTGGTTTTGCTGACTGCACTTGACTAACAATGACCTCAACTCAGCCATTGGATATTAGCTAATCTGGCTAGAATATAAAAGATGTAGTTGTTAATGGCAAATCATTTTTCTGTCCCTTCAGTGTCGAAGGTGTGCCCTCCGTGTGACAATGAGCTGAAAGCAGACAACATCATGGAGCATTACTGTGCCAGTGACTTTGGTAAGTACCAGCAATGAAAATGAGTGAGACCTGCATATAGACACACACAGAGTACAGTACAGATAAGGAGGGGCAGTTTAATGCACAGCAGGGCTGCTTATTGCCCAGAGGTGGCATAAAAGTTAAAACTGCAGACGCTTTGCGTTCTTTGCCTGCAGGTGGCAACGTAAACTGCTGAACTACAGTAAGTTGCATAGGTTTGCACTTTTCACGAGTTAATAAACGAAATAAAACGAAGAGAATGAAAAGGAATTTGAGTAGAAGCAGCTCAAATGCACAGATATGCACCATCATGAACATTTCGGAACATTAGTTTTGGCTTTAAATTTGACTAAATTACATTAACAGCATTTTAATGTTCAAGTCTACCTGTCTACCACCATTATTTTAATAATATTACACTATGTAAGATAGAAAAATCAGGACCCTTATACACATGCACATACACAATATTGTCAATATTCTGCACACAGTTCTTTATCAATGTAAAAACAAAAGCCTTAAGTTTTAAAAGATAGACGACGGTAACACCAACTAACACTTAAAATGTATTATACACTGAAGTTGGTTTTCACTTTCAGTTAAGGGGTACTTCATTGGTGGACATAAAAATAATATGATTTGACATGATATTTTTCATTACCTAATTAATGTTTCAGTTTTGATCATCTCTCTCTTCTGTTCTGTTAAACCACATATGATGTCAAAATAAGCGCAGGCACGAACAAGCAGAACAGACATTCATTTTGCACTATTCCCTCTGCTAGCATAACCCCTTTCTTCTCATACATTGCTAAATTAATTTAACAGCTTTCATTACCCAGTGTCCATTCAACACTATTTGACACTCAACTTTCTACTTTCCAGTATTCCACTTTCACCACAGTAATGACCTGCACACAAAGCCAGAATATAATTATTCCATTATTTCTGCTCATTGAGGCTGTTGGCCCATCATACTCCACAGCAGCTGAACTTCTGCTTGCATGGACTATTGCTCCAGTCTTTAGAGTTAATGATATACTGCTCTCTATTTTCTCTGGTCATAATATTCTGAGCTCTGAACTATAATGGTGACAAAAACCCTCTAACCTTTTGGAGACTCGCGAAGAACATGTTTCTGAACAGATTAGTGAGAGTAGTGTGATTGAAAATGAAATGTGGCCAGACTGATGCTGAAAACATATTTTTATGCTGTAGCGTCCCACGGAGGAAATATCTGCAGTTTAAAAGAGACCAAGTTTCGCAATCTATCCTCTGGCCATTTCCCACACATACAAAATGACCTAAATATACAGACATGACCCATTATAAATCATAAATTAATAAACACCCAACACATCATGTCCAAAAACAACAACAAAATACATCTTTGTGCATACTACTCACATTTTGGGCTGCAGTCAGAATACGGACTCATCCCTATAATTAATCTTTACCAAATCACAGATTTTTTTGTCTGATTAATTTCAGGATTACATATTCTCAATCTTCCAACATGAGGGTGTTTCGGAGATCACAAAACCGAACAGAGATTCTTTCTGTTCATTAGAATGAAACATGATTATGTGAAAGCAGATAGCCAGCCATACACGCATACATTTTATCGGTTATTAATGTATGTGACTGGATGAGACATGAGGATGAGTAGAGAAGTCAAGATAACCATGACGTATGGATTCAAAGATCAAGGCAGAATGACTCGACAATGTTATTCTATAGGCCGATAGCTGATTACAGCTTGATCTCACGCCTCATGAATGTTGTCACCTATTCATCTTCAGAAACCGTTCGCCCTCAAAGCATTTCGTACTTTCGTGTTTTATTACAGTCTACTTTTGATGTCTGATCTCTCCACATTCCTCGACGTATCATTGCAAGTGACAAGAGTAGAAAGAAAAGGGGGAGGGAAGTGAGTCCGGCAGGGTACGGACATGAAGCCAATACCTGGTTGGCGAGGGAGGTTGGTGAGGGAGGTTGCTTTCTTTAGCTTAAAGAAAACCTGTTTCTCCTCAAAATGACGGCACACTTCTGACTCCTTCTCTTTCCATCTGCTTCTACACCTCTACACCCCCTCTGCAGTTTGTATAAAGACGTGGGCACTGCTTGTCACAAGGATACTGGCCAGGCTGCACAGTGGGCCCCCCACTGCATCACTTATGACTGAACATGAGTGGGCATTCAAAGTGACGCAGGGAGGGAAATTATTTTATCCTTTCTATCTTTACTGAACGCACACATACACCTGAATGCATTCATTCACAAAAATACGCACACACTCAGGCATGTAGGCACGCAAAATGCAGCACATAAAAACTCAACGCACACATTCCATCTTGAACATGCTATCACTTCGCATGTACTGTATACGTATCAGAGTGTACCCAGGGATGTTTATGCAACCGTAGACAAGCAGGCGAGAAGTGAAATGGCGATCTTCCAACAGGCTTGGGTACATAGCGAAGCTTCATACCGACTCCACGTCTTTGCCCAGCCCATGATTAATTTCACCTGTCAAAATGTTCACCCAGAGAATTCCTCTCTCAAATGCTTGGCAGTTCAATTTTAATCTCTCACATGTTAAAATATGAACTTATAAACATGGGGCTCGACGGGAAATACAAGTTAGTACTTCATTAGGTTGATAAACTGGAGTTTGCTGTAACCAAACTCCCCATATGCTGTAACGGTGTACAGAGGTCATCTGTTCTGTATTTTTGTCTTAAAAATACAGGACTGTAAGCACAAAGTAAGCGCAATATCCCGAGAGGAGCATGAGACATAAACACTGATTACATCTGACTACAAAGTGCCTAAGAATGTGGTCCCATGTAGAAACATACATACTAACATTATGACCAGAGCTTTAGACTTAAGATTCAAGACTTTGACTCAAATCAAAGTTAGGTCAGAAAAATGAGCCCTTGGGACTTGACTTATTCAAACGTAACTCCCTAAAAGCTTGACTTAACTGGCAATCACAAGTCGCAAGATTTGACATGAGATAAAATCCCCTAACAATAAAAAAAACAATGCTGCATTATACAGGCCAAAGCACTGAAAAGTAAATAAACAAAAACAAAGTTTAACCAGTTGTGAAAAGAAAATGTTTAATTATCATGTACTTGGCTGTTGACTCTTTCTTACCCTCAACAGCTTCAAAACACTTAAACACACTCTCCTTTTTCTTTATGGGTTTTCCCCAAGTCAGACACACAAACATACACACAGGATGTCGTTTTAATACACTACAGGAGAGGTTAAATGATGATACTCAGGAGAGGTGTAAAATAGCTGCTTCTTTGGCACAGCACAGCACTGAGTGCAGAGAGAAGAAATGTCACAGCTGCTCAAAGAAGAAGTGAACAATGGACATGACACATAAACAGCTTCTGGGTGTAAACATCTGTGTTTTATAGAATAAAAGTTGAGCTGAGTTTAAATATATCTCCCTCTCTTCTCCCTCAGTCCTCAAGATGAAAATCAAGGAGGTGAAGAAGGAGAAGGGTGACCGGAAGCTAATTGCAGCACAAAAGAAGAAGAAAGTGCTGAAGCAGGGTGTGCTGAGGAAGAAGGACCTGAAGAAACTGACCCTGTACATCAAGAATGGCGCCAACTGCCCGTGTTCCCAGCTGGACAGCCTGGGCTCCAACTTCCTCATCATGGGCCGTAAAGTGGACCAACAACTGCTACTCATGTCCATTCACAAGTGGGACAAGAAGAGCAAGGAGCTCAAGTTTGCCATCAAGTTCATGAAGTCCCATCAGTGTCCCACCTACCACACCGTCTTCCAGTGACGCGGCTCACTGTACCTGTTCGCACAATCCACAGTCGCTCCCCACATTCCACCCTGTTCCACGTAGATCCGAATTCTCATTTCAATAATGCGTCCCTGAACCCCAGATGCCTGCAAAATCTGTTACCAACCCACTACATAGTCCTATGAGGGGTCGCAGGGTGGTCACACTTTTTTTTTTTTATCTCAGCTTTAACATAAATCAGATTGTGCTGATGAATCAGACATATTAATATTTGAAAGGGCAAAGACTGCACCCTCACTTTGAATAATAAAAGCCCCAAATAAACCACAGATTTCTATAAAAATTAAGGTGAAATAATTACATTTCTCAAAGAAAAACAGACATTTTATTGCCCGTGCAATCTGACAGGATCTTCCTTAACAATTCTACTTTCCTCTTCTGATACAGTAGAACCAATCACTTGTATGATATCTTACAGCAACTTTATCAATTACACAGTAGCATTAAGATGTGAGGCAACTATTGGAGGGAAAATATGTTTGCTAATGTAATGATTATAGACAGAATGGAAAGGGAGCTGAGAGGGAAGGCACGGTTTGTTTCTGTGTAAAAAGAGCCGAGAGAAATGATATGCTACAGAATATGTGGGCTGTGCAATGGGCCAGTGCACACACTGGCACAGAGCTCCCAGGAACAACATCAGAAGCAGAGAAATGTAGATGATCTACTTAACTGTATGTTTTAACAATGTAAAAAGTAGGTAATTCAGATGAATACTAGATGATTAGAAAACTGGGCTTTTTTTCTTTTATCCCTGCTGGGAAAGAAGACCGATGGAATGAGACAGACTGACAGACTGGATGATGCTTCCACTGACTTTGTACAGCACCATTTTTTTGTGGCCTGAAAGAGGGAAACTTGAATATTTTTTGCTTTTTCCAATTGGAGAGAGAAAGGAGGTTAAGGCAGAGAAGACATCTTCCTGAAAACAAGTGGAGAATAAAAGAGAAAGAAAGAGAGAAAAGAGACTCTGGACAGAACCAACAATGTTGGGTTGATAAGTCTCTGGTACTCGCTATTTTTCACTATCACTCTTGAAATGTTTCTTTTTTTGTACTTAAATTTTTTAATTTGCTTCAGTTAAACTTATATTGTATGAAAGCAGAAATCATACATACAGACATAGCACCTGAATTCACTGTCGCTGTAGCAATTAAAGATGAAAATTTAACTTTGACAATATTTTCTAATCAGTTAACCTGTAAGTAGTTCTGTTACTGAAATACATCTTTGTTTTACAAGAAAAGTAAATGAATAAAATATATTTGAAATTTTTATAAAGAATATTTCTTTGAAATATGCCATTTCTTTTTGTTGTGATTGAACCACAAAGTGCCAGGCTTTTTCTGATATTATCATAGACATAAGTTTGTGCATACTTATTTGCTTCCAGGCAGAGCAAGGCACACTCTTGGGTCTGTGTAATGCTTCATAGTTTAATTTTCAATAAAATGAGGCTGTGGAAACACTCCTGCTTTTGTCCAAAGGGGCCGCCAGAATCAACACAAAACGAAAGCTCCTTGTAAGCTTTAAGTGGAAAATCAAATGGAGCAAAGCAATACATGGACCTGATCTAAGTTGCAGATTCTCCAAAAACATGAAGGTACATAGAGGATTGTAAGAGTGCACATTGTCTAAAACCTTAATTACGCTCTGTGCAATGCCAAGATCTTCCAGATCCACACTGGGCTCTTTGCTTTACACAAAGCCTGGGCTACAAAACCACCAGTATTTAATGTTAAAGAGTAAAAGGGTGACGCAGACAGACAGCAGGCTGCAATGTAACCGACCAACTTTATCAAAAACATCCAGAGCTTAATCACTCCGGACACACACATAACTAATTCACTGCAGTAAAAAGAATTTGGCATCTTTGTTCTCCAAAATGCAAGATGGATCAATTGTGACACTGTACAATGCTTATTGTCTTCCGCCCATATTCCCCGAAATGTGGAGACATTTGGAGACTGTTCGAAGCGTGAACGCCAGTAGAGTGATGACCTATTTCCAGTTGATTGTGGAGATAGTGCACACTCCAGTCTCCAGACTGTGGAATGACAGAAGCAGGAGGGGTCAGGGATAATGGGTAGGAACGTGTTGGACAGGACTGCCTTTATGGGAGACTTCAAAACTAGCAAATTCTCTGTGAGTGATCAAACACGATAAACACCGAGCTGAAAATTCCACACAGGTGGAGAAGCCTTTGTTGGAAAGTGTAGACCCTCTCCTTCAGAGCTGAAGCAGTAGATTACATGTAGCTTTAGAAGGAAAAGATGAGCAGCTTTCATAAAACAAGATAAATCAGTGAACCTTACGTGGGGTAAAAAAGGAGACAGGAAAAACTTGGCTGGGTCCCACAGACAACCATCAGCACCTCCTCAAAGGTCACTAAGTGTACGTAGTTAATAAGGGCCTGATGAGGGAACAGCGACACACAAAGAAACACACATATACACTCAAAAGACACACATGGTGGGAAAATATGAGTACAGGCTCCCATTGTCTCACTTCCCTCCAATGAGACCTCGATTACAGTTCCGTCAAACATACATGCACTATAACACTGATTGGTTACAGAAAAGGTAGTGCAGAAAGGGCACACACACACACACACACACACACACACACACATTTTTCACAGTTGAATATGAGCTGTCTTTCTGGCTGGCAATCTTAATGGTAACTCACATAGAAAATATTCATCCTAAAGGTTCGGTAACTTTTATAGAAGTAACTTTTCGGCATATTTGCTGAAACTGTCTCTATATCCTGACAGTAGAACATGTGACAGATAATCTGTGGAAAAAGTCAGGTTCCCCCGGCTCCTAATGGCAATGAATACAACCAGAGACAGGAGAAGTAACACAGCGTCAATCACTGCTCGTGTGCACTCTGCAGTGCCACCCTCCTCTGCACATGCTCCCACTCAAGCCAATATCTTCAGCGTGTAGCTTGAGGAGGAGCATCCTTTGCCTACAATGGCGTACAGTACAAAAGTTTGATGCCATGGTGCTCGTATCGATGAGTGACAAAGAGACATGATGACAAACAGTGGGGAATAACTTTTTTTTGGGGGGGGTGTAATAGCTTCTCGTCTGTTAGACGGCATCACAGCTACCTCTGAAGTCTGGGGTGCACTACCCTGGGGTTGCAAACGGCTGGAGGGGCATTTCTTAAATGGCGAGTCGTGGCAAGAGGGGCCCTGGGGCTTGGCGATTCTCTCACCGTGGACAGTGAGCCCTACGAGGGATGAGGTTTCACAGGACAACCGGCTCCCTCTGCTGCCGCATTGGGAAGGGCTTAACCAAATGATACGAGCAGAGAAAGTGAGATGCAGGTCTTGCATTGTGTATGTTCAATTGTTGCCTACTGCAGCATTTAACATACATCCCCTTACCCACCTACTTGTTCAACTTAGGTTAGTGATTTTCTACATTTCCCATAATTTTTTTAATTAAACCCAGAGAGATGGGTGTGATCGACTTCCAACCCCTTTTTTCCATATTAGAGAATGTTTTCCATCTCCATGTGATGAGGTTCATTTAAAATTAGCTCATGAAACTTGAATGTGTGTAAACTCTATTATTATAATGTAAAATGCTTCCAGTTATCTCTTTCTTTATCAATTAATGTTTTATTTGATTTATGGACAATGAAAGAACAAATATCCAATGATCCAATTTCAATATTAGATTTTGTAACTAGTTTTCAGAATGGGTGGAGAAAGAATTACAGAAAGACTGAGTCTGGAAGGAAGCCCTCGCTCTTTGATTCTGGGCAACTGACAAAAAAAAAAAAAGCAGGCATTTACTGCTGATGTTTTGAACTTCCTAGTCTTTGGACAAGGTGTTGCTTTGGCAGCAAATTACATTTTTCTTTAAACAAGTAAAAAGGAATAAATTGTTACTTGTTCATTTATAGAAAGAAGGGAGCTTCAAAAAGATAATTTTACTACTTCCTAGATAACATTACTTTATCAGAACTATTTTTTATCTTCTTTAACTAAAGCATTAATGTACACATGACTGCACTTGCACACCAGTGAGCACACAAACACACACACACACACACATGCTCATACACACATTAATCAGATTTGACTAGTCTACCTCAACAGAAAGAGACCATTATATAACATACTGGAGAGTCAGAAGAATTTCTATTAGTTGCAGCATGCCTCTCTTTACCCACCACATAAGGTACCATTAAAACAGCATTAGACTGTAAGCCAGACATCCTTCTGGTCTGAACCACTAGACCACCTGTCTGCAGGAAGGGAGGACAGAGAGAGTTGTACATTCATTTAGAAGAAGAGAGTGAGAGAGGGTGGAAACAGCAGCACACGGACAGGAGGACTGTACTGGCTCCAAGCCTTGGCATGCCTTGCTCAGTAAAATGCATTAAAGATGTTGTGTTTTGTTGTGTGTGTGTGTGTGTGTGTTTGTTGATGTGCATAAGTGTGCCGTGTAGACTCCCTTTAAAGGGCCTAGAGCAAGCCAGGGAATCATTTTCTCCCTATAATAAAGTCAGAGAAACGTTCTACATGTGGCACACACACACACACACATACACAGCGATTTAGGCTGCTTTCCACAACATTGTTCTCATTTACATGCATACTTGCTCGAGCTAAAAAGCCAGTTTCAGCTAGCTGAGTAATTTTCTCAGTCATGATGAATATGAATGATAAAGCAGGATTGTTTCAGTAATGTCATTTCTAAACCACTGCAACGTGGAGTCAGAACCATTTTACAATGCATGTGGAATATGAAATCACTGCTCTTCAGAGCCAGAGGGATAATTTTCTGTTCTCTGTGACACCCTCACATTCACACTAATATGCCATTTTACATCTTAAATTATTTCAGACTGGGGAATGATTGCTCCCGTCTTCGCTCTACAGGTGTACAGGTGTATCTAATGCCAAAATGTTTTTATGTCCCTTCAGCTCTTTTTGTGTTACTGTACTAGTTACATTCTGTGACACCCTGACACCTCAATGTAGCTATCATTTTAGTATTGGAGCAGTCATCACACCCCAAGTGTTTATTTAAAACTATTACTTATTTCTACACAGTTAATAGTTGACTTCTGCACATTTGACAGTTCCTGTCTCCTCAAAGTGATGCTGGAGTGAACAAATACCTCAACAATTCCTCCATCTTCCTTGCGTATCCCCGCTGAGATGAGAGGACGAGACGTAAGCTTCAAACCAAATGGCATATGAAAAATGACTGTATATTTCACAACTAGTGTAGTCATTACAGCAAGGTGTTCATGAGCGTGTGTTCACATTGAAACTTGTCTCATAGCAAGATAAAATCAAAGTGCAATTTAATACACTTTTGTTTACATTTAGCCACAGATATGCACCTTTATTATCACTCCAGATCACTAATCTGATTGTGTCTGTCTTTTTGTTTTTTGCTTTTCTTGTTGTAGATACAAATCTGGGTAGGCTCAACTCCAGAGGGTGGTGGTAAGGCACATGAAGCTGTTTGGTATAAATTAAATTAAATAAGAATACATTCCATCATTCTAAACAAACACGTGGATGACTGGCAAAGGTTGGAGTATGAGCAAGGGTTAGAGCAATCAAGTTACATTCCCACTCCAATGCCTCTTGGCTTCATCTACACTTTTATGGGATTAGACAGCTCTCCCACCCAGCAAAGACGTATGAAGTGGCGAAAGTGTGAAGGGAGTTATAAGTGACAGTCAAAGTGTAGCTTTTTCTCATCTGTGTCCCACATTGATTCAGTCACACAACAATTCTGTGACAATGACATCCAAAGCCTGTCAGGCTGGCCTGTTGCACTGGGGTGAGAAGGAGACCCACGACACACACAGCACCAGCACACCACACACACACACACACACAGCCACCAGCACACACAGCACACACTAACCGCTGGGGAAAGACGCAGGGGCGGGGACAGGAAGAGGCTAAGGAAAGGAACCGAGGGGGGAGAAGGGACTGCATAAGAAAACACCCAAGCTGCTCTCAAGGGACTTAAGCTCTCGGAAACAATCACACTGGCCTCAGTGTCTCCTCTGCAGTGGAAAATTAATAAATTAATAGGTGGAGTAGAAGGCCTCCCATCGGCAGGGTCCTGAAGCCATCTGTGAAGGCCATCAGTGTGTCCCAAACCTGCTGTTTCCCTACTGAACCAACATGTCAGTCTGGAGATTTACAGCTGCATGGAAAGCACACACACACACGGACACACACACACACACACACACACACGCCCATGCACAGACACCCTTGCACACAGAGACATCAAAGAGGATATACACATACTCATAGGTGCAGCCAAAAACGCATCCACAAGTATTTACACAGACGCGTACCAGGATGCAAAAGCACAGACAAAACAAATATTGGCCCAAACACATAAGCGGAAACAAAAGTTCATACTCTTCACACACCCACGTGCATGAACAAACACTTGGCTGGCGTGGAGATTTACACCCGTTTGGAAAGACAAGCATCAGCCAATAAATAAATCTGTTCCCCTGGAGACCTGTTGACCTCCCGCTTTTTCTTTCTGCCACACACACAACAGCAGAGGTCAAGGTCAGGCAGGGATGAGGGGAAGGTCAGAAGGAGATAAAAGTGTGTTAGAATTTGTGTAGGTGTGGCATGCAGGCTGATAAAACTGTGCACAGAGTCAAAGCCCACCTCTGTGGTTGGGGGTTAGCTGCCTCCATGTTTTGGCAGTCAGGTCGTGAACTCCGACCCTATCAGACCCTGAGAGACATGGCGGTCTCGTCAGGTGGGACAGTAGCCACTAATTGACATAATCTCCCATCTCCTACTTGTCAGTCTCTTTTCACACAGACCAGGATAATCTGTGTGGCTCAGGGAGTGTGTGTTTGGGTGGCATTAAGCTATTGTTAGGTGGAAATAGTCCCTGCCATTGTTCAGCTCTGCCATCAAGGGTTCTTACAAACCACACAATAGGTTCTTAAAAGACATACAAAGCCACTGTTAAGGGTCTTTAAAGATTTTCACTCAGATTTTTATTGAGGTGAATCTGTTGGTTAGGATATATTTGATGCATTTAGGACCAATGATGAAGGTAGATTTATCTGCAGTGAACAAAAGCAGAAAACAAAAGACTTTGGTCTCCTTAAGAACTGGCAAACATGTTTGTTGGATCTGTTCAGGCTTACTGTTGGGAGGCTTGTGTGGTGCGTTGTAGTCCAAGACTTAGCAAAACTGAAATGTGTGCTGGCAAAAACTGACGAGGGTATAGCTCAGAGGAAGGAAGCTGGAAGAGAAGTCACTTTTTAAAATCCAACTAAATGAAAAAAGCAAGAAATAAATCGTTTGTATCTGATTTGAAGGAACTTTGCAATTAACTAATAAGTAATCTTGTGATAAAAGGCTCTCTTATTCTGTCCAGAGTAGTCACACATTTAGAGAAATAAGTAAAAATCTGGGTGTATTCACATTATCACCAATGTTCAAATTTCATGACTACTGCTTGAACCGAAAGATGGATGAAAAACTACTTGCTTCTGAATTTTGAGAACATATGTGACATATCAGCACGCTGACGCAACTACAAGGTTTCTAGTTGTTTTTCTTCAAATGACCAGTGTGTAGGATTGGGTAGCATTTAGTGGTTGAAGGTGGTTAAAGAGGTGGAAGGAGTTGAAGATTGCAACCACTTGTACACAGCTCAGCCTTCTAAGGGTGTAGGAGAAACTATGGTGGCTGTGAAAATCGAGAAAAACCTAAAATGCCCTATTTAGAGCTAGTGATTGGTTTGTCCATTCTGGGCTACTGTAGAAACATGGCAGTTAAACATGGCGGCCTCCAAGGAAGAGGACCTGCTCTCTCTGTAGATAAAAACGGCTCATTCTGAGACAAAAACACAACAATTCTTATATTCAAGTGATTATACACCAATGAAAACATGCCTATGAATATTATATTTCTGCCAATAGATCCTAAATGTTACACACTGGACCTTAAATTCTTCCTCTATTGAGCAACTAATCAATTAATCCACTTATCGTTTTAGCACTATATACCATTTTGACATCACAAGTGATTTCATCTTATCCAGCTTAGTTAGGCATTATTGAAGCAGTCTTAAAGCTCTACTTAAGCCTGTTTTTGCCTTTCAATCCTCTACACGTCTTAAGCCTCAGGCCAACAGACCTCTCACTCTTCTCTTTTTTTTCTCTTAACTACTCTTTGCCTTGATGACAAGCCATAGCTTGTACTTTACTCACTCTCAGACAATAATTTTGTTCATTGTTTCAGTATCACTGACCCCTTTCTGCACCTCATTGCATCTCCTCGACCAGGACTTGTTTATAATAAATCCCAGAATATCATCACATATGCCATTGAGATAACAAAACACACATTTGTCCTGCAACTACAAGACTGAAGATACTCCCCACAGCTGGATACATCTACAGCATTCAATTAGCAACCACTTGAAAAATATTATTCTTGTGTTGGCACAGAGGCTGAAATGAGGGGATTACTTCTGTCTTTCAGGTTGTCAAAACAAGGGAAATGAATGAGAATTCGATGATTTGGTGTAAGTAACATAACTATAGTGAAGATGTAGGAGGTCTAAAAATTTGTTTAGAATTTTGAATATGCAAATGACGCTCTGAATTTAACTATAGATTTGGAAAGGTCTACAAATTTTACAATAAAGCTTACTGCAATAAATATTTATACAAATCTGCTATAACTGAAGTCCTTAAATGTTCCCCACTGGTATTTGTCCTTGGTGTGAATACAGACTGCACAGGCTTAATTATCTGATTCCTTTCCATGAGCAGATTACTCGCCCAAAAAAACGGTCTGTACTTTCCCCCGCTGCCTAAAACAATAACCCCACCAAATGCGGCTCCACCAAGCCAGCTTCAGAGCAATAGCTCTTCAGCGTTTGAAGTGTTTATGGACATTAATGATCCAGCATTTCAAAAAGAGCAGCACATGTTTGGCATAGCGGAGTGCTTGGGCAAGAGGAGAAAGCATGTTTCAATGGAAAATGTTTCATCAGAAGAGTTGTGTTGTTCTATAGTGTGGGATGTGAGGGTTGTGTGGTCTGGGTCCGGTGAGTACCCCTGGGATGTCAAAAAATCATCTGTCCAACCGCAGGGAAATCTAAGACATACGATTCAAAACAGGTGGTTTAAGTGAAAGTAAGAGCATCTTGGTAGCGAATACAGATGTCATGCTGTGCTCCTGTCAAATCTGCTTGACAAACATTTGCTCTTTCAGGTAATATATAGTGCAGTGCAGTTACTGTATCTTCATTATCGACTACACTGTTTTCCTGATTGATTGAAATTTAGTCTATGGCATGTATGCAGATAGTTTCCCAGAGCCCCAAAGTGACATCTCTGAATTCCTTGTTTTATGTGACAAACACTCCAAAACCCAAAGAGAATCAACTTAAAAAACAGGAAAAAGTGTGAGAAACTGAAACCCACAAATATTTTGCTTAAAAAGGACTGAGAGGATTAATTGATGATTAACCCTAACACTTGCCAATGAATCTTTTGTTGATTAATCTGCTAATCTTTCAGCTCTAATACAGTGAAATATAATTAACAAAACACACAAAATACCAGAAAAACATTTAGTACTTCACAGTGCCAGAAAGTCACATTAAACAAATCAACAATTTTGTTAAATCAATCATTATTCGAGCAAAAGAAAGAAAGTTTCTTCTCAAATGTGATAATTCATTGTTTTTCTCTTTATCATTCTGAGTTTGATCTCTTCAGAGCTGTAGGACAAAAGATACAGTTTGAAGAATTCACCTTTGGTCCTGGAAAATTGTGACCATTATGCTGTCATTTTTTTTACATTTCTAGAATCAAATTCTTAAAAACATAATGAACAGATTAATCAATAATGACGATAATCGATAATTATTTGCAGCCCTATTTGTTTGTAGGAACAGACAGGACAGAGAGTGAACAGATCCAAGTAGCACAGGGCACGAAGAAAAGATAGCTCTGTATTCCACCACAGAGCTCTGTGGTCTAGCACGGGTGAGCCAGATGTAAATGATTTACGCTGCTTTTTTTTGTTCTCCGCTCAGCTTACATGATTTTGGAAACTTGTGATCCTTCTGAACATGTACTGAACGAAGGGAATGAACCCTGCTCACTATCGGCCATAGATAGAATGTTTCTCACATGTTCTGCTTACTGATCTCTGGCCAAGACAAGCACAAGGTCAGTCAGTTAAATGGTCCATCCAACCTTATTTTACTCTATGGCTGCCTCTGTCCAGACCTTTGTTCATCTCTCTCTCTGTGCCACTCTTATTTTGTCTTATCTAAATTCTTAACTGTAATCTGTTTATCTTTTCATCACTGTGTCTATCTGGATCTCTGTTTCAGAGATCAGAGTTTAAAGTGATGAGAGACACAGAGCAGAGCTTCATGGAGACTTTTAAGAGAGACAGAGGGGACACATATTCACCACACATCAGTCCATGTGTCCACACTGAAACTATGTGAGAGCTGGAGCTTATGTTTCAAACATGCAAAAGTCACGCAACTGTGTTTGTAAAAGATGCAGCATCGCTGCTAGGAGATATTTTTTGGACATAAATATAACCAAAATGGGACATAAAAGAAAATAAAATAAACAAACAGGGAGAAAGCTGAGTTCTGGGTTTGTGATGTATTCTGCCCAAGAATTTTTCAGTAATGACACACATTCTCACGAGCAAACTTTATATCACATCTGAGTTCCACCGTCACTTCCAAAAAACATTTATTTATATATATTTCAAAGAGAAATGGTGTGAAAATCAGGTTCTTGTGTTAACAACTGAAAACTCCACTCACATGTGGTAAAACCACACCAGATGAAACTAATATGGTGGAACAGACCCTCAGCATGTCCACGTTTCATGTGAAGATACAGTAAAGGCAAGTACAGCTGAAAGCACTTATATCAATCATATAATGATGAAGTCATTGCTCAGTGGATTGCTTAAATAACTAAATGATATGCAAAAACATTTAAGACAGGACATGGTGACAGGAGAGAGTTAGCTTGGAGTGAATATCCAGGTGAACAAAAGCTTCAACATATTGCAATCTCACTTAAATCACTATGCAGTGCTTTAACTAACACCATGTTCCTGGGTTTTCTCTTATCATATCACACTGTTGTGCCTTCAGGTGGGTCAGGATGAAGCTAAATGTAGCTTCTTTGTAGCTTACATACAATAAAAAGGTGAGGCCCGGGTAATGTATATATCTGTGTATTTCTTGATGACCGTGTCTCTTTTTTGTCTCCTTCAATACATATTTTCATTATACTGCTAGGTACAGATATTCTCTCCCTCTCACTCACAGTGTCTGCACCCCGCCCATCCTCCTCAGAGGGATGAAGTATTTGTTCAGGCAGACTCAGTGAGATCACGTAGAGGGAGCGGGTGCAGCTATCCAAACCGCATAGTGGGACATAACACTGCTTTTTAATTACACTGCACCACACAATGTACATTGTGATGGATGCAAACATCATTAGCCCTATTATCTGCATTACATTTGCTAAGACTGCGGATGTTCTTTCAGAACAGGAGCAGGTTTATTCATCATGTAGAGAGACAGTAAATATGACAGAGAGCTAAAAAGAGTCTCAAAAGGGCAGCAAAAAACATCCTACATAAAGAGTGGGAAACTTTCCACTAAGTGAAATCCAAGCGGGGTGTTAGTGAGAGTGCCAGAAGTTGCAAATGTCAGAGCCACATACAAATTTTACAAATCAACCCCTTATAGTCAAATGTTATCACTGTACATTTATATGTTGATTTTTCAGTAAGAAAAGGAAACCAGATAGACCACCATGTATCTTTGTAGTTCAACAAAAGGCTTAACGGGTGTTATGAGCCCAAGGGATCATGGGATCAACATGATCAAGGCATCTTTTTTTTAAAGCCATACAACAGACTATATAGCTTCTGCTCCCCCCTTTACAACGCTTTGTTAGAACTGTAAAGAGGTCTTCTTGTGCAATGTTTTACACTGACCTTTTGACACAAAAATCATGAAAAATGTACAAATCCAGATTAAGTGCAATAAATTAGCATTCCAATCTACAGCTCACACTCACACACTTGTATGTTGTCTGGATACTGCAGCTGCTTCAAAGTTAAAGCCTTTCAGCCACTGGGAGTCTGAAGAGGCAGGAGCAAGGAGGAAGGTTTTTCTTGGTAACATGCATAAACACAAGTATAAGCCAATGGATGTTCTTTTATGTTTTTTTGTCATGTTATTTTGTTTGCACATTTGTCTATATTGTAAAAATCAATAAAACATTTTGAATGATAAAAAGCATAGGCCATTGTGTCTTCCAGTGTAGGTTACGTGGCAATACTGTGAGGAAGAACATAGTGATCTTCTGGTCAGTGCCGTCGATGTGAGTGAGTGATGATGAAACCCTTGGTAGTTTTGACCTTCACCTATCTGACAGAGCTCCCCTGGCTCCTTCATCACACTCTACACAACCTCTGTCTCTGCCTGTCAACACCAGCTTATAAAGAAAAGAGCCATCACTGGCCGACAGCACACACAAACATACACGCATTTGCAGACACACACAGCAATACCTTACGATGCGAGACACGAGCAGCTAGCTCAGCAGTTACAGAGCGGGTATCTGTAGCTACAGCTGAATGGCTCCATTTTTAAGTAGCTTTGATACATACTGGCTGGCAGAAACAAAAGGGAGATTCCTGGGCTATGAATGTGCGCTGCAAGTAAAAGAGGACAGTGCGGATCTGTTCTGACTGCAGAACCCACACCAACACCCCGCCACTTCATGCCTTCTTGTCCTGTATTGTCCCTTAGACCCTTTTCTGGGAAGCACGCCCCTCCTAACAGACATTCATCAACAACCCCCATCCATCCACCTTTCATTCATCAGTCTGACCACCGGGCACTGACCAGTAAGTCTCTGTTTACTCACCAGCCTGCGCCTTGGATGAGCTGTCCTTGCTGGATGTGTCATTGGCACTACCCAGGGGACCAACCCTTTGCCTGGAAGGCATGGCGTCAGTTTTTGTTCCACGCTAATACTCACCGCCCAAATATTCAGATGCTGTGACCTGACTTTTAGAAATTTCACTGCCATGAGAAGCTTCTTTCATGTGCTTTTGTCCTCTGTATGCTAGCTGTAAGTTTCTTGTGAATAACATTTTACAGTTCTGTGAGATAAATCTTTTTCTCACAAACATTTCCTTTTCTTTCCTTTCCTTTCAAATACCTACTTTGGGCTACTACTACTACTTTGGGTTAGGACTTGATCAGAAAATACTGAAAATATGGAAAAGCTCTGGCACTGAGGTGCAGCACTGTGGGTTGAAAAGGATTACACAGTGTACTAAATGGTATAGTATTTGAATCTTTCTCTACATGTAAACACATACATTTGGAATGTGTCTTAAATATCGGAAAGGGGAGAGTGAATGATGACATCAATCCTTTGAATGAATCCACAGTACATGAGCCTGGTGCAATTGGTAAACAATTGGTTAAGTGACTGAAAATTAACTGATGACCGTTTGATCACACAAAACGAGCCATCTTAACATATGCTCCTCAAAACTCCACAAAAACATTTTTTGCTGTCCGACAATAAATGATGTAAGCTGACAGTATTGCTGATGGGAGCCAGTGTGAGTGTGTTTCTTCAGGTCACAATTTGCAGGAAAATATTATCAGTTTGGAGCCAGGACAGCTCTGTGATCCAGTATAGCATCGATGTCCCTAACCTTCTCCTCTCTCTCTGCCATTTCACTGGCTGTAGACCTACTGCTGGCAGCTCTGTTGCTGCAGAGGGACAAGTCAACAAATCAACGGCTTCCTATGCCAAACTCATCAAACAACGCTCAAACTGTGCTGCACTGGCTCATCCACACATACACAGATATAGACAGGAGTTTGCACACAGACATGTACATACCTGGAACATATACATGCACTTGTACAAATCTGTAATTAACCTCACGATCACACTTGAAACACACAGGTTTGTCATTGATGTGTGTGTATGTTTTATCTATGTGTACCAGGCGCTAACATGATACAGTCACTCAGTTCACAGCCAGCAGCTTGGTGGCTGCCGATTTAATTTTTCAAAGGCTAAGAATAGACTTTTACAGGTTTTCCCCACGCCAAAGCAAACACCAACACATTTTCACATCAACAACAGGGGCTCTGAGAGTCAGTCAGATCAGCCAGAACTGGCGCCCCAGAGGAGGCCGGACCTGACTGAATCAGTTTGTAGCAGCAAGCAGGGAGATTCTTAAACACAAATAAAATATACTCATCCTTATCAATTCTCTAACTGCTTTGCTTTCTGAAATGTAAACTATAGGACAGTTTGAAAAAGGAGGAACAGCAGCAGCCTGCTCCCACAAAGCAACCCTCCTATAATGTGGCATGTAAATGTCTGATGTATTTAATCAGTGGGCAGCAATGTTAACCACTCGTGTTTTATTAGCCAAGCCAAATGTTTAAAGAGAGCTCCCAACTAACTTTTTTTTCCAAGGATTAAAAATACTTACATAAGAGTATTTGAAAAGGAAAAGTCTGCTTGCAGTGTCTGCTAGCAGGGTGGAAGGAATATGCACGTAGCATGAAAAAGCCAGTAATGACAAAGGCCTGTTTCAGGCCTTAAGGGTAAAAACTGGGTCGTGTCTTTGTCAAAGTAACTACAGGGGAGACGGATGTGTGTATTCAGTGAGACAGAGACAGAATGGTTGCAATAATTCATCCCGTCTCTCCGGAAAATGATGGCTTTATTGGCCACCTGTCAACAAGCAATGCCTTTGGTGAAGATATCGTATCAGAAAGGGGCGTTTGTGCATGTATATGTGTCTGTGTGTTTGTGTGTGTGTGTGTTAGGACCGGTCATGGTCAATGACAAATAGCAATCAATTAGGGTGTGTGCAGAGGTTTCTGGGTAAAGGTTGTTTCTCCTCAACAAGGTCAAAAACATAAGACAAACATAAGATGGGCGTGACAAAACATCAGATTACAATGAACTTTTAAAAAAAAATGGATGTAGTAGGATGAAATACCTCTCATTCTTTGTGGCTGAAATATTATCAAAGACACCCATGTGGTGAAACATTTAGGCCTAACCTTGAAGAATAGCCTGCGCTGTGTCACCTGTGTATGTATGTGTGTGTGTGTGTGTATGTGTGTGTGAGTAAGAGCAGGGGCCTCTAAGAGCACTAATGACAGCTGATGATAGGCTGAGAAGAACAGGTCTATGACTGATGAAAGCTGCTGCAACGCTGAGGCAGAGAGAGGGGTCAGTGGTGGGGTGGACCACAGATAACGCTAATGACACAGCTATTTCACCATTTAACACTTGCTTGGCCAAAATACTGACAATGAGGGTCGCTGCAAAAATAATAATCCTGAAAGGTTATTTTCTAAAAGTCCAAGTTTTTACCAAATTTTGTGGTTAGTTATGTTAAGAATATTTAATGTTATAGCAAAATACTTAAGATTGAAAATAGATTATTCAGGGATTTTAAAGGCAGTTTCGGCAGCTCTGTTTAGATGTAGGGTTCATTTTTCTGACATGTTTTGCATCCAGTGAGTTGCTATAGGTCATGGGAAATATCTAGAAATGCAAACGCGATCTGGGTGAGCCTATTCATCCCATGAGTATAGCGGGAGTGGTTGCCTGCAGGATGACATTGGCCGTATGCATTGGGCCCTGGTGGTCACTAAAACATTTTGATGAGCATAGAAATGATGTGAACCACATGCCATTGCCATGTCAGTCACATCTTAACACTTATTAAATGGGACATGTTGGATGGGCGTCTGAAGCGGTGCTTTCCACCAACTACCAACAGCAATTAAAAACGCAATAATGTAATCTCTCATGGAAGAACACTGTCATATCCTTCCAGCAGAGTTGCAGACACTCATAGAATGAGATGCCAGAGTTCAAACTGTTCTGATGGCTCAGGAGAGGTCCAACACAGTAATAAAGCTGTATGTGTTCTACTTTGTGTTTTGGCTACCTGTACAGCACTTGGTTTTAATAGTGTAGCGTATAAAAACATTTATTTGGGGACCCAAATTAGTTGGATCTACAACTATCAGCCAGAAAATACTTAAACTCTAGAGGCATGATGTGGGACAGCTGAAACAAGGCTGTGACTGATGATGGCTGACTTCATCAACAAAGAGCTTCAAAGGCCAGCCGAGTCTCTACTGTATAGCCTCAGGCAGACTACTCATCAATCTGGAGACAGCACTGAGGTGGTGCTATACATCCAGTAGATAGCATCATACATCAAACAAACTCTGGAAATACTATCCTGCTCTTCGGCTGCGGCAGAAAGCTATCTGGTTTTAGCCCACACATGGCCTCACATGGAAAACATACACGTGGAATGCTTAAATACACTATCAATTTGGTGCTGTTTTTTTTTTTTTTAAACTAGGGACTCTCAGTATCAAATCAGTGTTACAATCAACACACTAAACATACATATTGGTTTAAACTCATATCACAGGGGTATACTGTAAAAATAAAATTTGACAGTTGATCCCTTACATTCAAGGGTCAAATGTCCACCTGGAGCTTATGGACTATGTAATAACAATATGTGAAACATTCAATACACCTCTATCTTGCTATGTATTTATCCACTCATTCCAATGCTGAATAGTTGGAGAGTGTGTTAGAAGGGAGTATGTGCTACACCCAAAAAGTGAGTGAGAGCCATGGTGGTCATCCTCTCACTCAATTACACCTGATAAGAGCCGGTCGGAGCGGATCTGTCAGATTATATCTGATGTTATAAAAAAACAAACTTCTGCAATGTGTATATTATGTGTGTGTGTGTGTGTGTGTGTGGTAGGGGGAGAAGAGACAAGTACACATGATCAGTTAAAGATAGAAAAGATGTGGAGCTGATTGGAGACACAGAGCTGCACACTCTAACCACATTAATCTCTCTTCAAACTCAATACTAAGTGAAATACAGCCCTGCTATTACTGTCCATACAGAGATCACTGTGTACAGTAGGTGACAGCATACAGATGCTCTGCTGATACAGTATACACAGACAGCAGACACTGTATGTATTATAGAGGACATGGCACCAGGGAGCCCACACACCACACACAGTCTTCAGCCTTCAGGCTGAGAGCAAAAGAAGCCTCCAGAGTGAAATGCTGTAATTGCAGCTTAACTGTCCAGCACAAACAAACAATTTGGTCATATCCTGCACAGATGCAAACAAACAAAGGAAGGAGAAGAGTCTACTAGTACTTTTACAGACATTTACAATAGGGGAAAAAAGATGAGAGGTGAAAGAACTGCAGCCATTGAAATATCTGATTGCCAACAGGACTATTAGCAGAATTATGAAAGGAGAAATAGATTGAAGTAACAACCAAAGGAATGAAAGTGGGAAAAAAAGTGTAGAGAAGTGAGGTAGAAAGAGAGGGGGGTGAGAGACCAAACAGAGGAGAAACGGGAGGGAGAAGGGCAACGTCTGAGTGTAGGAGACCCAGGAATGTTAATCCTCTTTGTATGTCTCCCAGCAATGATTAAACTTTTCTAATATCAGGCATGACGAGAAAAAACGGGTCATAAATGGGTCAGCTGTGGGAGAAGAGGAAAAAACAAGACCAAAGCCAGTGGTTATGCTAACAGCAGCATAGCTTTAAAATCACACAATGTAAAGCCACAAACAAGCTGACGTTAGTGCCCGCAGGCATTCATGTACAGCAACAGACCCAAAGCCTGTTGTTAGTTAGCATGGCTCAGCTACACTGTGCTGTGTGTACATCAGTGTTATCAGTGGACATGCATATTTGTGCCCTAAATTAAACCAAGCTACACTGAACTTCTGGTCATGCCGGCCTGGTTATTCATTACCACAATAGCCACGTGACATTTGAAATACATCGGGCCTGCTGCTACTGTGTGAAAATGGCCCAAGAAGCTGGCAGGCTGAGTGGAGAAGTCACAGAGAACCACTTAGCGGCTACGCTAAGCTAATCAGAGGTGAGAGGTCAGTGCCAAACTGTGTGTGCTTAACCCCTACACTTCCTGGAAACTGTGCTCTCTGGAGGAGGATGAAGAGACGACGAGCACACATTTTCCACAGCTCGGGAATCCCTGTGGCTCAGGGGACTGGACGTATCCCTCTTTTTCTCTTCATTTTTTTCCCTCCCGGTCTCTCTTTCCCCCTGCTCTCACCACTTTAAATGAGCTGCATCATTACCAGCAGATTTAAAGACAGGGCAGACGAAGAGCAAGACAGGGAAAGTGAGGGGACACGGGTGGGTTAAGGGGGGCATGTTTGTGTCTGTTACGCACTGGTGTCAGCAGCGAGACAGATTGGAGAAGTATTTCCTTGCCTGTCAGAGGAAAGGCCCTCTCACAGGAGGGCTCAGACATCATAAATCCTCTGTGATTCTTTCCATGTCCCTCTCACTCTCTCTCTCTTTACGTCTCTCTCTCTCTTTGAGCCCAAATTCTAGTTGTAGTGTCGAAAACAATCTGATTCATAATTTCCCGTGAGTGGCTCTGTGAATTAGCCCCTTACACAGCTTAACAGGCCTCACTTTCACACGGTCTCTATTCATCAGTATCTGCGGTCCCACACTCTAAACCTGCAGTAACCTCCAAACTTGTCCAGCACCCAGTTCAGCCACACTGGACTGTCTCCACTGATACCTCATTAAGCTCTGAGGGTGCCATTGGTCTCTGTGATTCTGTCATGTATTACTATGTTAAGTACTATGTTCAAGTACTTTTTTATGGGGCCTTTATTGTGAAATACCATAGACACCAATACACCCACTTAGGGTCTTTCACACGCTCTCACTTGGCTCTATATATATTCTTCCATCAAAAGCAGTGCAGCCCTGATCATTAACATTCTTACATTGAAGGGCAGTTTTATCACTCCGACCACACCAAGGAGCCGCTCCCTTTGATGTCGAGTTATAGTCAGCATTGAGCTCTGTGTTTGTGTTAACTGCACGTCTATCTGCAGGATATCTAACTACCGCTAATCTAACCAGAACTCCGTCACTGTGTGAAGTAGCCAAACATCTGTCTCACACCAAGCACCGTGATGGACTCCAAAGAGGATAAGCAAAAATAGTTGAATCTGATCGTTTGAGAGCGAGAGCCGCTGTGTATCTGTTAAGTATCTCATTTACACCCTCACCTCTGGACCAGTGCAGTCATCAGGCCATACACGCTCCTCACATTCTTTGCTGGATGGGGAAAACCCAGTGCACCAAGCCCTCCCACAACAGATATAATGTACTGTGCACAAACAGATACATAAGACACAATTAGAGACTAAGAATAAAAAACCTTATCTAAAGAGATACATGGGTGCCAGCCAGGACATATTTATACTGCACATGACTGCCCTCTTGTGGCCTTAGTTTAAGTGAATTCTAAAATGTATGATTCAATGTGTTTCAGTTTTGAAAGGCAAAAGAGAGAATTTTGCATGTTGTTATTACTGTTGTGTATTGCAATGCATATGATATGTTTCAATCCAGCATGTTTGTTATGTTTGCATTAGAATATATTTATTTGACAGCTGAACTGCAGGTTAAGGGAAGGACAGTTAGGTAGTTGCAAATTTTGTCAAACCACTGTAATCATCTGGTATCATGGATGGGAATTTGGGTTTTATGAGAGGCAAGATGCCTATAACTGCAGCCTAGTGGCTCCAAAAAAAGTCCTAGCTCTTTAAGCACCTACAGGGAACAATGGCAACCGCTCTGACTGCAGGGACCAGGTTAGACATTCACAGACACACCAGCTCAAACAGATGTGGGCATCCTACTTTTCACTGTAGCCATTGCATGCAGCAGCATACTTGTGCTCTGCAGGTCTGTGCTGCTGCTTCCCTTCCAAAAGGAAATGTTTTGAATTTTAAAAATCTCCTTGCTGCCATCAGAGGACACAGAGCTGATTTGGTTGAAGATTTTTATTAGAATAACACAACTCAGCTGTAGGCTACAGTGCTATGGAATACTTAAATAAGAAAAAGCTGCTGCATTACACAGAGCACAGATGTAGACAGGTTGGTAATTTGTGTATATCGTACATCACAGACACTTCAGGTATACATAAAAGGTCAGGTGCTATGAAAAATTGCTGGGCCTCTGCTTGTGGACAAAGTACCTTTTGGTTTCCCCCTGAAAGCCCCTTCCTCATTTGACTTCCTCCCCTCTCAGGTGCCTGCAGAAGCAGAGAGGGTCCCATGTGTTCGCTCATCTGTCCCTTGACACACATTCCCTAAACAAGCACTCTCCAAAACACTGCTGGTTGCCATGGCAGTGCTACCAGCCTGAGTAAATAAGAGAGAGGGAAAATAATGTCCTTAGAGGAAGGGAGTGTTGAATGTGGTGGGGGGCAGTAGTGTGTGTGTGTGTGTATGTGTGTATTTGCCACTGTACTACCACCATGGGAGAGCTGCCTGGCAGAATCATTATGGTCTGTGCAAACACATACTGACGTCTCAACTTAAGTCAGCCCTGCCACACATGAACATGCAAACACACACACACACACACTTGCAGATATACATTAACACGCATATGTACACACACATTTTTCCTGTGTCCACCACAAATGTTCAGTTAGATGGTGTCAGTGTTCTGCCGATGCTCACTACTGGCCACTGTAGCTGAGCCACATGTGCTCATTATTCTGATTGCATATTTCCTCATGTTTGTTTACAGAATGGCAACTTGTAGATCTGAAATAAACCACATCTACTGTCTCTGACTCGTCATATTGTTTAGTCTGACACACATGCAGACACACAGGTAAAGCATGTTTAGTCTGGTTCATTATTTTCCTTTTAATTTCCGCTGAATGCTACACCGCTCAAAAGAAAAAAGGAGCTCGGAGCATCCAGTTGCCCAAAAACAGGTTATGAGTCAGCGCCAGGTAATGACTAATTACCATGCATCTACACAAAGACACACACAGGCACACAATACTCACCAACATTAACACACTGCTAGTCTGAAGCACAGATATTGAAATTTTGGATGGTTCACACACAGGCATGTTCATGTAAACACAAACACACACATTGGTGCATCTATATTTGTCAGGTTGCTTATTAAGAAAACTGAATAGTTTGAGTTGGACCTTAAAAAGTGTGCACATTTAGGCCAAACCTAAGGTTTAAAACTCTGATGGGTCATTAAACATTAAAGATCATACACACACACTCTTTCTCTCACTAAAACAGCTAAATGCTAATTAGACACAGATGAGAGGAATGTTGTTTTGAGAGTTTAGTCTTTACTTGTCTAAAGTCCACTGTGGGTTCCATTTTTCAGATTTGGAGGACAACCTGTAACCTGCGGACCCTCCTGCTACCACACACTCCCACTGGTTGCATATCACATAGTACAGCAGTAAATCTTACTGAGGTTTCTTGCTGTATTCCTTGTTTCAGTTGGCACTGGTCAATGTGTATATATGTGTGTGCATGTGTGAGTACAGCGTGGTACAGTGTGTGTTTGTGTGGCACATAAATCGCATGAGCATACTGTATGTGCACTCATGGCTTTGTTATTGCATATATACACCAGTGATTAATGGAAAAAAAATGTCTCTAGTCTTTTAGGGATTTAGTTTATTTGTGATGTTTCAGTATAAAAGCATTCTGCCAAATACTAATGTTTCAGCTGAAATAATTTCCGATTGTCAACTTGGGCCTACTTTTCTTTTCCTTTTTGGCTTCTATTGCCTGTGTTTATTGATAGACAGCTTAAGATGAACAGGAAAAGGGGGCGAGGAGAGCCGTTACGGTCGGACTCGAACCCTTGGCCGCTGCAGCAAGGACTCAGCCTTAGTACATGGGTCGCCAGCTCTACCTACTGAGCTAACCGGGCACCCACTTAGCCTACTTCTCTAAATTTTCCTTTAAGCTCCTCTTAATCTCCTCAATTTCCCAGTCCCAGTTCTAATGCCAGCCATCTTTAAACCTACACGAATATCATATAATTTAAAAATGTTGCTTCATCAAGTACAGGAATGATGATAAAGAACACCTTTAAGAGATTTACAGTGTGTGCAGCACATGTGGGCTGCATGTGCAGTTTTCTTTCCACGTAGGACATACAAATAACAGAATGAAAAGGCTAAAAATGAAGTTAACTAGTGCCTTGGTTAACACTAGGTAGCTTAAAAACAATCCATAAAACCCACTTCAGTGCACTTTACAGACACATAAAGCATGGTTGGAACACCCATCGGACCCATTCACTGGCATGATAAAACTGCCCATTGCATCATCAAAAAGCAATGACACCCCGGTCTATCTAAATCATATGATCTACCCAGCCCTGACTTCTGGCCCAGTGGGGGCCCCTGGGCAGGCACTAGCCAAGTTCAGTTGGCCCTCCATTACGTACCTAATCATCCAGGGTCCAAAGACCACATCTGGAGCTAACCAAGATCTGCAAGCCTGAGGGGAGCCATAGTGCAGCCCCGTCATGGTCAACACATGCTGCGGCAGAACAGCTAAAGCACCTGGGTTCTGGATACCAGAGCCCAAAGCCTGCAGGCACAGGACATGGTACAGAGTGATGTTTCAGTCTGCATCCTAATTGTTCTGGTCAGATTGGTAACAATTTAATCGTCCATCTGCAGCTAATAAATACATGAAAAATAAAATATATTTCAACCCTCCATCTCCCTGTCTGTTCATTTAAAAAGTGTTAGTGTTGTGTAGACAGAAGAATGGCAAGGCTGTCTTCTCTAAGCATTTGGGGGAAAAAAGTGTTTCTATGTGTGTGGTCTTATACCAGAGTGTGAAAACTGTATTTGGATAATTTGCATGTCAGTGCGTACAGTATGTATGTATTGGCTTGTGTATTGTATGTGAGTGTATTGGGAGGTTCTTGGCTGTAAGTGTTTATGATTATTCTTTATCTCCAAGCCTACATGAGCATTAGCAACATGACTAAGGCTTGTGTCAGTCTCAGCACCCCATAAATCTCCTCCCCACCCTGTCCCTGGCTGATGACACATGTCTCTGTCTCACTAAACATCTTGTTCCAAAATGGTACTTGTTCCAAATGCCACGTCAGTAAGGAACACATTTTCATTAGCAGACCAGAACACACACGTAGCACTTTGGTTATATATACAGTATACCCACACGGAGGCACACACAGAACATGTCCATGCGCTCAGTCATGGGTGCACACATGCACGCATGAGAACACACACACAATAGGGGGAAACAAAGCATAATAGCCACAATCTGAAAATCCCTTCTTTATGTAATCAACTTTTTACAGAAGTTGCTACACAGGAGCCCCACAGTTGGAGGAAAGATCAGAGTGGACAGGCAAATGAGACTTTCTCGCTACGTTATATAAAACACATTGAGAACAGGCTCAGAGGGGCAGATGTGAAGCCAAACAGAGAGAGCTCATGTGATGGTGTGGTCAGCAGTCTGCTACATGATGGATCTCCAGGTGCAATTAAGCAAACAGCTTGTTATCAACAGCTATGATGGATGTACAGTACCGTAGCAGGAAGGCAGACCTTTCCTTGGACACCTTAGATCCACACTCACCTGAGAGACATTATTGAAGCATAACTCACATACACAGAACTTACATTGCTGATCTCTGTATCATCTGACATTTTCCCCAGGATGCCTAACTGTGCCCACCTGAGAGACATAAATCACTGACACCAAACCTGTTGAAGGAAGGCCAAACACACAAACACACATGAGAGAGAACTGCCTTGGCACAGCTGTCAAATCATGTCTTGGCAAAACACACCAGAACTAGAGGAGAAAACTGTAGGAAATGGTGGATATTGAATTAGCAGAATAAGAGTCTTCACACACACACAAATGCAAAGGTTCACACTTATCACACAAAGTACAAAAAGGTTAGCGTAGCTCTCGCAAGCAATTCTGTTTGATGGTTTTAACAAGCCACCACCTCCATTTCTCTTAGACTCTGTTTGAACACTTGCACTGTAATATTAAGTTTTCTGTTTGGTCAAAATCGGCCATTTTGCTAACTTATAGGAATAAGGTAAGAAGTATGCACCTCAAATCTTAATGTGCACAGCAGGGTGGAGTACTCGTAAGAAGTAATAGTCACATTTACAATATGATTTTTTGAGGAGTGATGAAAGAAGTAGCTATGAGTGTAATTGGAGTGTAATTAAAATAAATTCAACATTTGCCTGCATGGAACACATTTTGGTTTTTATCACAAGAGTTCCTTTTAGCACCTTCAATTCAAGGTTCATTTTTGAGTTTTTTTCAAGAATCATAATTTGCTTCTTGTCCTAAAAAAGTTGTTACAAGCAAAGGAACTGGCAGAAAATTTTGCGATTTCTTTGTGCTGCTTTGCCTAATCAAAATTGGAGCATAAAGATTTATTTGCAGCTAATGTCTTCTGCTGTGTTTTCATCAAAGTCAAAATGGACAAAGACATAAGGCAAATCAATCAGTATGCTTTAGTCATTTTTTTCTTTTGAAGTCTGAAAAACACCCGATCCAGCTGTAAATTACAGGAAAATGCACAAGGAACCCTTTTTTTCCCTCCAAAATCAATATTGTTCTCTGTTCTCATTAAAAAGTTCAACAAATAGTTTTGACTGTTACTCTTGAACCGAAAAAACAACAAATTTATTTCCCTTTAATTTGCTGGGTCAAAATGTGTCCAACATTTTCAGTTTAGTCAAAAACACATTTTTTCCTGTTTTACAACAACAATTAATTCAATCTATACCAGATGTGAAAGGAAGCATCATGTGTATGCAGCTTATTGACACAATTTTAAAACTTTAAAGATCCAGGGTGTAGGATTCAACACACTCGCTATACCCTCCCCTTCCAAGCGGGATGAATGTAAAATTGGCTGTGGTCGTGTTACGTGGGAAAAACTCAAACGCCCCCCTATGAAGAGCCAGTGTTTGGTTTAATTGGGTGGACTCCATGGAAGGGAACCCATGGTGTCAAATATAAACAGCTGATTCTAAGTTAACAAAAATGAATTCCTACATTCAGGTGATTAAACACTAATGAAAACATAGTTAAAGCATATTATATTTCATTTGTGCCAATAGAGCCACCTAAATGTTACACACTGGACCTTTAAACTGCCTGGCACACATGAATATGACACAAAAACAGAAAAAGGAAGTAAGCCATTAGTCTGCAAAGGTGAGTGCAGAAAGGTCCTTTCTATGCCTGTGTGCATTGTAGTCTCACTGATGCACTTTGTCCTCATGTATTTGTCAGTATGCTGTTGTTGTTCATTTTGAGTGTGGTAAGTGCAAGTGGGTGGGTGGATTTGTAACAACCCACCCCTAACACACACACACACACAATGTACCCATACACACTTGGTCCCTCTGAGCCTTAGTGTAGGCCGCAGATATATATCCTAAAACCACTACTGTAATGTCATTATCTACTGGACCACGGGACTGCTGGAGAAGAAATATTGAGTGCAGGTCAAAACATCTAAAAACTCTCAGAAACTGGCATCTGCACACATATACGCATATATATGCATGCATATGGACACCCATGATCACACACACATGCCACATAAATGGTTGTGACTACACAGAGACCCTACAGCATACGGTCCCTTTAAATGTTTCTGTGCTGTTCCAACCGCAAGACCATGAGTTCAGTCTCGTTAGCTGGAAAGCCGAGTCCCTTTTGTTTAGAGAAAGAGAATAATGGTTTGTTGGAAAGGGTTACCCTGCTTTACTTTCATGCCGGTGGTTGTTACGGATTTCTGAGGATTTAGAATAAAGCCATTTGAGGATCATGTCATTGTTCGGAGCGGCATGGATACACAGGGAATGGAAATTCACAGGACTTAGGTAGAGCTTGCAGTTCGAGATGTTTGGAAATGATGATGAAGAGATTAATGTGTAAAGTCAAAGTCAACTATAGGCATGCCTATGTACATATGCAAACACATGAATTGCAATGCATGCAGGCATCTTTATAACCTGATGCTTGTGGGAAAATAATAAAAAGTTAAAGTTAAAAGTAAAGTATTTAAAAAGTATGAAGTATTTCTTCTTGAATATACCAAATAAATCTAGATAAGTTCCTCTGGGATGTGATGCGGTAGAGAGTGGGGTTTAAGGGATAAGGACGACCCCACATCCCAAGAGGAGCCAGAGGGAAGCTCAATCATGAGTCACAGTCAGTGTTGGCCAGGGAGTAAAGTACCACTTGTGGCTGAGAACATTAATGACACACTGTAAAAGCATGCTCAGCAACCAGCACCAACAGTAAGATACACCACAATGCACAAAGAACGTAAATGCATGTATGTACTGTAATATAATTCAATGCACACATACACACACGCACACACAAGCACAAGCAGATGCACAGCAAGTCAACACAAGTGTTTAAATTCCGGGGAGACATCTGTAATGAGGACTGAGTCATTTGAATCTAATTATGGGCAACCAAGTGGAAAAGATGGAGTAAATCAACTCAAAGTGATTTCAGTAAAGAAAACTCAATTCCAGTGTGTAAACTCAATTCGCCATAAATTTAATTAATGTTGGTTTAAATGGAAGCGCTCAGCTGATTGTGTGTCATAAAACATTGCTGAGGTTTTCTGCTTCACCCTCTTTCCTCTTTTCTCAACCCACAAGTATGGAGGGAAATAGCAGCGCTCTAGTGCCATCTTGTGTCTGCTTATGCATCCCACATCAGGCAAGTCTACACTTGTTATGAATTTTAAATTAAGATGCTGACAAACATTTGAATAAGTATGTTAAGTAGTCCTTTAAGACACTGTATAATTACTCAACCGTGCTGAATAACTGCCTCTTAACCACGGTCAGCTGCTACCGTCTCCAGCCCTCCCACAATCCTCCAGAGGATACAGAAGCGGTTATAGATAATGGATGGATCTATTCAATAGATACACTTGTGTTGCTGTGTTACACAAATCCAACCACAACATGTAGTAGTTACAGTTCTTGCTGGAGTAAACACCATAAAGCAGTGGTTCCAAACTGCAGGTCAGGATCCCTTCAAGGGGTTTTCATTAAATACATATAAGGGATACATTTAATAAAGAGGAAGCCTCTAAAAAGTATTCAAATAAATCAATCTGGGAGAAGGAGTCATATACATCATGACTTGCAGAAATATATTTTTGTTTTATTTGTATAAAGCGATTGGAAGTAGACATAGCTTTCCTTATGGGTGTCATAAGCTAGTAAACTTTTGGTATGAGGCATGCTGATGGAAACTGCACTGTGTTAATGTTTCCTCTAGATGGCCATAGCTAACAACTGCAGACTAGAGGGTCAGCCAAAGGAGGACAGTATTCACAGCGCAGCAGGATACATTAAAAATGCTTGGAGGTCAACAAAAGTCATCGCTCTTCAAAAGCAGCAACCTATTGATGAAATGCTAATGAGGAAAAGCCCAACATTTCAATGGTGTGACTGCAGATGTGTGCTATTCTATGAAGGAAAATAAAAAGGATTTAGAAAACACTGAAAAAGATCAACTTCATTCATCAACTAAATGTTGCCATGTAATGGTTAAATTATAACCAAGTTCTGGTATAAATATATTTGGTATAATAAGCAAAGCTTTATTCTTTCACAACAAATAATAACTAATCTGTTTCTCACACATTAACCCCGTAACAGAATTTCATGCATATTCCGATTCTGCAGGTGTTGTTAGTGTAAAAATACGACTCCAGACATCTGATGACAAGTATCATGTGTGTACAGTCGTGCTGACATAGCTCTGTCTGCAACTGCTCTATAAATCATGTTCACAGTAAAGCATTTTAAGGTCACACAAAGTCACTTTCGTCCCTGCTTTTTTTGGTTTGTCATAATGAGGAAATGGAAAGGCTAAAAGCTAATGACTTGAAAAATGAACGAACCTAGTACTTTCAGGGTTTCCATAAATGAATGGACATGGTTTATGGAATGAAATAAAGTTAAGGGAGACCTGTTATGTGGGGTTAAAAATGTTCCATAATTTTGCTCACGTAAGGCCTACAGCACATACAATTCTTGCTATATTTGCAATAAACACAAGAGCATGGCTTTATGTTGCTTCAATAAGTTGTGGATAATAAAGGAAGAAGACATTCATCACAAGGGTGAATTTGTGTGGGAAAGATATCAGTTACGCTTCTGTCCTCGCTCTCTTCCACGTCTGGTGTTCAGAGTGGTGACAAGATCACATTAATTTTGATTTAGATCCTTCTGTACACTCTCAGTCTCAGCTGTCCTCTATATACGGCGGTTCGTAAGTGATCTGAGCTGTAAGTGTAAGAGTTGCTGATGCTCCTGAAATCAGATCTCTATCTCTGGATTACCCCTCACCTGTTACCAATAAACACGTTATTGGAGAGAACATGGACCCATATCCTCATGGTTCTATGTTCTCCTAACTCATTACACACACATTCAGGCACTGTGAGTGTCCCACTAGTCCATGTCTATTTCTGTATCTTTGACCTGTTGTGGAAAAACAAAGGCATATCAGTTTTGTAAATACTTTTGGGACCATGATTCTTGGAGCTGGAGCTTTTTTTTTTTTCCTTAACTATAATGGGCAACCCACCCTGCTCGGGCTTGCCACCAACTGGCAGTGCTAGCAGGCTGCCCCCGGACCTTGGAGCAGTATCAAGCAAGAACAGGCCAGTATCCCAGCAGCCAAAACCCAACAGATGCACTGCACTGAAGCAGACATCACAAAATCAGGGGACTAGCGTTTGAAATGTTCTCCCTCACACATAAACACACACATATTCACATCTAAATATAAACACACCCTCAGCTAGGGAGTTAGTGGATGAGTGGAAATAAAACCTGGTGTATCAATTTAATCTCCAGTGATTTCTCTTTGCCTTTGTAGTGTCCGTTTCCACAAGGTTTTACTTTTCCACCAAAAGTTTAATTTGTAGTGGATTACATGGGGTCCTGCCAGTACTGTATGAGTCTTTGTAGGTCAATAATAACAGTATTATTATTATTAACTTTACTAATATTATTAGTAATATTTTTAATGGTATTTTTCAAAAAGCTCATATTTTATGCTGGTCTTGAGAAGTGTTGGTTTGCTTTGTGTTTTATCAATAATTCATCGCATCCCCAAGATTTTTTTTCCTTGTCAGCATGTGTACATCTGAAACCTTTACGCCACTGTGTTCCACTTAACCTATTCACTGACACCATAGTAAAGAAACTATTTCAGGTGGAGGAGCAGCTCCTCGAGTCGTTGTGATCCAGAAGCACCGCATCAATTCTGCAGCGTGGAAAATCTGGATGAATTCATTTATGAAAGTCAATTATTCATTTATAAAATAATTGGTTAAATGAGTGAATGAAATGTCTATGGGGAGTAAAATGTCACTGCATGTTGTTTTGCTGTAGCTGGCGTCCAGGAAGAGCCTCCACCCTGTCACTACCCAATATTTCAATATTAGCTTATACATTATAATATTGGCTCACGCAACACATCCATCACTGTCAAATATCAAGTTTTAAATCAAATTCGATTTTTGTCTCTCCATGTCCGTCTCCATCTCTCCCTCTCTCCTTAGAAAGACAAACGGTTTCAAGACTACACAACAACATCACACAACTGATCAATGCCACACAGCGAGGACATCCTTACACAACTTTGTGCTGTTCAAACCCTGTCAGATATTCAGAAAGAATACACAGACGTCAGACACAGATTGGTGGTGTTCTTTTTTTTCCCCTTTTAAACACGTCTTTCCAAGCACTGCTCTGAGCCGTCTCTGCAGCTCTGTCATGCAGCTCTCTAATAGTGGATTAGTTTGGGCTTGTAAATGCAGAAAAGCTCTGAGAATGAACATTGATCTTGCCGTTTAACGAGAAATAACATGGGAAAGATCCCAGCACCATCTCTCCCTCCCTCTCTTTTGTTCTCCACCTCTTTCTAACAAACTACCACACACACACACACACACTTTCGCTTATTTACAACAAAGCACCTGACAGTCACAAGGACTATAAATTCTCCTGTCGTGCAGCCATATCAGCCGGCGTCGACGTTAATGGTGATACATTTTACATGGGGAAATGACCCACAGGCAAACGTGCATGTTATGTTATTACAACTGACTTTACTCTCAAGGCAAAGAAGTCACACAAAGTTACACACACACACACACAGCACATCCTGCCCTCTTTCTCCCGACCAATGCTGGCACTATACATCCTCAGGCCTGCCTTGGCTGGTGGTTTGATAAATTGGCCCTTTCATCTCGTCGATGTGCATTGTGTCAGTGGATTCGTGTGTATTTGGATCTGCGAGTCCATGCGCGTGTGTACGTATGTGTGTATGCGTCTGCCTGGGTACATTGTCTGAGCTGTGAAGTGTTTGGCTTCCTCACTGAAGGCTGCTGTCACAGCCTCTGAAAGCGTGTAATAGGCGCCCATTCTGCCGGAATGAATACACATCCATACGCTAGCGAGAAAATGTGGCATTTCAAAAAGACTCGGGATAATCGAACAGAAAAATTATGAAAAGGGGCAAAGCAATGTCATTCTTTTCAGCTAAGCTCTAAATTTGGTGCATATGATTGCTTTGGGAAGTGTTTGCGGACCACAGTGAATTAATGCCATTTTTGATAGATCAAGGGTGGTTATTGTTGGCTGTGCAAAGCATTCTGGCACCAAACATGGGGTTTCTGTGAGTTGGACTGTGATTTATGGCTGTGTAATGTTGTCTTGGTTTGATTGGGATTCAAAGGCAATTGTTTGTTTATTCAAATTCCTCAGAAAGACTTCTTCCTGAAATGTAGGTTCATTTGCAGTAATTTGCCTTTGCTGAGATAATGAGTTGTCGAATCTGCCAGTTTTGACACGAGTGTGCTCTGTTCCATTTGGGTCTGTGTTTAGAAATACAGCAATAAACCACAATCATCCTCGTATTGTAGCTTGGCTGTTCACTAGTCAGCATCTTGCTTTCAGGTCCTCAGTGTAACATCAACAAGTCTGCAGAAGAACGCAGTACAAAGAAGAGAAATAGAAGCCATGGGAAAAGTGAACAACTGCGCAAATATTCATATAGCTTTGGTCGGGTACATTGAAGTAGTGCTGCAAGTAATGGATCAAACAGCCAACCCCGCAATTTGTGGAGGACCCACTCTACCTCCTGAGCCACAGCCGCCCTAGTAGCACTGCAGTCTTAAAGATGAATTTTACTGTTAAAATCTAATTTTACAGGATATTTATTAATCTAAATCCCTGTATTAATATCACAGGAAGCTGACCAGGACGCTTCCCTGTCTTAAGTCAAAAACGGTGCAGAAACTCAAGAAGCACGGCTGACGAATGAGCCAATGCACAGATCACAGTGGTTCCTAACCTATGTTTTAAAGCCCTGCAACCCTTTTACAACACAGCGTAACTTGCCATCCTTTGTAGCATTATCTCTGTGGGCTGAAAGCAATGTGACCCTTGAAGACATCCAAAGAAGTCAAAGTCAGTGTCTCACAAGTAAAAGATGGAAGAAAAATTGATTTTTGTCGCACAAATATTTTTTTTATTCTATCTAATTAATCCTCTTGCCACCCCTCAGATGTTCTGGGTGATCGGTCCCGACCCAGCGGTTGGAAACCATGTAGAACAACTCGGTCAGTGTTTAGCAACTCAGACGCAGCAGCAATATATCTCTATCATAATAAAACCATAAAAGATTACGGAATATTATTGAGTGTAACGAGGCGATTGTGGCACACCTGAGCTGCACAAACACTTAATTAGGCTGCTACTGCCGGTAACGCTACATCAATACTACAATGAGTTTAGGCGCTCTTTCTGTCCCTCTGTTCATTTTTATGTAAGATGATATTCATGTGGGTGCACTGTGCAGAAAACCTACTCACTCGACCGGTGCTCCCACTCACTCACTCTGCAAAGCCAGCATTCAGCGTTCACTATCAGACACACTGTGAGCCGAGAGCGCTTTCTGTCTTTCATTCATCCCGCCTGGTGAAGACTGCTCACACTTTTCTTCTTCTTCATCTCCTCCTCCTCCTCCTCCTCCTCCTCTCCCCCCCACCCCACCACCACCACCACCACCCCACACCAGGCCATTTCCCTCCGTACGCTGGAATTGCTTTACTCTTGTTTTTGTTTTCCTGCCCGCGGGTTGGCTTTTTGGGTCGGAGACGGAGTATAGTGGAGGATATCAACAGAGCTACGTGTTCTCCATACCTCCGCGGCGATACTACGGAGCTCAAAGCAGCCGAAGTCCGCTGCGACGGACACGCCCATACAAGACGGAAGAGGCCAGCGCGAGGCGCAACGTTTTTTTTTAATCACTTTATTATTAATTCTCTCACTTACTTTGACAGGGCGACCTCCGCGCCGTGATTTTAAAACAAGACAACATACCAACCAACAGATATCTCGTTGAACGGGCAGCGTTACCCCCCGCGGGACCGCCCCACCTGCCCGGAGACCTCCTTAACGTTTTGAGGGATTTTCTACTCGGAGCAGGTGGGTTAGAGGATTAAATACAGGCCATTTGGCGCGGATGTTGCGGTTTCGTGAAGAGAGCGTCGCCTGCTCCTGCGCCGCAAGGTGAGTGATGGAGCGCGCCGAATTCGACTTGGGCAGTAATTTCCCAATCCAACCCTTCCTTGTCTAAGCGCAGATACATGTATCTGACCAAGACTGTAAGTGGTCCGTATCGTTGATTCTTCTCTTGTGTCCGCTTTCCACAGCAGCATCCCCGAAAAGTTTTGGCCATAAACATCGCAACGTTCTATTTCTATGGACATTCCTGCGGGACAGTGAGTGTTCACCAGAGTTTGTAGCAC
>NW_023339751.1:10658131-10658318 GCF_004916995.1 Morone saxatilis
CCACCACCACCACCCCCGGCCACCCTCTTCCCTCCCTCACGCTGGAATTGCTTTACTTTGTTTTTGTTTTCCCTCCGCGGTGCCTTTTGGGTCGGAGACGGAGTAGTAGTGGAGGATATCAACAGAGCTACGTTTCTTCATACCTCCGCGCGATACTACGGAGTAAAGAGGAGTCGCTGGAGGACAC
>NW_023339751.1:10658369-10675151 GCF_004916995.1 Morone saxatilis
TTTTTTAATTTTATTTATTAATTTCTTATTATTTGGAGGGGACTGCGTGATTTAAAACAAGAAAATAAACAAAATATCTGCGTTGAACGGCAGCGTTACCGCGGACGCCCCCACCTGCCGAGACTCCCTTAACGTTTTGAGGGATTTTTACTGGACAGGTGCGTTAGAGGATTAAATACAGGCAGTTTGGCGGATGGTTGTCGGTTTCGTGAAGAGGAGTCGCTGCCTCTGCGCAAGGTGAGTGATGGACGCCGAATTGATTGGGAGTATTTCCCAATCAATTCCTTGTTCAACAGATGAATTATTGACAGATGAAGTGTCCGTATCGTTGATTCTTGTGTCCGTTTCAAGCAGCATCCCGAAAAGTTTTGGCACCTAAAATCAGTTAATATTTCTATGGAATTCCTGCTGGGACAGTGAGTGTCAGCAGAGTTTGTAGCAACCTCTGCAAACTTTGAGGTATATTTCTTTTGGAATCTGTAGATAAATCAGAGGCATAGTATTGATCTACATTTCCTCATGTTCAGCATCTACATGCTGCACGATATTACAGTTCCCCTATAATGCTTATAATATGCTTCTGTCTCATTAAAGCAGCACTTTGAGTTATCTATTATGTCGATGCCTGTGTTAATTGCTTTCTCAATTATTCCATTCATTATTTGGTTCTTAAGATGTCAGAAAATAGTGTAAAATGTCCACCACAGTATCCCAGAGTCCAAGGTGAGGTCTCTAAGTGTTGTTTTGTCCGACCAACAGTGTAAAAGCCGAATACATTCAGTGAAGCTCATCCTTATACTAGACAAGGTGAAACCAGAGATTGCTTGGTGTTTCTGCTTAATAAATGACTTAAATGATTAATGGATTATCAAAATAGCTGTAGGTGAATTTACTGGTAATCACCTAGTTAAATAATTGACTAATCAGTTCAGCTCTAGTGTAATTTGAATGAATTTAGAGAAAGTTGGCAACCTGCTATAGTTTGAGGGTACACGCAGCGATGATGAACTTTTCACAGCAGTTCAAATCCGAGCTCTGACCCACCTTCAATAATGACTCTCAATGAAATATGAAAATGAGACACACATCAGATATAATATGGATTAGTTCTGATACTTGCTGCATCTAGTTTCACTGGCTCCCATCCAACTCATTGAGAGCCCTCTCACTGCAAGTATTTGTCACTTTGGGAAGAATGTCCAGTCAGCCTCTTACTGGGCGTCTGAGGCAGGATGATACAAGCTTATAGCCTTAACACAGCACTGGCCTGCCTGTCACCAGGACTGACCAACACATGCACATATATACAGTGCAGGCCAACTCCTAATATCCGTCATTCATATTGTAATGTGTCATGCACTAAAAAAAGTTCAGTAAAGGACATTTTATTTACCCGAAGTGGCACTCACTGTCTGTTCTCTGCCTTTTTATTTCCAATGAGCTGCACTGGGTCTTTTTCTCCACATGCAGTCCAACCGAATGAGCTGAGCTGAGGCTTCATGTTCTGTTTACATACAGTTATTGATCAGCGTGCACTGACTTTTTCTATACTTCAGGTCACTGCAGCAGGCAGGGCAGCAAGGAGCTTGAATAGAATACAATAGTTTAGAGTAGTAACACACCTTACACACCATATTAGAGCTGCAACTGATGCAACTGCCAAATAATCAATGATAGATTAAAATGGCAGAAATGAGCCTATAAGAGGTTACTAGAAAACAAGATGACTTCTTCATGCTTCAAATGCTTGTTTTGTCCAAACAACAGTTCTAAAATAGAGCTGGAAGTCAACTAATTGATTAATTGACTAAACAGATAATAAAGTGTCAGATTTTCTTCTTTTTGTTGTCTTGTGTGATCATAAATTGAATATCTGAATGAATGAATGTACAAATCTTCAGGTTTTGGAGTGTAGAAAATAAGACAATTAATTTAGTAAACAAGAAAATGACCAGTACATTGGTCATAAAAATAAACATTGATTGCAGACCTATTCAAAATATCCATACTGAGTTTAGTAAGACATTGAACAGCAGGAAGCCCCATTTAGGAAGCTGGAATAAGCAACCAATTTTTTAAACATTTTTCCTTGAAAAACCTATTCAGTTATCAAAATTGTTGCTAAATATGAAGATGGTTTATCATTCATTTCGTTGTGCTGTACGTTTTAAGTTTCATAGAATGAGTGGTAACACAGTGAAGGCAATGTTACAGATATAAAAACAATGTAACAGCTTGTATGAACTACACTGTATGTACAGAGCTAATACTAAAGATTTTAAGAGGACCCAGAGAGAAAATGAAATAAAGCAAATTAATTGGCATGCTCACAATGTGGAACATATGCAGTGTAGCTCATGCCAGCTCTGAGGCATCTAAAAGTATAGGAACCTATTTCATTCTCCCTCTTTCTGCCTCTCTGTCTCTCATGAGGTGCTGAACTGCATCTGGGGGAGAATCTGATTAACCGACTGGCATAATTTACCCCGGTCCTAAAGGAATAAACAGAGAAGCAATGTTGTTCTTGAAAAGTGCTGTGTGTCTCAAACACTGAGACACAAACACACAGTCCGAGAGCAATAGTTGAGGAGTTGAAAAGTAGCTGCTGCTTTGTCTTCTGTAAAAGGACAAGCATTCATTGAGCGAGTGCGTGTGTGTGTGTGTGTGTGCGTTTGTGTTCACATGCGTGCAATTGCTCTAGTTTCTTTAAGATTGATAGAGCATCATGTGTAGGTGTGTGTATGTTTTCCTCTAGGCGTGCTCCTTAGCAACAGGCAGCACATCCTCTTCAAATATATTTTTCTCACACACCGTATGCTGTGACCTTTGTGTTGACTGCGCGTGCTTGTGAGTCTTTGCACGGGAGCATCTGCAGCTGTGTTAATGTGCGTGTGTGCTCATGTACATCAGTGTGTGGGCCATCTGACCTTTCTTAGTGTACATTCATTAATAGCTGCATAATAACTAATATGGAACTGCCCGCTGTGCGATCAAGATATTGAATCTGTCTGTCTCATAGCAGCATCAGTGCAGTGCCAACCTTTTCCAAAGAGCTTTTTGTCCTTCTTTTTCTCCCAAACAAAGCAGATGTTATCACAATTGTGCAGTATTGATAATGATTTGGCATGCTTTGAACAAGTGGCAGTTTATCATTTTTAGACTATTTCATGTATCTCTCAGCGGAAACAAAAGAGACATCTTTAATATACATCTTGATACGGTTGTCGTGTTATGTTAATATCAGTGTTAGACTAATAACTGGTTGCATATTTCATATCCGGGAATAGCAGACAGAGCTCTTTAGAAATCAATTTTCTTTTGCTCCATCACCATGTTCGGAAACTGGCTTGCCGCCAGATAGGGAGGGAATGAGGGAAGGAGAGGGCGATATTGTGGGTGCATTAGTGAATGAGGGGGGGGGGATATACTTATCAGATGCAGAATTCATTATTTTACATCTTTGAATTTGTCTAAATAAGTTATTTGCTATCTCAAAACTTCATAAACCGTCTCCTAACCACACTCAAACAGAGGGATAGATGCAAGTTGAAGATTGCCACTGGATTGTACTGCTCATAGCCTCCTCTTTATATAGACTAGGTGCTGCAAGGTCACGCCCTATTTAGTCCATGCCAGTGTGTGTATGAATGTGTGCGCTATCACAGAATGCAGTCATACATATCAGTAGCATATTCCCTTGTATGGATGTGTGTTTTGGTCATAAATTACACAGCACACAAACACAGCCCAGTATGAGGTTCACTCCATACGCTTGCATGCTCTCTTTGTAGATGGGGGTATTGTGTGCATGTGGAGACTATATAATTCATACAACACATTTTTTACCGCTGTATCGTAGAATCTGTTCTGTGAGTGTAAAGGCTGTCAGCCTCTCTCGCCTTTCTCGTAATATTTTTGTAAGAGAAAATAAACAAATGCTGCTTTCTCATTTTCAATTCCCTTATCCTACTCGTGTTTACAAACCATATTATACTCTTTGAATCAAATGGCAAAGGAAACAGAGTTCATGTGACTGAATCAGGCAGTAGTTTGTAGGGTGGTGTGTGGGTGAATACTGTTATTAGAAACTTTATGATTCTTTGATTCTGAGAATTTGTTTTTCTTTTTATCTTACTTCAATTAGAATTATAATAACATAATTTAATTATCTTATTGATTTACCATAAGCTTAATAAAAAACAGCTTAAAGTTCAGTTGCTGTTTCTTGTTTCTTGTATTTTCAACACAGACTTTGCATCCTTTGATACATTTAAAGTCGATTGCATTATCAATGCCATTGATTGTTTCCTCGTTCTTGTAGCTCCGGTTAGCTGGGAGCGCTGTTCTCTAACACTCATTAAAGGGACCAAGCAGGCTCTAACAGTTCAACCCAAAAGCTAAATTCAATTATTTCAATGTAAAAACACTCACACCGTCTTAGAGAACATAACTGCTGGCAAATCTCTACAGTGTGAAAGTTAAGTACAATCAATCCAAGGTCATAACACAAAACACATTGGCAGTTACCTTATTTCATCCTGAACCCGACCTGCAAAAGTATTCCAGTACAGTACACAGTAGGTCATGCAGCTGGCCGTGCACAGAAACAGAAATTAAGGGTGTATTTTTAAACTTTCGTAGAAACACTGGTGATAGAAAACATTGCACTCACACCCGTGCAGAGACACATACCTCCTACAAAAGGTGCATTAATAAGCTGTTTTCTTACCTCTGGCTTATTGTGGGGATCCCTGCAGGCTTGGCAACTTACATTAACTCAAGCAAACATACACACACTGACAGACATTTAAACACAATAGGAGCCCTGTGATTGACAGTTGATCCTACAAGGATATTTGTGTACATGTCCCCTTAGGACTAAAATGCATCATCAAGTCTCAGCCGCATTGTACTAAAAGTATTTATAGACCTGCTTTAAAGTCAGACCATCCAACTTGCCGTAATATTCGTACCGGTCGAGCCTTTTGTTCCACAGAACAAGGAGCTTATTTAACTAATTAGTAAGAAGGAAACTGTCATATTGCTAATTAGCTGTTTGCAGACATATCAGTTCAATAATGAATACAAAGAGAAAGCAAGTGCGGGATGATTGAGAGATGTGGAGAGAGGAAAGTCTTTACAAAGCATTATTTGGCTTGTGTCACTTCAGTTGTTCCACTTATTGCAATTTTATGCCTGATTTCTTTTACACTTCTTATATTTGTTTCCAATATCCTTTGAATAGATTATTTGTATGTCTCACTCCAGATCAGTCTCTTAGGTAATGCATTTCTTTTGTGTTGTGGTGCATGTTGCCTAATGGGAAATCTGTTTGCTCCCCTCTCAGTGTTGCACTAATACATATTTTACTTGGAAATACAGTATAATATTGCTCATGCATGAGTTTTTGTTTGGGTTTAGGAAAATACATTAATGAAAACATTGAATTATAGTATCATTCTTACGTGCTTTGATCCCAGTCTCACTCCGGCTGTCTATGTTTGTATTATACTGAGACGATGTGTTCCCAACAGCCAAAACCCTTGAAGCGTGCGCTTTTGTGCTAAGTGCAATACTATGTTTAAAGGCCCTCTTTTTATTGATCACACCATTTTCTTGCTTTTGCTGGATCCTCAAACCATGTTTTGACACTACTGCAATCTTAGGTCTAATACGCTTGGTATTAAATCTGAGTGTTTAGAGCAAAAACCAAGACAGTGATGAGTCTACAATTGCTCTACCACTTTCATGGAGAAAATATGGAGATGAAAACAGTGTCGGTAAAGTTGTAGTAAACAGGACAAGAACATTTAGACAAAATGTACCAAAAGTATAAAAACTGTGCAATTAGTTGCTAATGGAACAGATAGAGCCGAACAGTTTTGTTGCCATCCCCCATATGTTACAGTAACATAACGACCCCCATTCAAACTTCAGGTTGCCTTTTGTTTCCCACCATTAACTCAGTTTGCCTAAGAGTCTGTTACTGAAAACACATACACACGCACAGAGAGAGAGAGACACAGGGAGGGTGGAGATGTGCTCAGTTAAACTGGGAAAACCTAACTTTGCCTGGGATAATAGTGTTCATTCACCCTCTGATGAATCCATATTGTGGCCTAAAGCAGTAGATCTGCTATTAATACCATTAACAAGTAATGGCCCAGAGAGAGAGATTTTTGGAGATAAAAGTACCACACTACCCTCATGAATAAAAAGGTCTGATAAAGGCAGAGGGGTTATAAAGTCTAAAGAATGCATTAGTGCGTACCTTCTGTTCAATCTCATGTGTCCCCTGATAGACACATGTACATTTGAACTGTAGAAAATCAACAAAGAACCAAGAAGAAATCTAACTTCTTAATGTCAGTTTCATTTGTACCATTCTTTACTCCGCTGTGGGATTTCACCTATAAATATGACTGGGATGGAGCAAAAGAAGTAGTATTCAAGGTTTCACCCAGAAAAATGTTTAACAGAGGTGGCTAGCTACTTAGAAAGTTCTTTTGTATCTTAATCAATCATTAAATAAATCAATCAGTCAGTCACTTAATCAATCAATTCCTTCATTTGTTCCCAGGAACAATTGGTTGGGCAGCGGGAAGCTAAGTCTACAGTCATGCTAATGGCTCTGTGCTTTGAGCTAAATGCTAACATCAGCATGCTAACATTCTCACAATGCCTTTGCTAACATGCTAATCTTTAAAGTATTGTATAATGTTTACCATGTTCTTCGTCTTAATTAGGCTTGTCACCATATATAATAATATTTGGTGATTAGCACCATACCATCAGTGATTAGCATGAAACACAAGGTACAGCTGAGGTTGATGGAAATATCATTAGTTTAGCCTAAGAGAGATATATGTGTATACCAAAAATTCTTAGCAATCCATCAAGATATTTGATATTTATTTATTTAAGATATTTCACTAAAAACCATAAATTTACACCTCATTAGTGGCGCTAAAGGAAATCTCAGAGGTTTACCAAAGTCAGTAGGATTCATCTTCTGGGCACCATGAATGTACCCAATCCACTGAGGAGCTGTTGAGATATTTCACTGGATAAGTGACAACTTGGACCTGCTGGATCACCAGTCAGTGAGATTCATAAAAAGTATATTGTTTAGCACGCCAACTACCTTAAATTAGGATTTAAGCTAACATGAAAAAGTCAGGGTATCACTGAAGTTATTACAATTCATCCTGAAGGGGACATTAATGTATGACATTTTCTTTAATGATAATCCATCCAATTGTTGTTGAGATATTTCAGCCTTGAGAGTGGTGGTCATCAAAAGAGGTACAGCGCTAGCATGGCTAAAAGAGAACAGACTCACTTCAGGTGGTACCATAGGTTTTGATGTGCAATGTGCAGTCCTTGTGATATTGGGACAAAAAGAAAGCCCTTTTTCTTTTGGCTGTTTATGTATTAAATTATGATTGTTGAGATTGTGATCTATTTTGCAAGGGAGAGAACAATGAACATATACACCACCTCAAATATTAGATAGATATAAAAAATATCTGCAAGTATCCCTAAGAGGAATGTGTCTAACTTCAAGTTGCACTGCAATTTATTACAGTAGTAAGGTGCATAATACACTCTTTTATCTGCTCTTCTTTTGCAAAAGTGGAAATGGAAGTCTAGCCTAGACCATCCCTCATGAATAATCCCTGCCCTGAAGGCCAAATTTCCACCACTGGGAGAGAAAGGAGGTAGACGAGATTGGGAAAAGGAGACAGCATCAAAAACAGTTAAACATATTCTCACTGTGCTTTTCTATCGTTCTGTCAATATCAAGATGCTCCACACATAACACAGAAAGGAGAATTAGGTCCAAAATAGAATTTGGGGCACAACAAGCAGTGAGAAATGGGAGTGAAAGAGTCATAAACCACAGACGCATGCACACTGACTCACGAGGAATGTGTGACCTGACCTCAGCATTAAGTGTATATTTTTCTGTAGTTCACACAGTTTTTTTCCGAGGAGAATTTACCTTCTTGTTTTGACTATGCTGAAATAAAATGTGGTAGAGGAACCCTAATCTCATATTTGTGTCACTCATTTTAGGATCTTTAGATTTTAACTCTTAGTTTCATATATTTCACAGTGAGACTCGTGTGTTTGTACCTTGGCTGTATTTGTGTTGTGTGCGGTGTATTGTGCAAGAATAGTACAAAGCAAGCTCCTGCAGTGCAGGATGCAGAATGAGTGTGGATTTGGATTCAGACCGAGGCTCCAGCTCCTTTAAAGACTTTATTCCCCCAGTCTAGTACCTTTGATTGCTACTGTACAAAGGGGAGGGTTGTTAATCTTGGAGCAAGTTTTTTTTTTGGGGGGGGCGTGTTCGGAAAGATTACATTACCAAGAGTGAAACAGGAAAAGAAATGTAATGTGGAACATCAAAGTGACACGGCAGAGTGCCTTTGCAATATAGAGTTCCATATTATTAACCCTGCAACCCCTTTCTCTTGTTATTCCCACTAGGGACTCATTAGACAGGTCATTGGCTCACAGGCTGATGTCAATATTTCATCATCTGTATGCATAATTTGACAGTTAAATCAGAGCAGCAATTTATTTCAAATGAGAGAGGAACTATATAAAATGTAAGCGCAGAAAGAGGAAAAGGGGAACAGACAGTCCAGTTCACAGCGGTCACCCTTTTCATGGAGAGGAAATGGGTTGCAGAGGGAGGAAAGGAAGGTAGGAACTTAAAAGAAGCCCTGCTGCCCCAACCACCTGCTGTTCTTTCTCTCTTTACCCTCTCTCTCTCTCTCTCTCTCTCTCTCTCTCTCGAGTGTGGCACATTTTCCTGTCTTCCACTAGTTCATCTTCAGTATACATCTTACCAATAAAGGTGTGTTTTCAGGTGTGTTTTCAGGCCATAAGAGAACCGAGAATGTATTTGTAATAGTACTATCTCCGAGGCTCCTCACTGTGGAAGCACATTACACTGTATCTCCTGTCAGTACAATAAGGCTCTCATTTAGCACAATGCTATCTAGTTGTAAGTACTGGTACAAACTAATTAATATTCTAAGCCTAGTCCACAGAAAACAGTCTAAGTGGTTGCATTTATTAAAAAAAGAACAAAAAGCCATGTCCAATTCAATGCCAACTTTTTAATGAATGGTGGGCTAGAGGCTGAGATTTGAGGGAGGGCTGAAAGTTCACATTCATGTTAAATACTTGATGTGGTCTTAAAAGGGAATCCCCTTAAGGTTCATTCTGTCTTCAGATGCCTCAGGCTTTCATGCTTTAGCTAAGACTTATCTAGTTTCTGCAATACTATATCTAATTGAGTTTAAGACTTTTTTCATTTTTAATTTGAGCTATAGTTTTTCTATAATCTCTCTCTCTCTCTCTCTCTCTCTCTCTCTCTCTCCTCACTTTAATTGTTAGACATTTTGTCTATTTTATGTTCACTTCTCTTTAGATTTTCGTTGACTCCACTAATTCTTCAAAAAAGTATTTCTCTATAACATTGAATACTCATAACTACATAAGTAATGATCAAAGTTAAGGTTCAGGAAAAAAAACATCAACTAAATGATTATTTGTTAAACTGGCATTTATTAACACTGGTATTTAAAAACTATGCTGATCTGCTTCATCAGGACTGTGTGGGTGTAGTTTAATTTGATTGACAACGGCCTGGCAACATAAGCAGACAACCCACCAACTGTCATCTATGACTCAAATATTTCAAAATCCTGATTGGTCCATGGAAGTATGAAAAATTACCTTTTTCCAACTGACCCACCACAAATCTCTGAGACATAACAGCAAAGAGAAAAGTCTCTCATGTGAAATAACTAAAAGTGAAGCATAACACTAGTTCAGGAAGAGCACTAAAGTTGCACCTGTATTGGCTGGATTGGCTTCACAATAGACCTTTTTCACAACAGCCATTTTGAGATGAAATAGTAGGGTAAACACAAGTGTTTCACTTTATAGAATTAGTTGACCGAATGTTATACAGAGTTATAATGACTGCCACATAGCCAGTCGCCCCGAGCCGTTGCAGGTTCGGTGCCTTGTTCAGGAGGACCTTAGCCATGCACAGGAGGTAAACTCTCCAGCTACCAGCCCACACTTCCCAAGCCAAGTCCTAATGGATTGAACTGCTGCTGCCCCTTAGATAAGTTAAATGGTCTAACAATGGCAAATGTCAAAGCCTTTTTTCATAATAATACATTTTGGAGGGAATGGGTTGGGGGAGAAAATGACATGTTACCATATAACCATACAACCATTAGTTAAATCACAAGTAGAAACCATTACTAAATTTTCTCTTGTGCAAAAAAAGATAAAATAGATTTCTTCTGTTTGAATAATTCACTGTGGCTTCCACCGTTCACCAATCATCATACTGAGTTACAGAGTTAAACAAATACAGGTTTAAATCATCATCCATCTATGATCCTATGATTTCTGGTCCGACAATGCATGAAGTTGTGCACATGGTCTAATAATAACTATTTATTTACATAGCACCTTTCAAAACAAAGTGAACTGTTCAAACTTTGGCAGAACATTTTGTTCACATAGAACCCATCAATCATAGTAAGCTGATTGTGAATATCAGGGCCTTTAAATTTCTGACTGATTTGACATCAGCCTCCACTCGCACATATTATCAAACAAAATAAACAAACTGTTACACACCTTCGTCATCATTGATTATAGTTTCCAATGACCTCTGTGTGCATCTGAGAGAAAAATAAGATAAAAATACACTGTAACTCTAGAATGCTGAACTATAAAGAAGGAATCGAAAGATGAAATGAAGTTGATACTAAATATAACACATGCCTATTTGTGGTTCATGCTGGTTTCGAAATTGATGCTTAAATTGCCATAGATTAGATTCTGATGAAACGTAACATACAGTAAGAGTTCATTACTCTGGTCTGATACGGTGGGAATTAAAGTTTTCCATTAGGATTTCTAAGCCTACGTAACATGAATGAATATTGCATTCAGTGCACCAATTATAAACCTCCCCCTCCCTCCCCACCCTCTCTTTTTTCCTTTCTCCTTCCCTCTTTCATTATTTTCCCCCACTATCTGTTTCTCCATCTTTTCGCTTCGATGGGCCTGCCATTCCTTTAATCTCACCAACAGATTGCCTCTATTAATTAGCCTACATCTCCCATCTTGCATGTAATAATCAGAGGTAATAGAGATATTAGGACGATAAGGATATTTCTGCAGTCACAATCACTTTTAATTAGCCACAAGATTAAAAGATAGACTCGCTTCTGCCTGGCTGACGTCCAGACAGACAGCACAAGGTCTTTTTCTTGCCACAAAAGTCTTGGAGGACACAAATGTTGCAGCAAATCTAATGTGTCAGTTTGCAAAATATATCTGTTCCATTGTGTCTCATAGGACATTTCACATTGTGAAGGTAATAATGCGTCCATGCCTCTAGACAAAACAAGTTTCCAACTTGTCATCTTCACATTTCAGAATGAATATTATATCCCACAGGCACAAATGCAATGCATTTTACATTAAATGTGTCTGCAATGCTATTTAATTTTAATATATGGGGGTCGTACTGTAAATTCAATTAGGCCTAGATAGTCAACGAAGTGTCTGTATAGCATGTCTGTAGTTAATGTAAAGGTCCAAGGTGCACTAAACAGACAAGGAGAACAGACAGGGGTAATTAGCCATAGTGTGTGTGCAACCACATGTGTGTGAGCGTGTGCATGGAAGTGTCGAGCAAGCATTGGCTAAAGGTAATTACACACTAGACTTGAAATAAAGAATAAGGGCTGTCACTATTTTTCCCCGCTGAGTAGCTTTTGTCTGATCTAATCATTAATGTGGCGTTCTCGGGATACCATGCAAGAAAAAAAATGCCTATTCTTTCAAAATTACTGAAGCTAACCTCCGCAGCATCCATGTGTCTTGCACTATGAAACAGTTTGCCCCTACAAGCACCCTGTCCTGTCGCTTCCTTGGGGCAAGAAGCTCATCCAGTTTAATGGTTGATGTTCCTGGACCATTCCCTGCAGACCCGTTACTCACCCTAGCCCTGTCAGAGCAGTGCCTACAGGGCACACATAATAAAGAGAATAGAAAGTTGAGCATCGGACCCCAGAGCACATCATTAAACCATTTTCTATTACAGTACTCAGTATAAAACCGAACTAAAACGCTGCTGCCAGGTTGTTATGAACACAGAGCCACGGCTCCCAGTGGGATGCTCGGGTCTCCATGGTTTTACTGGTTTGGCAATCCCAGCACTGCAAGTTTTAAGACACTGTTTCTCACCAGGGAATCTTGCTGGAGACCTTTACAGTTTACTTCAGAAGACTGTAATCCTCACCAAAGTTTCTCTTGGCTATACTGTTCACTTTCTGTCAGTGTTCAGACATTCTTGAAAGTTTATGTAAAGAGTTATAAAAGGTGGGTCTCTGGCATATTAGCTTACAGAATTAAATGTCAATATTCAAACCTTCAAATTTAGCTTGGCAAGACATGCATTCTGATTGGTACTCAGAAGAGTGCAGCACACAAACACTGTTACGAGTTAGTTATGAGTGGAGCCACAGAGTAGAGCTTACAAAATGAAGACTGTGTACACACAGTCTGTAGTAGAAGAGATGAAAATGTCAAATCACAAAAAAGGACAAACAAAACTTAGTTCTGAGTCCACTCTGTTCTATTCACTTATATGCCAACACCATGATTTCACCATACAATGAAAGGTAATAAAGAGAGAAGAAAACTCCTAATACCGATTCTCCCCATTTCCAACTTATAATGGCAGGGAAGCAACTGATAAAGGTAGCGGACAATATTTGGTCGTGTTCAATTCACAGGGTAATAGATTGTATTTTTTATCTCCTACATTTATTGGTTTGTTGGATTTAATTAAACTCCCAACTGTGCATTATGTATTTAAGATTAGGACCACCTTGGCAATCTGCATGTTCAGTGTTTATAAATGATTCCAAAAATTAAAAATAAATATATTTAAGACTTTATTCCAAAGTAAAATGCAGAAACTCATGCCAGAGCCTCAGGCTATTGTTTCCAAGACTGGAACCAAAATCATCCATGAGAGGATGTTCTGACGGAGGGGATCAACATATTTTGGGCTGAACTGTCATGAGGAATCTGTCATTGTGAAGGAAAACTATTTCTAAATTGAGATGAGATACATGCATGTTCATGCACCTCTAACACACACTGTAAGGTTCACTGACATTTTATCCTGTTCTGCTTTTTAATCATATTCATGTTTGCGTATGTTCTTTTTTTTGGGGGGGGGTGTGTGTTTGTGTAGTCTCAGATGAAGATGAAGTCTGCGGGCGTCGTGGATGGAGGCTTGTTCACAGAGAGCTATTGTAACATCTGCAATGCCCAGCTCATCTCCGAGTCCCAGCGCACCGCTCACTATGAGGTGAGTCCGTCTCTGCTCATAAAGGAATGTTCGCACAAACCAAAGACCAAAAAAAACTGTTACGATGCTGCGATCACTGCTTTGACAGGCGGATTCTTGCACTATACACTTTGCATCAGCCTTATTTGTACCAATTTGGGCTTGTGCCGTTCAAAACAGTGCTCATCCATTATACATAGACTTAATGCACCATGGTAATGCTACTCACTTGCACACACACACACACACACACACACACACACACACACACTTTTTATTTTAATGTTGTCTACCTCTCAGCAGTCTCCGTAAGAGTAATTTAATCAATGGCCATTAAATAATCAGCCCTGTGCATTATTCAACTAGCATGTGCGTGTGTGTGTGTGTGTGCACAGGCTGATGTGTGTGTGCACGGGCTGATATGCTTGTGTGCTTGCATTCATGTACTGCATTGAGGTCGTCTTGATAACACAACAACAACAAGAAACAATTGGGATTAACAAGCAGACTAATGAGGACAAGGCCCTTATTTGGAGATAATTAAGTAAGGACAGCGACAGTGTGTATGTGTCTGCACACATGTGTACCAACCACAATCACTTGGCAGTAATTCTATTTCTGTCTCTCAACTTACAACTAACAGAAACACACAGCTTTAGGTTGTGCAGGCAGATGGGCAAGTTGATTCACTGTGTGTCCTCAGTGTGACCCTTTACAAAAGGTCTATGTTGAGGTCAGTAGATTAAGGAGACGAAACAAGAAATAATTTAAACGCAGGGTTTCACGTGGTAGATTTAAATAAGGATGTAAACATAACCTTTACCTGTGTAGCACATTTCATAGACGGGTTAACTGAAAGTGGTTTACATAAGACACAGAGACAACAACAGGCTAAAGAAAGGAGTATTATTATTATAGGGGTCAATTATTGAAGAGTTCAGGGTTACGAAAACAGGCCAGTTGATTTAATACACTATCATTTACACTTTTTTTTTACACATATATGGGCTGGATATAGTTTCTATTTTTTCTATACCAATACCTGAACCTCAATACCAGTTAATGAACAATACTTTTTTCAATACCAATATTGGTATAAAAATAATTTTTACAAAAAAATTATATAACAGTACAGTTACTCACTCGGGGAAATAAAGAAAATGATGGAACATCTGCCATTGTAGTCTAGTCTGTCTAATCCAAAGAACAAGAAGGAAAAGACGTGTGTGATTGGGTAACCTCTTAGAGAAAGTAAGAGGCCGCCTCAGCTCCAGATACAGGTTAGCTGCACAGACTAGCTAACAGGCATCACTTGATCATTACCTGTGTAGATAAGCAGCTCGCGATAAACATACGGTGTAAAAGTCCTGCATCGAATGACAAGGCATTTCGGTCCGTACCATAAAAGTAAGCTTGGTACCCAGCCTTAAGTTTAGTTACAACAAATAATAGTTAGCAATAACTGCTTGCTAGCTAACACATACACATTGACTGACATAGATGGACTACAAACAAAAGTTTTTGCATCTTCAAACTGTTGAGGAATCAGATAAACACCACAACAAAACTTAATTTGCACCAGAGTTTCATATAAAGTCAGTACACACCAACACTGTCTGATATTGTAACAAAGTACTAGTGAGGTTTCGTGTCAAGAACGTGAATCTGATCATGTGAGTGACACAAACACACAGGAATGATGGGGCAGATTATTTTTATAGTTGTCCTCTGCCCTGTCTGTCTCCTCCAACTTGATTTGAAACAGGGATAGACAGAGAAAGAAGAGACGGAGAGACATGCATAGTCCATTAGGGTAGGATGAGTACTGAGGGTCAGTGCAGGGTAACCATGGTGACACAAGGTCCTGCTTTTAGCCCATATCCCAGAGCCATCTACTGCATGACCATTTATACACCTATAAACACAAGCATACACTCAGGCATACACACGCACACAAGCACTGACAAAATGCATTAAAGTAGTCCGACAAGTTAGGAGGCATGTGAGGTAGACGGGGGGGGGGGGGGCCCCGNNCCCGGGGGCAGGATCCAACCTAAGCACTGGAGCAGTCTCTGTGTGCTGTTGAGCAGCCATGATACAGACCTAAGCTAGCTACAACTACAAGTACTACTAAACTTAATTCCACATATTATATGGATTAAACAGTAATGTGATTCCCTCCCAGGGAATTCCAGTTACGGATAAAGACATCTGAACATATTTGACTAATAGTCTAATTTAATCACCTCCATCTGTCATCAACCCTAAGTTTAGCATTTTTCTTCCTCAATGCTTTTCATAATCACAATCTTGACTTTTATCCCTGCATTCTTGTCAGGTAATAATGTGTATTTGACTGCATATGTGGCAGTAAAGACACAGACTGTCAACACTCGGGTCTGGAAAACTGCACCAGCAGTGGAATTTATAGATAATAATAGATGTTATTTAGTAGAAAGGAGTGAAGGTCAGAGCATGCCAATAAAATGCTACGTATGGCGCAAAGATAGCTGTGTCAACCTTGTACACAAACACACGGAGCTGTTTGAACACATACACATGCGCTAATCTTTACCCTGCAGTATGTCCAGTGATTTTCATTGTTCTGCATTAAAGTGACAGTTAGCAGCTTCAAGGACAGCTCACTGTCCTTTCCTATAAAACACTACTGTATATTTCTGCTTATTATAGCTTACTCAGGTGGGGCGACAACAATACCACAATAACAAATGAATAAGCCGCATAAAAACCATCAACAGTACACTTACGTACTTGAACCATCGTTCCCCCAAAAGCTCTAAATATTTTGAAGACTATTTCTAAACTATTACTAAGCTATACTGCTTTTTTACTAATATATTTACATATAGTCTATAATTTTATTAATCACTGATTACACTAAAATACTCCTGAACCAGAATATCAATATTACTGTAATCTGTAATCCCTTCACTTTACTTTACAGTGCCAGTGTCTACAGGTAGAAAAGAGTCCTTAACCCCCACCACTTCCCTTTCCCAACATCTTACTCAGGGCTCCCAGAAAGCTGAGGCTGGCCCGGGCCATTAGTCACCTAGCCGGGGGCAAAATGTCTGCTTGCACCATCAGCTGAAACAGAGATAAGAGCTCGGAGGGAGTTGGCTAGGTGGAGTGACAGTCATTGATTTTTTTCCACTTGGCTCACTTGATAAAATAAAACTCAGTTCACTGGCTGACACTCTTACTCTCTTTCTGTCTCTTTCTCTCAGAGTAAGAAACATGCCAACAAGGTACGTCTGTTCTACATGCTTCACCCCGAAGATGGAGGACCACCTTCCAAGAGACTGAGGCCAGATAACCCAGTATGCTTTCACCGTGTGTGTGTGTGT
>NW_023339751.1:10675164-10681564 GCF_004916995.1 Morone saxatilis
TGTGTGTGTATGTGTGTTTTCTGTGTCTGTCTTGCGTATCATACAACGTTAATGAGATTTCCTCATCTCAAATTAATATTTGTAACTTGGTTCTCACTTTCAAGCTTTTAAGATTCATTAATGAATGAAATGACTCAAAGATTTACCCGTTTTGCATCGTAATCACAAACTGAAGTAACTGCGGAGACAATTATACAGCATGTTTTCATGTATGCTGATGAAAACCTGAGCTGACTTGCCACAGCCTTATCCTTTTCTAGGCTTGTCCACTCTCAGGCTTGGCCATTGCAGCCAAGTGCTCGTGGGAATATTTGCTTGATCTGCTGTGTGCAGTTGTGCTATAATTCTCCCAGGAGAGGTTATGCCTTAGCTGTGGTGTTTCTGGTAAGATTTAGTGGAGGCAGTCGCCACCAAGCAGCTCTATATCTGTCTATTGCAGGCTCCCTGGCTAGGGAGGTCAGTGCATTACCGATGTTTGTGTCTGTGTGCGTGTGCCGTAGGTAGGCCATTGTGTCTGAATATTTCTAGGCCCTGTTCTGCAACTGTAGCATTGCTGAGGTTGCATTTGCATCCAGAGTCAATTGTTGGACTTCAAACATGAAGCACAGCTTCTATTTTGCTGTTGATTAAATTTTCACTTTGTGTTTGTGGGTCTTGTGTATTTGTGTCTATGAAAAGAAATTTGAACGTAATAGACTATTGTGAAGAGAGAGCTTTATTATAGTACATTGTGTGCCCCATTTATCCGGCAAGCCTATAAGTCCCACATGGCATAATACACAAAATACACACACATAATACATACAGTACACACTATGAGGACACAGCTGGTGGAAAAATAAAGCTTATCAAACTAACTGACAAATCGAGCTGTGCCAGAGAGAGAAAGAGAGAGAGAGAGGAATGAGAGAAGAGAGAGAGAGAGAGAGAGAGCAGAGAAGGAGGGAAAGAGGTGGAGCATCTCCAAAAACACTGCAGTCCCATAGCCAAGACCCTGAGCTGTAGTGCGGGGCCAATTAGCTTGGACTGGCACTGACCCGCTGTCCTCCACTGACAAGAAATTCACAATAAAAACTAAGGAGCTAAAATGTTTGGAAACCTCCCCAGTGTAAGTGATTTCAGGTTGCCATTCACAAATTTTAAATTGAAAGTTTAAAACCCAGACAAAAAGTATTTATGGCTACAAGCAAAAATCTTCAAAGGAAACAGATTAAAGACCAAATCCATAAATCCAGCCAGGCTAAAGCATAAAGACAGATCTGGATTAACGCATTTCAGATAAGGAGGCAGAACAACCAAGTGGGGTACAACTCAACCGTTTTGGACACATCTTTGGACCAATAAAAATTACGCCGCAGTATGGAGTTACTGCTTTATACCACGCATGTTGACAGATTGATGATTCTTTGATTCTTTGTTGGTATGTGATACCTCTTTTTATGTTTTGCTAACCCGAAATTCTTGGATGGGTTAGTCCTCTTACAGTCCAGACAGTTGCATGTAGTGTGCGTCAAGGCTCCATCCTCACACTTCTGCTGTTATCAGACGGTACGGGGAGAGATTGCTCAACTAATTTGAAAAAATGTAATTAATGATTTAAAAATACATCCACATATTGAGAGCTATACACATTAATTTAAGTGTATGCAATACATAAGAGTGCGTGAAAACTAGTTAGCAAGCAAGCAGAGGAGATGAAATAATAATTTAAATAGATTAAATGTAATGAATAAATTAACTAAACATTAATTTGTATGACATTTTTTTAACATCCACTATTATATTCACTTACATATGATTTATAGTAAAATAACATTCAGCTTGAAATTAATACACATTCACATTTTGAACATAAATGGTTGTGTTGTTGAAGGGGTTCTTGAGTTTATCTGACTGGGCTGTAGGAGTATGTCTTAAGAGAAAGCATTTATATTTTTTTGCACTCACAAATATGACAGAAATAGTTGTGTAAAGAATAAAAAAAAGCTTGAGAGAGAAGTTAAAATCCTGCTTTCTCCCTTCCTAATACACAAACAATATCTGCTTGAAGTGGGTGTGAACCCACCCCCAACTGTCGACGTCAGAAAGTTGTGAGGGAAGGGGGTTTTCCGAATTTGACAGTCAGAAAATAACAAGTTAAGTAAATGCAACATTTTTGAAGCGTCCAACTGAACTAAAATTAGCCATTACCAAACTAAATATCAGGCAGATAAAGCAAACAAGCTGTGAATCATTTCATACTGAAAGACTCTTGAAAATACTAAATGTTTCTTACCCAACCAGATGAACCATGTTTCTTAACACAAGGGATAAAACAAGACGTATAAAAGTGATACACATGCACCACACTTATGAACAGACTTATGAAATGTCAGGGGCACAGGGGTTACTATAACACTCACATACTGTAGAAATGTACACACCTGCGTCTCCATCTGTCTCCCTAAGTGAATAAGACATGACTCAGTCAGTCCTGGCTTTCACCTCACAAGGGACACTGAATACACACAAAAAGACCATATGCGCACACACACACACACACACACGCACCTCATCTGCTGTACTGTAATGTACCACAGCTAGCACTTTCTTCATAACCTTTCACACAGAGATTTGACATTGATTACCTGACAATGCTGGAAAACTGATGTAAGATAGTACAGATCTCCAGAGATTAAATTCTCACTGTTCAATTTGGGATAAAGTTTGCTTTTTTCATATCTTTCTTTTTTTTTTCTCCCAGGGGAAGTTTTGCTTTTCTCTGAACATCATCTTGGTGTTTTTGCCCCTCTGTTCTCGTACTGATTGACATGGTGCAGTCCAATGGGAACAGTAGAAAAGGATTTTCATGGAGTGAATCAAATGCCAGCTTCTACCTAGCGTAAAATGCCATGCCTTGAGGTTTGTGTGTTTGTGTGTAGGTGAAAGTGTTTGTCACAGAACAAACACAGAAAGTAGGTCGGAAAGGTGCTCCCAGATGAAAGGGGAGGGGACTTTTCCTTTTTTCTCCCCTATTCTCCACCCTGCTCTCTTTCCATCTGAGTATTTTCCCACTTGCGCAAAGGGCAAGAGATAACAAAATGCTTTCTTCCTTGCGCTTTTTAATCTCCTATAATGCTATATTTGCACCGTCGCTCCTTTCAATTTACACTTTCAGCACTTCTTCAAACTCCAAATGAGAGCGTCTGTTTCCCTGTGCTGCTCCATGTGTATATTTAGCAATGTTTCCCACAGCGCCTCGACACAGAGCAGTAGGAGAAGTAAGGAGGAGCAGAGAGAAAGCAAAACAGAAGGAGAGGAAGATTAACACAACTAATTAGGAGTCTATTGTTAGGTGCATGAGCAGGATGAAGACACCCAAACAGAAAATATTCTGCAATACAGGCGTCACTGACAGGCCCACATGTGGCATGTGCACAAACAAACAGAAGCACTCACGACAATTAGGTCGCATGCAAATCAGCCTCAACAGATGTGTGAGGTGCGACAGGTAGAGACAGAGGGGGACAAAATACAGACAGGAATATTGAAATGAGCGGCGGCAGAAATCTAGAAATCAAAAGTGAAGAAACAGAAAGGTTGATGACTTTCAGTGGAGACAGACGATGGAGGAAAACAGTGAGTCAGAGATGCTGTTTATTGTTTAAAGTGGTTCAGTAGAGTGGCAGCTGTAATGAGCTGACAATTATTCATATATCAGTCACCCACACATACACACCTACACACACACACACACACACACACACACACACTGTGTCAAACTTTTCCCGCACTGTCACTAAATCCCTGGTGTAACATCTGTCAGTGAGCGACAGGATTTGCGTTGCCTTCCTCTTTCAAGTAGATGCTTCTTTGTGTTTTGGTCCCATCTCTGTCGACTGCTTCTTTAACTTCTCAGTGTGTTTTGACAGGTGAGACCACTGCGAGGCTGCCACAGAGAATCATCTCAGCCTCTTTGTCCTAAGTCAAAAACCACGCAGTTGTGGGACATCTGCTTACTGCGGTTGATTTTCCTCATTCTGGTACAACAAGATTTGGGTAGAAGGAGATCTCAGCAGCGCTGCCCATAGGGAGGGAAGACGTAGACAAAGTAAGTGAGGGGGGAAGTGGAGGAAAGAACAATAGGATGAGTAGTGGAGGAGACAAGAGGAGGAGCAGAAAGTACACATTAGGGAGGAACAGAATGAGAAAAGATGGTAATGAGGGAGCAGGGGAAATGCAGGTAATGGGACGGCTGGAGTGAGGGAGAAAAAAACTTGACGAGAGGAGAGGAAGTGAGACTTGCCCTCATGGGCACTGTGTCTCCTGCGAAACAATCATGAATAAAGATCATGGGATAAATATAGATAAGCCATTTTTATTTTACATACAAACACACTCAGACAAACAAATATGCACACACTTCCTCTGGCAACATGAGACAATGCTTTATGTGCTAATAAAGCCCAATAAAAAGAATTTGCACCACCTGAGAAGGAGAGAGAAAGTGAGTTACTGGTGGAGATGGATGGGGAGGAGGGGGGTATGAAGCAGTTCAGAGAAAGCTTTAACAGCAGGGACAGACACGGGGGAGGAGAGGAGGAGAGGCGTTGGAGGGGGAGGAGAAGGGGTGGCGAGGGCCTGCCAATACAGATAAATATTTCATCCCACAGCACACAGAGTCACTGAGACTGGTGCCCAGAGGGGGAGGGAGGATGCAGGGAGGGAGGGAGGGAGAGAAAAAGGCTGAGAGTGAAGGCAAGGCAAAAATACAAAAAGCAACAGAGGAAGAGAGTGAGAGAGAGAAAAAAAGAGAGTAGAGGAAAAGAGAAAGGGAGAGAAGGGACAGCTGAGAGACAAAGCTAAGCCTGGAAGGTAAAGGTGTCCTTAACTCTCACATCCACTGTCTGTGATGCTAACCAGGGCTGACACAAGACACACACACACACACACACACACAGACACACACATTCACACACATGCCTCCACAGAGACACACAGCACACACCCACACACTTAGATATGGTGTTGCAGACACTTTTCTATTATTGTCCTCTATCTCGCAGAGACAGAGGTTTCTCTTCTCCAACTTGACTTGACACCTGCACTAAAGGGAGCGCTAGTGTGAAAAGACAAAGAAAGAATGAAAGAAAGAAAGAGCATGGATGAACAGACACAGTGAGAAAGCGAAGGGTTCGACAAGTAGAAGAAAGAAAATGGGGGAAAAAGTTAGAAGACACTGAAACATGTTTGATGTATTGTTTGATTTTTTTATTGTATGTTGTGTCTGTTATAATTCATATAGTTAAGTATGTAGGCTGCTGAACATTACACTCACATGTGATGGTGTACAGTAAGGTCTCATTCCAACACGATGACATTAATATGCAGCCTAAACTCCTCCGGCAAGGCTGTCCTCAAACTTGGCGACAGGGATTTGCTCCCAGTCAGCCACGAGAGTATGAGTTAGGTCAGGCACCAGTGTTGGATGATAAGGCCTGGCTCACGGTCTGTCCTAATTCATCCCAAAGGTGTTGGATGGGGGTTGAGGTCTGGTCTTTGTGCAAGCTAGTCAAGTTGTATCTCACCAAACTCAGAAAGGCATGTCTTTCTAAACCTTGCTTAGGAAAGTCCCATTCAGAAATAAACTGTTGCCCCAAAGTTGAAAGCACACAACAACATTGTAGCAGTTTGATTCCCTTTAACTGGAACTATAAAACCCCAGACCAAAAAAGACAATACAAGTATGTGAAATAGGGCTGCACAATATGGTAAAAAAAAAACTCATATGCGATAACCCGATTTCCACAATATTTTGATTGGTTGTGCAGCTGTAATGTGAACACATACTTATAGTCTCTTCGTTTCTGCACATGTTTGTTCTCTGATATCCCCCTGTTCTGTACTTCAACATAGTTTTTGTGAAAAATAGTTTTTTGTTCAGTTTTTGTAGGTTCATTTCTCAAATTTGCAAGTTTTTTCCAACATTTTTTGCCTGTTAAGGGCAAGGTTTAGAGGCAAGTGCCAGATTTCCTTCAATCATTACTGCAATTTTGGATGATTTTTAAAAAATGTCCGGATTGGTCTAATTTCCTGACATGCAGCCTACAGTATATTTGAGTTTTTCCTTTAGTTGGTTTTCCCATGCTGATGGGCAGAAACAAACAGAAAAAGCTACAGAGAAGGAGGAATATTGCATGAATATGTGTGTGCTCTTGTGTCTTTGCATGTGTGAGTGAGTATGTTTGTACATTTGTGTCAATCAGGCGGTTGGTCTTTTTGTTTGTGTTCCCTCTCTCCCGTGGGGAGCAACTCCCCCTCATCATTAGTAATGAACCAGCAGCGGTGAAAGGGCCAAGCCACAGTCTGAGCCCAGAGAGACAGATGAATATTTGATCAGTTTGCTTTTGTGTGTGTGTGT
>NW_023339751.1:10681589-10702562 GCF_004916995.1 Morone saxatilis
TGTGTGTGGTGTGTGTGTGTGTGGTGTGGTGTGGTGTGTGTGTTCCCGTGTGTGTGTACGAGAGAGAGAAAAGACAAGTCAGAGGTCAGTGGCAAATGACGTCTTTTCCTTTCTCACTTCCCTGCCATCATCTCCTTTGTTTTCTCACCTTACCTCTCACTGGGGCGCCTCTTCTTTTCCTTTCGAATCCCCACCCTCTCATTACCCCTGTGATCTATTTTTTCTCTCAGTAAACTCTGCCTGCGGGGGGGCTCCACATGTTTTTGTACCATCTTCTTCCTCTTTGCCTCTTTAGGGGGATGGCGCAGAGACAGAGGTGGAAGGAAACAATGCTGTCTCGTGGTTGTAACATGTTCTGGTTACCTCCGCCATTGTGCCCAGTCACTACAGGGCAGAACCACGCCTAAGAGGTTGCCATGGTGCTGGGGAGCCCCCAACTTACGGCAGCGCGGAGACCAGCCTAACAACACCAGTATCTCCACTTCTACCTGTTTAAAATACTTTAACTGTAATGCTCCATATGTGTATTACAGCCAGGTATTAAAGCAGCTAAAGAATCAAGTGGGCTGGATGCGAAGTTGGTTGGGAAATGAGAATGTGAGCGAATTACACTGATTCTTTAGATGCTGTCTATTTGTCTTGAGGTCGTTGAGGTTGAAATGTAAACTAGAAAAATTGTAGATTTATGAAGCCTTATTGATTATAATACCTACAAGATGCGCGCTAGTATAACTGTAAGTAGCTGGGTGGGATCAACCTTTCTAGGCCATGTCGCTGGGTCCCACTTCTGGCTCTTTTTTCTTGTTTGATCTATACCTTGACCTTGATACTTTTTCGCGCAGGTGGCAAATTCTACTGAGAATGCTGAGTTAGCACAAAATACAACCGTTTCTCTCGGATACTGTAGGTGGCACCAAGAGGTTTAATTTACTGATGGGTTATAAAAAACATTTGCCATAACTATCCGCCTGGCTCCGCTGAATCCGCCTCGTCCGCTCACTTGTCAATTCCAGCATCCATTTTTTTTCGGACATGTTATCACCTTACCAATACAGAATTAATTGTTAGGTTCCAAAAGGCCTTAATAATTTTGGTTTGCTGTAGTTGATTTTGAGAGAAAGCTATTGTAAGTACATGTGTTCACTCAAATGTCTTAGGTTTTATCAGATGGTGAGGGAGGGGAAAAAAAGTGGTTCCATATGGGTGATATATGCCGGATAGAAGGGCCAAATCGGTAAAACTTTGTAGACAATGGTCTAAGTCTTGTCTCAAGATTTGGTCAATCACCAAGGTCTTATAGATCTCTAGAAAAAATCTCTTCCAAAAATCAAAAATCCGCAAAGGTGTGAATTTTTACGCCGTCCTCGGTTTCCTTCAACGGTGGACAACACCCCTTTGACTTTGACCTCTTTTCACTGCGACGAGATGTGCATGGATTGGTTCCATAGGGCCAGTCTCTGTCTATTATTTTTTATGAAGTCATACCTGTGATGTCGCGCAGTTTTAGATCGGCCTGGCCGCTCAGGGGCGCTGACATCGACCAGTGGGGGAGCACCGGCGGTTGTAATAATGGTGATTCAAATTGGATTCAAGGTTGGAAAAGCTGTACAGGCGCATAAGGCCACACCAATCACTACGGCAAACTGGAGGGCTGTTGGCAGTGAGATTAGAGCCCCTTGAGTTGATTATGATTGCTTAAATGCCACTACTGGGCTCTTTTCGTGAGTATTGGGATCATTGTTGGTGTGTGTGTGTGTGTGCGCGCGCGTGTGTGTGTACGAGAGAGTGAGAAAAAGACAAAGCTCAGGGAGGTCAGTGCAAAGTGTACCTCTTTCCATTTCTCATCTTCCCCTGCATCTCTCCTCTCCTTTTCTCACCTTCACCTCTCACTGCCTCTCTTTTCCTTTTCACTCCCCATACCCTCTCCTCCCCCTGTGATCTATTTTTCTCTCATAACACCTCTCCTCGCCCATCCACCACTGTTTTTTTACCATCTCTTCCTCCTCTCCTCTTGTAGGACTGCGCAGAGACAGAGGTGGACAGGAACAAGTGCTGTACCTTGTGTAACATGTTCTTTACCTCCGCCATTGTGGCCCAGTCCCACTACCAGGGCAAAACCCACGCCAAGAGAGTTCGCCTGGTGCTGGGGGAGCCGCCCAACATACCCACAGCCATGACCAGCCCTACAAACACAGGTATCTCACACCTTCTACCTGTATTAAAATACTTTAACTGTAATGCTTCCATAGTGATTACAGCAGGTATAAAGCAGCTAAAGAAATCAAGTGGCTGAGTGCAAGTTGGGTTTTGGAAAATGAAGAGATTAGAGCATTACACTGATTCTTTAGACTAGCTGGTCTATTTGTCTTGAGGTCAGACTTGAAAGTGAAAGCTGTAAAAATCCATCGACCTTTTGACTATAAACTGGTGCTCTGGTGATCAACCCTTTCAGCCCTAGTGGATCAATACCTCTATTGTATACCAATCTCGATGTTTGCACAAAGAACCTGTCCTCACTAAACACCAAGGTAATTAACTTGGTCATAAAACATGCTCTCACCCCTGCTCGCATGCACCCAAGTCATCCAGACATCCACTTTTTTTGCGACATGTATCACTAAATACAGAACTATTTTTAGTTCAAAGCATATATTTTTATCTGAAGTGGATTTGGAAAGCTTTAGTCATGCTTCACTCAAAATGTCTAGTCTGGATATCAGAGGGGGGAAAAAAGTGTCTGCAAATGCTAACATGCCAGAGGCCCAAAAAGTAAAACTTTGAAGGTGAAGCCTTTAATTTATAAAAGGTCTTATGATTAATAAAAAAAAATCTCTTCAACAAATCAAGACATCCGCAAATTGATTTTTGTTCATGCTCATGATTGTTTAAGATGAGCATTTTTTTTTTTTTAACTGTCAGTGCTGGTGAGTCGTCCCCAGGGGAGCTTTACATAATGTGATTCAAATTGGATTCAAAGTGAAAATTCAAAGAGCCATAAACACACAATCACTACAAAATGGAGTGTTATAATCAAGCCCCTGAGTGACTTTTGCTAAACTTTGGCCTACTTTGGAGAAGTGTCACTTCTGTACAGCCGTTGCTGTGGAGTTTCTGTGGTTTTTGTGACAGTGGGACCTGGAGGAAAAGAAACAAGAGAACCAGAGCAAGAAGAGAGGAAGAGTGACCTGGGAGAGATGAAGAAGATTTCAGGAGAGATTAAAGTCAAAAGTAGCCTTCATGATCACTCTGAGATGAGCGCTCCACAGAAGATGCACATCTAAGCTGACAGGCTTGAGCGGACATGGGCAGAGAAGCACACACATGCACACACAGTCTTCAGAAAACACACATAGGCAGGATGACTGATGCATGTAAGGACACATGGACACCTACATGCGGACACACGCTCAAACATACACATGCACACAAACCACACAGTGAGGGGGGAGAAAGCAAAAGCCATGTGTGTTGGAGAAGCCCTTGAGAGGTGGAGAGCAGAGACTGTACCTGCGTTCCCTCCCCCTTTTTTGCTCATCACATCCCCACACACACTCCAAACCACCTCCTCCTCCTCCTCCTGCACACACACTATCACGCACACTCCCTGTTCCCCACTCCATGAAAAACACTTACTTCTGCTCCAGTGTGCAGAGATCACAGTCATGAGGAACGAAAGGGTGGGAAAACAAGGGATGGAGAGGAAAAATACATTCGAGGATCTCTCCCTGTTGCTGCTCAGCACGTGCGGAGCCACAGAGCTGTCAGAGCTTCACTCATGCACGGCCACACACGAACGTTACACCAGAGATTATAGGATGGCCTTGTCTTTGAGATTAGTGGCAGAGAAATGAAATGACAGTAAAAGAGTTACAGGGTTGTGTTTTGTAAGTGAGATGATGGCGTGGCAAAGGCAAACACAAGTGAAGGGAATGTGTGGGTGTGGTTGGTGAGATGAGCAGAGACACAGCCATAGATACAGTAACTATGTGAACAGAGCCCGAAGACACATCAAGGTATGAGCAACCAATCAGCTCGCAGGGCTAGAGTCAAGTCAACACAAGTGCAAACACAAAAAAAAAAAAAAACACACACATAAACTAACACACCTCACGCTCATGGTCACTGGTCAATTCACACATGCTTTTCATTTGTTATCAGTGAGTTGTTGTGAAAGAAGTGATATGACTCATTTTGGCTTAAAAGCCTGTGTGAGTGGGCTTCTGTTCGTGATATAAAATGTTTAAACGTGCGGTATTGTGGCTGTGTAGTCATAGTCGGTATAACTCTAGAGTCATTGACACATTGTAGATGGCGAACCGGCACATTTGGACATGCCATCTGGCATTAGAAGCTTTCTCACACAATTTGGCTGTGGACCTAACACCCCCTCCCTGTGTTCAAATAAACAGTTTGAGCAGAGACGATTTCTTTGCTACACGTACTGTACCTTACGCACACACAAACAGCCTATTCTGGAGCTTCATTCATGCACGCACACGTGCACACACACACAACACACACACAACACACACCACACTAGGCTTACACGTTTCTCAAAGTGTGGATCTAATACATTTAATCTGCTACCCAAAACAAACCACATGCACACACACACACACAACAAACACACACACACGTGCAGCCACTCGCACATACGCAGTCTTCGCTGCGTGAGCCACAACCACGTCCTGTGGACATGTCAGTGCCTGTTGGCTATTAATGGGCAATCACCATGGTAACCAGTGTCATGTCACGAGTAGCAGGTCACCTGGAAGTCTGCCATTTCTCTTTGTTTTTTTCATTCCCTCACAGAGGAGAGAGGAGTAGAGAGGGGGGAAGATTGATGAAAGGGGAAGAAAGATGAGAGAAGAGGATGTAGGTAAAAAGGATAAAGCCAGGAGGTTCAGTACAGTACAGTAGATAGTAGAAAGCCAGTTCGGAGCACTTGCAGACTGGTCCCTGGAGCTTCCCCCTGACCCTCATCAATGTTCCACAGATGTGGCCTACAGCTATCTATTGCTCTTTGCCCTCAGTCTTAATCAGTATGATCGAAATATAGAGCTTTTAAATGTACGTGTGTGCGTGTGTGTATAAACATACTTGAGATTGCACTTGTGTGTGTGTGTGTGTGTGTGTGTATGTTCATCTGAATATGAATGCATGACATTTTTATGTTAATGTAATTTTGTGAAAATATTTTCATTTCATGTCATTTATGTCTTAAAACCTCATTTGCATTTGAATTAATGTTAATATCAAGGATCAAGGAAATAAACTATTAATGTGCTCCCTCGCTTTCTTCTTCCCTCCCATCCTCCTGCTGCAATCCCTCACCCCTCATCTCTGCCTTCTATCTGTTCACTTCTTCCACCAGATTCCTCCCCTTCCACCCCTGTTCCCACAGACCCCACCGCATGCCCACCTCCTCCCCCTGCATTGCCCTGGCCCATGGCGGTGGTCGGAGGAAACGGCGGAAGAGAAGCGGGGAAGTATTGCTGCCTGTGCGGAGCCTGGTTCAACAACCCACTGATGGCCCAGCAGCACTATGAGGGCAAGAAACACCGCCGGAACGCAGCCAGGGCACGCCTCCTGGAGCAGCTAGCGGGCAGTCTGGATGCCACGGAGAGCACAGGTCAGCCTCTTGGCCCCGAGCCCGACACAAGTGACAAGTGAAGGGCAGGATGGGTGTTACGACTTTGTACGAGGAAAGACGATAAGGGGGAGATCACATTCAAGATCTGTGGCAGGGTGGACTTCTGAAATGTTCATATGCCTTTCAATGTGGTGTACATTTCACAGATTTTATACTGAGGTAAGCCACACCGGTTATCACAGATAAAATTAGCAGCATTAGCCAGTTACTGTAAACATCGGCTTATTCACATTCACCATAAATGTGGACACAAACATAGATTTTATATGACCTATCACCTGTCTCCTGCGTCCTTGAATCATATGTGTTTCCATTAAAGCGGTCTACATTGGACCTACCCCCATCAACCGTCCCACTGTTTATATATACAGTAAACAATTAACGTCTCACAGATGGTTGGAATGCCTTCTTATAATTAAATTTAGGTGCAGAATTATAATGTTTTATATATCTGAATGAGCCATCATAATATAAAATATTTTCTGAATTAAAGAGGCACTTAACCACTTTTATGTCCAAGTCTGTCAGTGAAGAAAAGTAACATTATACAGATATCTCGGCTCAGGATTTTATTAGAAAGCCCATTTTACAAACTGGGGTGTTTAGTTTGAAAGGCAAGGGCCAGTGTGTGTGGGTCCAACAAAAAAAAACGTTATCATGTTGCATTATTGTAACTGCAGGAGGCAGCGTTTTTGAAGCTTGACCCAGGCACACTAGAAGCTAAATCTGGATATCCCTGCCTCTGCTGAACTCATCTCAACTCTGACCATTGCTGTTTTAATCAGTTCCAAACTTCATAGAAATAAATAACTAAATCACCAGTACTCTTTGAAAGGTGTTTACTGGGTGAATAATCTTAATGGTCTATGCCAATAAAAGATTTAGCTCATCCATCATCCCAAGAAAATATTTGTCTCTCCTTAATCAACTGTGTATCTCAGTCCAAGTGAAATTTTGACACATCTTATACATCATCTGTTTGCCACAGTCTAACCTTTCCATGTTGGCCTGTTGGGGTCACAGTCTCCTCGTGTTACAGCATAGCTTTCACACTTGTTAGTGCTAGCACTGCACTGTGTAAAACTGTCAAAAAAAGTAACGGGACCTCTGTTGGCGTGTTGCATGTAGCATACTAGGAAATTACACAGTGCAGATTAATAACCACACATTACACACTAATATTTAATCTAATGATGTGATGATAAACGCAGACTGAAGGGTCCACCAGGCTCACATGTAAGCAGACAATTAAACTGAAGTTATTTCTTACTGTTCATTATTTACTGGTAAAACTGAGATCAAATTACAGTTACCATAGCGAGTCCTGGGTATTAATTACTATTCTACGTGTTTCTCTCCCCCTTTATTCCTCCCGTCTCCCACGCAAACACTTCCACGCACAAATGTAGCAGTAAGAGGACACTGATTCACATGCTCATACTCACATCTCTGCCAGGAGGGTATTCTAATGAAATTATTAATAGTATTTGGCACAGAAAGTGTTTTTTCCTTTTCTGGTTCCTATGAGTGATATCGTCCAACATCATCCTACAGCACGCAACCCAGCATTCACACGAGTGCCACACAACTCCTCTACTGCGCACGCACACATACGCACAGGTTTGACACGGTCGCACACACATGCAAATCCTCTGTGAGCCGAAGCCGTGCCATTCGCTTTGTGCTCCAGGTGCCATGACACAAACCATCATCTCAAGAAGCCAATCATATTAAAAGCATGAGTCATGTTGCCGCCTACACTGGCTCAGAGGCTTTAAGAGGTGTCATGTTGGATATCGTCCTGCATCCACACACTGTGACCCAGATCCCACAACCTCAGCTGTTTTTGGGAGATTTTGACTTCAAACCTCAGCATGTAGAACCCTACAGAGCACATTTAAAATTGTGATATATATATATATATATATATATATATATATAAAATACAGATTTTCCTTTATTCAATCCAAGATGTTTGCACTTGGTGAAGAGTGATGCTCTACTGCAAAATCTATTACCCGTTCAAGGGCAATGAACTGGTCCAAGATTTCTGAGTGTGCTTGCTGCTGGCATGATCTATTATATATGCCATCAATCAAGTGTTTGTTCCAGTGCCTTTAAGACTGAAACACTTTGTTCATCACAATACAACAAGTCGTTTGTTCTTCAGACACATTTCCATTGGTGCAAGATTCTCACATCTGATTGGCTTTTATCACCCCTTCAGGTGTGAAGTCACAGGTGTGTCGGGTGTAATCTCAGAGGGAGGGTCGAACGCGAGGCGGCAGCTGAGCAAACAGAGAGAGAGAGGAAGGGGGAGAAATGAGGAATTCAGTCTCAGCCAAGTACAGATTCATCTCTGTCCTTTTGTCTTTCTTTTTCCCTTTGTAGAACTGTTTTCTCTTTACATTCGTTTTTATCTTGTTCCCACCCCTCCCTGCTGCTGTACTCTGTCTTGTGTCCTTGTTTGTTGTTGCTGTGGTTATTTTGTGTGTAAATGTGTGCGTGTGTGTGTGTGTGTGTGTGTACAGCACTAGGGGCTCCGAACTCTCATCATTGTCTCATCTGTCATCCTCATTAGCGCCCCACGAGGCACAGGTGAATTATTTACACACCAACATTTCCTCTCTCTCTAAACCATGACTACAGGCTCTGCCATGCTGTATTGTCTGGTTGTGTCCTATTGATGATACTGACCTTTGCTTGTACTTGCATATTCTCTCTTTAATGCTCCCCCCCACCTCCTGCTCCCCCTTTCACACTCTCAAGACCGAAACATATCACAAAATCCCCATGACATTTATATCGACACCGTTTCTTACTCTTGGATTTTTCTGGTGTAATTGCGCAGACAGGGCACAGGGGAAAATGTCGTTATTTTCAACGGCTAGGTGCCAGACAAAACCCTTGGAGATGGATTATGGAGGTGGACAAGGGAGTTGCAGTGGGGGTGGCTACTGCCGAGGGATGGAGCCCGCCTGACTCAGCTGTGTCTTTACATAAATCACGACAGGGGTAGAAACCCCTCAAGACAATGCCGGCGCACTGTCTCTTCCCTCTGGAGACTCAGTAGAGAATTAGAGGCAGTGAGATAAGCGTCTAGGACTGGAGTGTGTGTCTGCATGTGTGTGTGCACGAGGACCCGAGAGAGGGTGAAGTACCAAAGCAGAGAAAATTGTGTGTAATTGATGACAGTGCCTGGGTTGGGAGACAGAGCTGACCTCCTCTCCCATGAGACAGCACACACTATGACACACTCGCACAAGCAAGCTCACATTCATGCACACATAAACGTGATATACTGTAGGCATTGTAGATCTGCATACGTAATACAAACTGGGTGGGACATTAGCACCAGCCACCATCTAATTCTGAGGCTTCTTTATTTGTTCTTTGGATCAGATGTTTCCTGATTTAAGTAAAACGTCCCTAACTATAGACACATTTTTTTGTATTTAAAGCTACACCAATCACTCAGGAATTGGTGGAAACCAAAAGAGATGCTGAAAGGAGGGTTTGTTAAGTCCCCAAGTGGCAAACATATCACTGCTTTACTGCAATGATGAAATAAGCAGTTTGGAATATTTAGTTGAATAAAAAAGGGTTAAAGTATGTTTTTATTTGCCAAACTAAGGTATTGATATTGATATCAGGTATCAACTCAGGTATCATGTTGGCACTGATGTCAGATATATTAATATAAAATATGAATAAATATAGTGTAAAGAGAAAATTAATCCGTTAAGATCAGACAGAGAACAAACATAAACTAATGAGCTGGAGCATCAACCTGAAAAATTGAAAAGAATCTGGTCATTTCATTTCAAAGCAATAGTTCAGTTCAGTTTGTTTCCTGTGCATGACAATTCTTTTTCTAAAACAGATGGTCTTTCCAATTACTGTCACATTCACTGGAAAACTAATTAGTCTCCCTATAAGTCCTTCAAAGTTTGTTGTTTGGTAAAATTCCACTTGGATTCAATCTGACTCTCACCCATGCTAAACCCCTCTTTGCTATGGTATTTGTGATATATTCCTGAGAGACGTACTGTCAAGCCTATGCTGCAGACAGTTGGTTTGATTGCATCTCAATGGGCTTCTTTTTGGATCCAGTTCCTTTTTAATCTTGCAAAGTGCATGGTAAACTAATGGTGTACCACAACACAAAGTATCTGGGGTAGTAAGAGCTATTATCCTGCCTCCACAGTGAATAAAATTATAGATGAATACCTTACAGTGAGATTCTCAGTTGCAGCCGTCCCATAGGAAGGAAGCGGAGACTAGGAGAAACTCTACCTTGAAATTATCCATATGTAACTTGATGTTCAATGGTGGTTGTAGAGTGTGCTTAAGGCTCATTTCCTCTGTATCTAAAACCATCCTGCTATTTAACAAATAGTCTTCATGCAACATTTGTTAATTTGTACATTTCACAATTGTCAGTGCTGACCACGACCTGAAAACCCTCTGAGCTTCCTAATAAAACATCACCTTCCAAATGAGTCATTAATGTTGCTTAAGCTGAGGTTAAAATAAGATATATCAGACTCAGAAACTTCACGAAGAAGTAAAGTTTCTTTGCAACAAGGCTCGATTTTCTGTGCACAGAATGTAGCTGATTACTTTTTTGACAAGCATTTAGGCATCACCATACCAGGGGTGCCAGCACTGCCCGAAGACTCCACACCCACTGCCTTAGCTCATCTCACCCCCTCTTTTCTCTCTCCCTGGCATATCTTCTTGTGTAATTAACAAGGCTTAGAACACCCTCACAAATACTGCTCATGCTCACCAAAAAAAACCCCACATTCACAACCCTGCGCTGCATGCTGTCACTCGTGTTGCACGCACTCTTTCCCTGCATGTAATTAACATGGATTAGGGCACAGTGTTGGCTTATGCCAGAACTACTTTATTAACCAAAACGCAGTGTCTGTGCATGCGTCCACGTGTGTGAACGTTTATGTGAGTGTGTTCAAAAGCACATTTTCTGGCACAGACAGAAACTGCAGCATATTGTGCACCAGTGCTGCTCGGCCAGGAAGTGGGGAGGTGACATCAATCAGGCTAAAAGCAGGGAAGCTGCCTTTGTGTGTGCGCACATACACACATGCACATAAAACACACTTAATCGTGTATACAAGAAAAGACCTCTTTGTGTAATCCTTGCAGCAGTATAGAATTACGGGGAAGAGAAAGGGAAGCAGAATGAGAGACTTATCATTCCTTTCTTTTCCAAATTATCTCCTTTCCAATTAATAGCCTTTTCATTAAGAGAGAACAGAAGTAATGACATTTTGGCAGAAGAGAATGTACTATCTCTCTTTTTCTCTCTCCTTCACACACACAGAATTAGTTATTAGCTCCTAATAGATGCAAAATATCAACATTTAAGCCAAGACAGTGCTTACTCCAGGCAACTAATTCAGTTGAGGCTTTCTTGTAAATGACTGCTTGTCCTTAATCACCCCTGAAACAGACAGAGCGACTGAGACAACGGGGAGTAGATATGCCACATTATGCAGCTCTAGCCCAGTATAAATGACCTCCCACCACTCCTAACTATATTACAACTTCATCTCCCAACATACTTCACCAATTACCGCCACAGAAGGTCAATAGGTGATGGAATACACAGACAACTCATAAATCTCAAGGACAGTAATGACAGCAGAGAAAAGGGCACAGACACACAAGCAAGCATCACCCGCTTACCACCAAACCCAGAATTACACATTCATTGTCAAAGCGTGAACATAGAAAGAAAAACACACAGTAAAGGAGGGGGAGCATGGACATGCTGGGGGGAAAAGGCTTCAAGCTGTTCATTTTTGGCTGTTTTGTCATACAACCGTGAAGCATCAAGGTTGTTCATCTCTAATCTGAGTAAAGCTCTGCAGTGTGCAAAATGTGAGAAAACAAAAATAGCATTTTATTGCATCTCTTACAGAGAATACGCAGGCAATTATGTCATGTTGCTGATTGCCCGGCTGTCCTCCTCAACACGGAGAGAATTTCCTCTGCCCTCATGAAAGAAAGATTTTAAGATCAGTGGTGCCATGCTGTAGTTACCACATGTGTAAGAGGAAATTTTTTTTAAGAGGTGGATACACACGTTGTGTTTTCTCCTGTGGTCATTAAAACCCCAGCATGCACTTTACAGCACTGCTGCAGTGTGACAACTCATTATCCTTACAGTGTTTCCATGTCCTTCATCTTTTTATGCACAGCTTATTTTTCTCCGGAAATTAACTCTTTTCACTCATTCTGTCTACCTAATCCTCTGCCTGCCCCCCTCCCCCACCCCCACCAACCATTTCTGTCAGTATCTCCATCCTCATCCATCTATTTTTGGGTGTTCATCTCGACCACCTGCAAACCCTCTAATTAGTTCACATCTGTGTCTGAGCCCCACCATCTCAAGCACGCATTCACCAATACAATACAAATGTGAAGGCATGCACAGCCGTACAGAGAACTACACATGTACACAACCTAGCGCACTGTTCTTTTCTTATCCCAAGTGTCCCAATTCTTCTCACCCTGTAGAAGTTCACGTTTGAAAAGGCACCTTCACACACACTCACACACACAGACACCCACACACTAGAAAGAAGAAGGCAGTGATCTAAAAGTGTAACTGGCTTTCTGCTAATGATGAAAGTCTAATCAAATCTTTTTCCAGATGCACTCTAATTAGGAAAATTACCCTGCACTGCAGAGTATAAAAATAAAACAGTTATTTGGTAAGTTCAAATTTTTATTGTTGCTCACATGGGCTTCACTGCTTCTGCTACTGCTGCTGCTGATGATAACAGCTTTTAAGGATTTTTATGAACCATACTATTTTCAAAGTGTCCTGACAGTAACTGTAGCTGTACCTGCGTGGTTGTGTGTTTGTTTCTCACCAGGGCTACGCAGTAGTTACTCCTGCAGTGTCTGCAGTGTGGTCCTCAACTCTATCGAGCAGTACCATGCACACCTCCAGGGCTCCAAGCACCAGAACAAGTGAGTATAACAACGTAGCATTGTGGATGGATGGATGGATGAAAGGATATATCCAAATCCTGAGAAGAGAGACAGTGTTTCCAATTTCAAAACAGACAATCCAGCATCCCCACTTCATGTAACATGTAGCAACACCATAAATATCTTTGAGGAAAGACTGTCCGGAAGCGTATACCCTTATCCCCACTTGTATAATTCATTGAATTGAGACTATAAAGACACACAAAGACATAAGCACTCTAAGTGAGAGATAATGGAGGCAGTGTGATGCAGTCAGGGGGAGGTTATGACGACAGGGTTTTTGCCTGCGAGTGTGGCCATCTCAAAACACGTAGAAACACTTTTGAAGAGAAGCACAATTCTTTTTCCAGTCCTATAGAGGGGATGCATATGGTGTCACGCTACTGTCGATGTCAGCCAATGTGCATTCACATAAAAAAACAAAGCTACAGTGATAAAAATCTGTGCTGCAATCAATTGCACAACCTATACTTTTATATACGAGGGAAAACACAGACAGTTCCACTGGGCAGCACCACTTGCAAATTACACTACATACTGTTTGTATTTAAATGTGTTGAATGTGTAGGGGCTTTCAAATTTTAAATATCTGATGAGTGAAATGGCACAGCTGACAAAATCTCCCAAAAAAATCATTTATAATGCACATATAAGCCATGTAAAGAGATGTGGAGCAGACTGAGGCAGCATAATGGAAACAGGGTTATTTATTATAAAGAATGACAATCACACAATGAGGTTTGGTCATTTTCATTACTGATTTAATAAAATGCAATCACAGCCCATGTGAGGGAAATAATATCAACCAGCAGGAAGAGAGCTTGATATGGAACAGTTACATTTCATGCATCTACCATGAGATGGCTGTAAGCATGGCTCTAGGCGGTATTGTGGTGTGCCTGCGTGTGTGTGTGTGTGTGTGTGCATGTATGTGTCTCTTTGCATTTAAAGCAATGTAAGGGAAATTAAGTGTGTTATGAATGGAGTATTTGTCAGATAAAAGGTTGCTTGAGGATATAACTTTGTTGTTGCGGCTGTTTCTTCTTTCCTCTTTTAGAGAGTTGAGGCACTTCAGCTGAAATGTCTGTATTTATCCACCCTAGAGCATAACTCGTCTGGGCTGCACACACCAAACTTCTGCAAACAAGTTAACTCTTAGACAGAGAGTGGTGGGTGTAGTGAGAAAAACAACGGCAATAACAAGGATGAGAAAGGCAGAGAGGGAAGGAGGATGAGACAAAAACAGAAAAATAAATAATCGGATAGATTTTCTTTTAGCCAAGGGTAAATTCCAAATGCTTATATCCTCTGGTGACTATAAAGAGTAGATTAGACATGGACTATACAGTGTGTGCTATATCTGTTACTTGCTTTTTTACAGTTTAGGTAACTGGAATGTAAGTTCATTGTCTCAAAAATGTATTTCATTTTATTTTTACAACATGTCGTTTGTAGTCGATATCAGGTCAGTCTTTTCCACAAAAAGGCCCGGCGGTCACTTGTGGCAGCCAGATCAAAGAAATGCAGGACGGTGCAGACAGTCCACTTCTCTGAGCGGTTTGACATTGAATATAGGCTGATTGTGCAGTCACATAGAGCAAAATCTTTTCTGCCTCACTTTAAGTGTTTCCTAAAGTATGGAAAATGGTTGAAAATAATACTAAGGACATGGGTTAAAATGTGTATCTTGAAAAACTTAAAATTAACATAAAAATCTTAATATAGTTAAGATGCTCATAAATAAATAACAACATCCTTAATTAAACAACCTATATCTTTATACATTTTATCACTTATCTCCCTTACTGCCCAAACTATGTTTGCTGCTATTCCTGTTGGCCGCACCCCCATTTGTGTAACATCATTAGGAAGCCCAGGATGTCCTCTTCACAGGACATTAGGACTCAAATAGACTGCATGCATAGTGTCATGTCCCCTACAGAGGATAAATAATAATTGTCGGGTCAGGCCGGAATGGACACTAGTTATAATTATCACACTTTCCACTTTTCCTTTCCTGTCTGTACTTGTAGTACTCTACATAAGCTTTTATTATAATAAGACACGCAGTTGTATAGTTTCAGAGTTATTGTATATAAAACAAGAAGAAAATTCAGCCAATTAGGTGATAGGCTGTAGACCTGTACCCAGTGCTAACTTTCCTGAAATTCAGTCAATATCTTGAAGTGAATTGCCAAAGCTAGAGGTGAGGCACAGACGATAATTTGTGGTTAGGCTGAAAACGGCAAAGCCTGAGATATTAAGGGGAGTAAAGGGAGAAGAGCTTTAGTGTGATTTTCTGACCTGTGGAAAAGGTTTGAGAATTATCACGAGTAACAGCATCAATATATTTGGAAAGAGATGTTGTTGAGTGGAAGGAAAATGTTTTATTTTGTTTTGGTATGAGATAAAAAGGTCACAGAATTGATATTTGCAGAAGGCCATTAACTACTACATGCCACTAAGCAAGATACTAACACCTCATACAGCTCTTTGCTCAGTCTAAGTGAGCTTTGAGTCTGCTAAACTCCTAAAAAGTGTGCTTGTTGAGATGTATAATATCTCTGTATAGAGGCTGTAAATCATTGAAAAATGGCGGCTCATAACTCTCTCTTGTCAGTTTTACCGTCATAAAGCGGAAAAGAGGCCAGACACACTAAAAGAGTTGTGTTTATGAGAGAGAAAGAGAGAGTGAGCAAGACTGATAGACACAAGAGAGACTGTATATGCACCACAGACATAGAGAGACAGATGGGAAGAGAGATGCACAGAGACAGAAAGACAAATCATGTTTGAGACAGCAGTGAAATAAATAAAAAAGGACATAGAGATGGCACAAGACAGACAATTGTTAAGGAAGAGAAGAGACATGGAGAAATGTAGAAATACAGGCCGAAACAGGATGGAGACAGAAAGGTGCAAAGACCAGGAGAAAGTAAAAGAAATTTTCAGCAAAAATCTCCTTAAATTGAACTGAAAGGTGGATCCAGAGTGATAAGGAGCAGATTTGGAGTTTACATCGAGGTGAACCCAGTGTGGACAGCTGCAGGGCATTACTGCTTTGGATGAACAGGGTGGACTGACAGGGCATCAACGGACAGAGGGCAGTGACAGACAGAATGAGAGAGAGGTACAAGCCAGATTTACTGAGGTAGTACTGATAGGTCACTGGATAGAAGGGGAGAAAGTACCTCATCCACCTTATCAGACAGGCTTACTGGAAGTGGTCTGAAGTGGAGGAAGTTTGGTAGAGAAGTGTGCAGAGCTGGAGGTCAGTCTTATTTCAGAGCAGTGGAATTTTCTCAGGATTGTTCACAGGGTTGTCAACATAAGGAGAGGATATAATACTGACATTGTGCAGCACAATTAGTGTTTGGTGACGTTTTCATGAGACGTTTGTGTAAGGGATCTCATGATGTCCCCGTGGGTAAAAAGATGGATTATCAAATGTGTTCTCTAAAAAGAGAGATGATTGTGAGACAGTAGTCAAGTAGGAAAATAATCCGCTCAGTGTCTAGAGTTTTTTTAAAAGGAGCAAATTGGTGTAAACTCTTTTACAGAGATTGTATGTTCCTACACATCCTAAAGTAGTTACAGTAAAGCAGTAGTTTATAGTCAACAATAATTAATTTAATTCTAAAATCCATTTTTACCAAGATGTTTGTATTATCGTTTTGTTTGATCTAATTTTCACCAATTTTTAAAAGTATTCTAAATATTTTTTTAAAATATAAACCACAAATAACGATACTTTTATAGTATATTGGGAATGAAACACCAGTTCATGACATTCAGGGTCTGAAACATTTCTGTGGCTAATGGTGCAAGTAGTTTTGTATGTTTATATGTCATTTAACAGCAGAATCATAATTTTGTTTGACCAAATTATATTTGAAAATTCTCTTTTTTTATTCCCCTAAGCAGAGTTATAGTGTGCATAAAGTGTGAAAAGTCCACAAGAGAGCCCTCAAAGCGCGAGCGATTTTACAGTGCGACAGCCCGGAGCCCTTGCAGACTTATTGCAAAAGCGCGGTGAAGTCTTGTGAGAGTGAACACTGGTTCTGGAAATAAGTCTTGCCAGCTCTGTTGCACTGCTGTATTGATCCTCTGGGAAACACAGAACAAGACCGAAGGTTCTACCTCATCGACCTCACTTCCTCAGCCTTCACCCACTCAGGTGAAACACAATACTGCTACATCAGTGTGTGTTAGAAACCGCTTTAGGTCTTTAAGTCTCTCTCACTCACATACACAAACCACTCCTACATTTTAGCCTTCATAACAGAGTAGTATGAGGGCATGATATGATAGCAAATAATGTCCCTGTCACATTGTATTGTGCAGCACATTGTGAAGAAGTGTCACTTCTCTGCTGACATGGGAGTGTAGACATACGCACACACACGACCGCTCTGGCTGCAGCACAAATATGATACTAGACAACCTCTAAGGCATAGCATGTTTAGAAATAGGAGGACATAAGGGACTATGAATGAGGGCTGTGTGCTTGTGTGTCTGTCTGCGCATTAGTGTTGGTTTATTTTTTGCGACACATGGCATGAGTACTAACGTTTTTAACGCAGTCTTCTTCCTTTTAAGAACAAGCTGTCTGATTATGGACAAATGTGTTTTATTTTTCTGTATAGCAATGTGTGTGCATGTGAGTAAATGTAAAAACATGTGTGAGTAAAAAGAGGCTACTCAGATTGTTCCATTAATATCTCTAGGTTGTTTACAGGGTGCACAAGGCTTTGCCAAAGTGGCGCGAGATCTTCCACCCTAACTTCAAGTGAGTGTGCGTGTGTATGTGTATTTTTGTGGGTCATGTGTGTGTGTTCTTTTACACTCAGGATGAGCTTTGGCTTGTGTAAGGAGCTTTCTGGAGGAGACGAAAGCACGGCTGACAGCGGCAGGGGATTAGCTCTCACCGAAGAAACATCCATGAAAACTGTGTATGTGTATCTACGTCTATTTGTGTGTTTATGAGTGTGTAGGTGTGTGTGTGATGTTCGGTATTAGGAATGTGTCATCATAAAACAACAGATTTCTCTATTCTAACAGCTGGATGCATCTATCTGCCAGCTCTCTTTATCTATACTGTGCATCTGCTTCATACACAATCAGCTGCAGGTCATTTGAAACGCTGCAGACTTCACGCAGTCGCTCCAGACTGGCTTCTGTAATTGGACCGGTACAGGCAGATAACAGCAGAGATATAACTAAATAAACTTGGCAGAACATTTTCACAGTTTACAGTATGTTGCAATTAAGTCAATGCACTTAGCTGGCCAGCATACAGGGACATAAGTGGGCAGCAGACAGAACTGAACCAGAAAGATGAACATTAAATTCGCATGTTAGTTCCTGTACTCTTAAAAAAAGTGAAAAATTAAAGATTGAACATACGGCCATCAGCAGACAGGAGCTGAGCCCTACAGCTGTGTAAGAATCTGACAAGTATTGTGATGATAGCAGACTGTTCCCAGCGGTGACGGTATGCCAGCACTCATACAGTAGGTAATAAGGGGTAAACTAGAAGGCCATTTCCAAAACAGAGTGTAGAAGTAGGAGATGGCAAACTTTCTTTAGAGAAGCACAGTTCAGATGTGCTGGTGGATGCAGCAACTACCTCATGAAAAGTTTATTTTTAAGTTTTGTTTTTTCTGCAATATTGCCGTTTTTGTAGTTTTGTTTCCATGGAGGCCATCAACAGTACAATACACCCACAAGTTCATGCGTAATGTCACGTTTGTATTTAATTGTATGTATTTTTTTAATAACCTCTTGTTATTCTACTTACATTACTTGGATATTTGTTGTATACATATGTACATATATTACTTATTTTGCAGTTTTCATGTAAAGATAATAAAAAAAAGATAGGAATCCTTCAAATTTGGTTATTAAAGAGTTGTTACAAGGACATGTGAGTGGCTCAACAAAATCTTTTTAACCTTAAAGTGACTTAGAGTTAGTTTTTTGTTTTTTAAACCCTTACTGGGTCTATAAAACATTTATTTACTGGAAATGCTTTTTGTATATCTGCCAGCATTAATGCCAATAATATCTGCTTATTGGCATGCTGATTTATCAGTCAGGCTCTACTATATAGATCCTTCTCTGTCTGGTTCAACATTGTTCCTATTAACAATACCCAGCAGTCTGAACCAGAAAAAGTGCTGTCACAGAGCTCATTGTCAAAGTACAGAATATCCTCAAGGCTATCGTGGCTTTTATGCAACCTAAAAAGTTTTTGTCTAAGTATACATACATTAAAATAAAAACTGAATAAAACAAGAATGAGCACTAATTAGCCCCTTGGAGTCCACAAGAGCAAACAAAGCAACCAGTAAAGCGCAGTGTACTTGATGGGAACTGTCAGCAGTGTTGAATCTTTTACCAATGACCCTGCGCTGCTTTAACTACCCGTATAATAATATTCATGTTCATATCACTCACCAGGCAATCCTAGTGAGTGATATGAACATGAATAATATTATATGGCCTTTGCTTTCTGGGTGTTTTTTTGTTATACAATTCCGACCTCTGTCCTGCCTTTATGTGCGTTTATGTGCGTAGCGTGTGTTTGTGTATGTGTGTGATGTTGATGCTGATGTTAACGCAGGCCCCAAGGGTATGGTGGTCAGGTCGGGAACAATCCATTTAGCCTACTCACCCTGGTAATTACTCAGCATCAGTATCACAGGGGACACATACACACAAACTACAAACAAACTAATGCACATTCAAGAGGGGAAAGGCACAGAGAGGGAGGGTGGCAACGACTGTGAGAGATTACCGTGCTTAGTGTAAAGGAACTGTGAATGCAAATGGTTGAGCTATCGACCTGCTAATAGGGCCGGCTTGCTGCATGTATGTGTGTGTGTCATGTTCTGTGTGTGTGTGTGCGTATCCTCTCTCTGCTTGAGGCAAGGTGAAAGGTTAATTCAGGACTGACGCTCGTGAGCTATCCTCTGTCACACTTGAACACACACACACACACACACACACACACACAGACAGGCTTTGGCCTTAGGCTCTCCTCATCTCCCCCAAAGGCACCTTCCGTCCAAAACACATCACACCTTCTGTCCAAAAAATCGCACATACACACAGTCTGTGTTTACACACACACACACACACACACACACACACACACACATCCTCAGGCTGCCCTGAGTTTCGCTGTCTGTGATGGTAATAAGGTGGGGGGGTGGGAGGGGTCATGCCTGAATCATGACTCACAGCTCCGCTCCCTTAGCAACTGCCACTGCCGGACCGCGTTTACCTGGAACACACACACACACAGCATGCCAAGGTGACCTTCACATCCTCACAAACACTTCCCTTGGACAGAGGCACATGCACTCTCTCTGCCCTCTCTCTCACACATTCTCATTCTCATATATCTCACATCCCACATGTGGCCATGAGAAAGATTATTGGATTAGTCTATTAACAACCCCCTTCACTTGCAGACCATGACCTGTTTTTTACCCCACCCCCTGCCTCACCTTCTACTTTCCACTTTCTTTGGCTCTGTCACCCTTCCTGCCCTCGTTCTACTATTCCTCACCTTGTATCTCCTTGCTCAGACACTAACTGCATCCAAATACTAATAATATTCATATGTATGAGGATGTATATGCAGTGCTAGTGAACAAATATATGTGAAAAGTACTGTATGTGAAAGGAATCCATTTGAATGCATGAAAAATAGAAAATATTGGGTATGTAGCCGATGCTCTCTGTGTATTTGTACCATGTTGTCCCCATAGAAAAAGCCCAATCAGGTGAAAACTATATGCCAGATACAGTGGGAGGAAATGTATGTTTTTGAACAACTTTAGAGCTAAATCTAAAGCAGCATATTTCTTCTTCTGGCATCATGCAGCCTCCTCTCTGCTTTTTAAGTCCTGAAACTCTTAGTTAATTAATTGATTAGCCGACTGACAGAAAAATCCCTGACATTTGCTGCTTCAAGCTTAAGAATGTGAAGATTTGTTGCATTTCCCATTTTATATCTTTGTAACTCGAATATCTTTGGCTGTTGGTCGATCCAAACAAGGAATTTGAAGACATCCTCCTGGGCGTTTTAGACTATTTTTGACATTTTATAGACTAGAGCAGTTTTCCTAACCTGGGGTCCCAAGACATATCTCTTTCTAACAGATAATGAAGAGAAAACTACAGTTTTTTTATTTTGAGCTTCTCAACCATACCAAGTTTGCTGCTTTTCTCAATTTTATACCATTGTACACTGAATATCATCTGGTTTTGGACTGCGGGTT
>NW_023339751.1:10702647-10710947 GCF_004916995.1 Morone saxatilis
AGATTCAACAATTATTCGTGAAAGTAACAGACTGATAATGAAAGTAATCGTCAGTTGCAGCCCTAGCACTCATAATTCATGCTGAAGTCATCACCTCTCATGAAGGGTTGCAAGTAAAAAGAGCTTCATTTTAAAAGGCCACAAAACAGTAGGAACCTCTAGACAAAACTAAATAAATGACTTATTACTTATAATTGCAGCCTTGCATGGGAAACACATTCCACAAATCCACATTCTGGATTGTGCACCAATAGTATGTATTCATACACTAACTACATTGAAGTATGAAGGATGTACTAATAATTCGGATACAACTGGTGGACAGACTTCTTGCTTTATTTCTATCATTCTTGCAGCTCCTCCTGGTTGCCTGGAACCCTCTTTCTGCCCCACACCATTTTCACACTGCTCCTCTGCTCTTGTTGTACTTCCCCTTTATTCCTCCTCCCTGCTACTTGTCCCCTCCCAAACAACAATACAGGCAACCACAGTCGTGCCCTCCCACTGCTCAGAGAGTCCAAAGTGCTAGATGAGTCCCGACAGAGCAGACAGGGTGTAGAGGCCACTGTTTTAACAGCCATTACCGGGATAGGTGCTGACAGCTAGGGTGCCTATGCCTCCCTCCCTCTTTCTCTCTCCATCTCAGCGTTCAAAGTGTGTGTGTGTGTGTGTGTGTGTGTGTGTGTGTGTGTGGCAACGCTCCAATTAGGACACGGTGGAGGAGTGGCATTTTAACAAGGACTTTGATGAAAATGGTGGAATTTGTTGTGCTGTTTGTGAGGGACATGTTGTCATTTCAGGCTCAGAGCAATGGCGGTGTATTGAGACAAACATCTTATTCTTACCTTACGCGTGTCTGATTGTTTTTATTTCTCTTAACAAATGCAGACGGGGCTAAAGCCAGACTGAGGCGAAAACGTTTGAAACCTGCACCATGAAACTAAGTTAAAAAGCTAAACAAGAGGAACAATTATACAAAAAGCTGCAGAGATGAAAGAGATATTGTATTACTTTCTGTTGTGACACTCAGACAATTGAATAACTGAGACCAGCTCTGAATGTTAATTTGGTATTGTCATTACAGTTATACTTTGCAAATATCAGCCACGGGATTACTGAAGACTTCACTGCCTTTAACTCCACCTTCCTATGAGGGGTGGTGGGGGGCAAATAAATTTAACTAAAAAATGCTTACTCGATAAGGTGGGTGTTGCTTTGCATTAGCTTCAAACCAACGTATCTCTTTCTTTTAATTAAATGTGGCGTGTTTGCCTCTGGAGTTTGCCTTGTTTCATGGCGATAAAGCTACAGAATGCAGCCGCAGCGCCTGTCATCATGAAAAACAATCAGCAGCTCAAGATAAAGACCAAATCCACAGTAATTATTGCACTTTAAACATGAGGGTTTATGCTCCTATCTTTCTCCTTTGTTTTAATTTGGGGAACAGCCAGATAGAGAGCATTATAGACGGCTGTAATTATGAGAAGATTGTGAAACAGGATTATTGGTTAATGCTTCACATAAAGTAGAGCTGTCATTCCTGGTAAAAGGAATTTTTTTTCAGTGCAGCAGAGGAATAAAAGCAATGCATCGTACAATGTTACATCTCCGAACATTTGTCTTGATACATTACAAATGAGAACTTTGTTTATTTAGCTCTCTACGCTGTATTAAGAATGGCATGAGACATAGATTTACAGGTAAATGAGATTACCTCCTGGGGGCCGAGCATGGCAGAAACAGAATATCTTTCCTCCAGTGGGCTTGATGTTCCCCGTGGTTAAAGAGGCCTGTCTTGTCGGATCTGCCTGTGTCAAAGACAAAACAAGACTAACAAATCCTTTCCTGTGTTTTTGGTTTTTCCAGCCTGAAGCAACACCAGCAGTAAGCCACGACAGAGACAGGTCACTCTGGAAAGAAGAAGAAGATTACTGGAATAAACAACTTCAGAAAAGAGGACTTGAAACTACAGAGAATGAGAAAGTAGTGCGGAGTAACTTAAGAGTGCATGTTTGTGTCTGTGTGTGTGTGGTTATGTGTGCGTGTGTATAGGTGTCATGGGCACCCACGCATGCATCTGCAGTATGTATGTGTGGGTCATTGCGAGTGTGTTTATTTCTATCTTTGATCTAAAAATATATCTGAGATTTATTCAGCACCTAAGTGTTTGATATGAGTTCTTGACACCAACAGCCGTCAGAAGACTCGCGGCTGTGTATTGCCATATAACTCCTGTGTGAACCACAATCCTAAAAATGAACTGATGTCAGTGCGTTGCCCAGAGTGGTAATAACAACAACAATACAATGATCGTCATAGAGCAGCAGTAATAATAATAACTAGCCGTCCCCCAAGTGCTCTGACATTGATTCAAGTCTAAATAGTCTGTTTCTACATGCATTTCATATAGTGACGCTGATGGTGGAACATGCATGGCTCACTTTCAGACCACTTGAGACCTACTCAGGCCCAGACTTTCAAATCCAAGGATAAGAAAACTCCCAACAACCTCAGTCATTAAAGATTGCATGAATTTCCATAAATTTAAAAAAAGGTATTTTAGTTTGAATCTTGTGTTGTCTATAAATGTAGTGGATTGGTGTCAGTTTTTTTCAAATGGTGGATGATGTGTCATTTTGGAACCCATCTTTCCATATATTCCATATAATCAAAAATGTAGAGATGTGGCATGATTACAGTAGAGAAGGCAGTGGAGAAAAGCAGCACAAAGACTTTTTAACTCCTGCTCTGAAGTGAGGGTCCGTGCAAGTTTGTGAATCATCTACTGTTGAAAACATTCCCACAGCACTGAATACTGATGTCAGATGCAGTCCGGAGGCGACAAAATTCTCTTCTCTGTTGAGATGTGTGACATGTAGATAATAGTTTTTTATTTTTCTGTTGCTATGACCAGAGAAAAAAAAACTTCCCAGTCCATGTAGCAGCCAATGTACAATACAACTGGGATGTAATTCAATGCATGCAAAATGTAAAACGTTGCATTCACTTGCCTTTTTGAAACCTATTGCTTGCGCGTTTTGGCAATAGCGCTGCTTTCTAGTGATAGCTTCGTAATGCATTACTGCACATGCTTGTACCTGAACAAAAAGGTCACCTTTTAGTACTGAACTGGCTTCATTTCAAGATCTAATTTATTCATCAAAAAAAAATTTATGCCTTTTGATACCTAGAAATTAGACCAGTCACCGCTGTAGAACACCCCTCATCTGTAGTGTCTTCTGAGTGTCTGTGAAGTGAGTTTCAACAATGGTTTGTAGCATCATAAGATTGAGTTAAGAGAAGACACGCTCCACTTTCCTGTGCTGGCACTGAGATTGGCCCTGGGCAGCATTTCTCTGCGAGCTGGAGAAAAGACCGAAAACAACAGCACTCAATGCTAAGCTGTCCTCTGTTAGTTCTTGTTGGTTGGAGCTCTGTTTTTGTTTCTGTGTAAACACATAAAAAAATGTTTTTATTTTGTGCTTTGTTGATTTCATGGTAAAGAGAGTGAACTAAGAATGACCTGATTAAAAATTGTTTTTCTTCTGCAGACATATGGATGAGTAATGGTTTTATGCAATCACACTGTAATATTAACAACCATACAATGTGGGTTTGAAGTGAAATAGTTTAACGAAGCAAAAAAAAAAATGGTTTGTGTAAATAAGTGAAGTTTGTGTTTTAATAAGTACAAGAGTTTTGTATTCATAGTGTTTATCTGCACTGAGCTACAGGGTGATACGTGAAATGTGTTTCTTCAGGATATTATTGAAAAATACAAACATGCTGGCACTGAAATGAGAACAAACTATATTTTGGTGGGTAATATTTTTGAATGGATAACAATCAGTGAAAATAAAGTCATCCTGAGCTGAGGGAGTCAGTGATGATGGACCAAAATCCAGCGTATGGAAGACAGTGAGTGATCGTACCCAAAGAGGGATTTTGAAAACAGCGGTTTTCATAAAAATAACCACAATCACCACAAAGACCGTCCCCCTCAGATAAACATCTGATATGTGACTGTTTTGCAAGTGGATTCATAAAACAGCCAAAATGACGACGCAGGACTACAAACTGTTGGATTTTAACATGACGTCTGAAATGACCTGTTGTCGGCAACGCCATAAGAAAAACACAAAAACAAGAAGTCATTTGGAATTTTTGATGTGCATCATGACTGTTTTGATGCCATTTACACTGACTCCTTTCTCTCCAGCACTGGTGTATTCACAATATGGGCGGTGTCTGTGTGTGCAGACATCACAGTCCGTGCAGATGATGACTGTGCCGTGAGTCACATATTTTAGCAGATGTTACATAATATATGACAGAGATGTATCTATGGGTAGGAATTCTGTGATATGATGCTTACAGGTGGGTGTCTGTGTATGTGAAGCTGTCAACTGCGCTGGCAGTGGGAGACTCGCTGTGAGCTGTGTACTGTGAGCACATTTGTAAAACACCTGATGATGAATACAATGAAGACGACAACTATATCTATTTTCTCTTGCAAAAGCCAGACCTGTGTTTTTCTTTTTCTGTTTGTTTGCACCATGTTGATGTGTGAAATTTGCTTTTACTGGCAGCGACTATCTGTTACCACACATGCACAACCTTGAGTTTGCAGTTTCACCCACACAATAATATTTAAGTTACTACTTACTAATTAATCTCTTTTTACTTTTACTTTCTCTGTCACATTCTCATTTCCTTTCTCCAACAGTATGCTTTCTTACACAAATTTTCATGCAGCACCTCAGCCAAAGGTTTAGTTTTATACCGAACATGAACATGGTTATTTATTTAGGAATACAGGGTTTCCCACAGCATATGCAAATAGAGGAAGAAATGATTACAGTTTTATGAAATTTAATTCGAGGTTTGAAGAAAAACAAGCTGAGGCAATACTTGACAAATGACATGTACAAGTATTCAGTGACTGAGGAGACTGTTTAAACCATCATCTTGTAGCTAAATTGATAACAAGACAAGATGCAGCAGGATTTGTCTGAATGAGCTCCAAAGGTGACAATGATTGATCGATTACATCATACATTTGCAGTAATTTATCAGAGCAGCACAACGCGATCTTAGGGAAAAAGAAAATCTTCTAAATTCTTGCAGCTTGGAGGAAATAGAAACAACACATTTCCTGTGGGAAATCCTTAATTACATGTATTAAAGATAGGAGCCTTCTGAGCAGGACATTACTCTCAGTGCTTTCTGGTGGACAAATGATGTAATGATGACTCAGTTTCAAAATGACCTATGGGAATTAAGTGACAATTTCTTACATGGCAGTACTGATATATCTGTAACAAGCTAAAATTTGTAATATATACTATGCTGGTGGATCATTCATGCTCCAATGTACAGCACAGATTTTTATTTATGTCCACTGCTGTGGGCACTCCCAGTCACCTTCATAAACCCGAAGCACAGATTCTCATCTCATAAGGACTTAGCAGATGTTCTTGTTCCTGTCGGAGCACTCGAGTGTCCTATACACACACACACGTAATATAGACTTTCACCATGGTGACAACTCATCATTAATTCATACAGAAAAGTAGGAGTCACATGAAATGTGAAAAGCACAGAGGTATGATCTGAACTGTGCGTTTTGTTCAGTGAAAAAAAAAGCATAAAAGCAGATGAAAATAGTGGGAGATAAAAAAAAGAACACAGACTATTTGTTCTGATCAAGTAATTAGCTTCAAAGCTTAGTTCTCTCAACAAAGTTTCCATAGTAACATTGCTGTTCCTGCTAGATGAGGAAAGAGAGAGGCGGAAAGTTTGGGGTATGCTAAGACAAAACCACACACATGCTTTCCTTAAAACCTTGTTAAAATAAATTAGAAATAATAACCCACCGACATTCAACATGAGTGCAGTGAGACTGGGCTGCAAGATATCTCCACAAAAGGAGCTAAATGTTTATCATCATTCTTCTAATTTCCTTGAATGGAAACCAAACTAATTAGAACAGTGCAGTTCATGAAAAAACAAGTGAAAGAGAGAGAGAACAGAAAGCGACAGGAGGGAAAGAAAATCAGTGCGAAAGGAAGATGCTGAGGGCTCTTAATGGCCCACTGTAGTCAACAGGAGATGAGCTAAATAAAACATTAAAGCTGGTATTATGTCATTTCCACTGCGCCATCCAACCTCTATGTCCCATAAGTCAGTGGGTGTGAGAATACTGGGCCACCACTTCACTTAGCCCACAGTAGGGCATGTTATCTTGGCTCATTTATATTCATGACCCTATCACTGTAACCCCATGCTCTGCTAGGTCATGTTTCTGCAAAGGAAATCGCTCAACTGTAGACGCAGCTCACAGCTCGGCTTCTTGAACTCCTTCATCTGAAACGTTAGTGTGGCTCTGCCTCACACTGTAGACTATAGAGTTTACACTGAATTAGCCATGGTAATTGATTGTGTAATCGTTCTACACCACATGAAAGATCAGTGAGTCACAGTAATGGTACCCAGGGAAGAAGTAGATTGGGAGTTACAGTTTCCTCTGTCTGACCCCGTACACTACATCATTATGAGAAGCATTTGTTGAAAATGTCAAGATGGGGATACGTCTTCAGTTGACATTTTAAAAAGGACATATGAGGCAAAAGGGTTTGCACAAAGCAAAATCTCTCCCAGAGAAGACAGCGGAGTGACGATTTCATTACTGTACAGTACTGTCTATTAGTGTGAAGCAATTGTAAACACTGACTCACCAATCCTGACAACTGGTAAATGAACAAACAAGAATGGCTTTCAGGGGAGAAAGGAGCTAAGGAAGGAGTTAAGATTTCTGAACTTCTCCTTGATTCAATTGTACTTTCATTTAGTAATAACAACGCATGTCTGCTGGAAAAGGTTACACTGATGGAGTAGGTGTAGAGAGAGTGATATTATTTTAGAAAAACCTCTCACAATAATCAGAAAGAACAAGGACAGACAACGAGCACACAAGGATGGTTCTTTTTGTCTCGTCAAAAATTAGATTAGAGCCATTTAACCTGCACATCTGAATAAACCTTTCCACAAAGCAAAGACGACAGATTTTAAATAGTTTAGACTTCTCTCATTTCACCTGTCACATGTTGTGTCTGCATGCTCCTGAATGGCTGTTTCTGTCAGCAGACTGTGATGTGACCCCAGACAGCCCAACAGAAACAGATTTCCACTCCGCCGCTCTGCTCAATGCAGCAGGCTGTTCATTGTCGACCCTGTAAGAGCATCCCTGTCAAAAATCATTGTCCCCATCACAATATTCAGCCCCACAGCCTCTGCTGGCATTTTAGACAGTGGATCACAGTCTGGCGGGTGACGCAGCTAGACACATATGCAGCACACAGCACTGAATGCATCTGCATCAACACCAAAGTACTAGTGGGGCTAATTCTTGAAGACAGAGATGGGATGTTAGACAGCAGCAATCTAGCATCTCTGCAGAGATACAGGACGTGTCCAGGTTGATTTATTCTTGCAGGGCTACAGGCTGACCTTAGACCTGGCACATATTAACTGTCCTTTTAAAAGGTCAAGGCAGCTGGACCAGGTGAGAAGGACCAAATCATGCATGCACAGAGAGAGACAGAGCGAACCAAATGTACAATCCTGGATCACTGTTGTTACCTTTTAGAGCTTATGTAACTGAATGTTTGGTCCCATCATTGGGTTGAGTGCATTTTCTGATTCTACTATGTTTTCAGTAGAATCAGAAAATTACAAAACTCCTCAGTTTGGAAATGACTGAGTTCCAAGTTGTAAGGAGAGCTTTTTTTATGAATTACTTTAAATACTGAAAGGGTGGGATGGTCAGTGTGTTGGTTAGGTGGGGAAACAGTGTTATGGGGTTATGGGAATGTGGGAGGCTGGGTAAATTGGTTTGAAAATAATACACAACCTATATTGGATGATAAGTTTATTTTTCTGTTGTTTTTCTGTAGACAAAATGAATGAAGAGTTTAAAAAAAAAGTCATAAAAGTTAAGTATTTTTATTTATCAATAGCATTATTATGCTATGACCTTCAAAAATTAGCAGCACTGCAAAAAAAATTATTGTATTAAATTATTTTTATGAAAAACTTTGTTTCCAGTGTCAATCTGTATAACAATACAAGACCAAGATTTTATAGCTAAGCTAGCAGCTCTGCCAGGCTTTACTTCTGGGCTAATTGCTATGCTAACATGCTCAAAATGACAATGCCAACATCCATCCAAAAGATAAGACATTTTATTCTGGACCGACGTGATGAACTGACTGACCAACATTGCCATCCCTAGAGCTATG
>NW_023339751.1:10710976-10711555 GCF_004916995.1 Morone saxatilis
AGTCACTTTATCACAATTTTAAACAATATTAAAATCCTAAAACAGCTGAAACTACATGTGCAAAAGAATATGGTTCAAGACTCAACAGTAGACCCAGTGGTTTAAGTTATTCACTCAAGTTTACAGTCTGGCTGTGTTCAAGGTCAAATGAAACATTAAAGCTTGGTAAAATAGCAACTAATGTCAAATACTGCATTTACATGGATGCCTGTGTTGTAAATATGTGCCCTATCTGCATTTTAGTTACATAATAATGAAATTATATCATGAGTAACCCTGACAGATTACTCCAGTATTTTTAACCTTGTTTTAAGCTAAAGACAACAAGGCTGTAGCTCCAGTCAAGCAGAGACATTGTTTTGGCTTCTGCTATAATCCAAATCTGTCGCTTGCTGCTTTTCAAATGAGGAAGCTTTGCCAAGAGCCAAACACTCCTCCAGTAAAAAGCATTTTGCTGTTCCTGCTCCCCGGCTGGTCAGAGAAGCTTTAATTAAAACTCTGATCTGACACATTCACTGGTTCAGCCCCTGACTGCACCAGTGTACACTTAGAGGGGTGTGTTTGTGTGTGTGCGCTTGA
>NW_023339751.1:10711655-10716872 GCF_004916995.1 Morone saxatilis
TGTGTGTGTGTGTGCACATACACATACACATACACATACACATACAGGTGTTTTTTATAGCATATTTATGTACGTATGTAAATTTTTCTGTGCGGGTGTACATTTGTGTGTGTTTGTGTTGAGATTTATGTGAGTGTTTTTGCAAATAGCGTTTGCAATGTGCGTGCACCCTAAAAAATTCATTACAAGATGCATGCTCCATCTAAAATCTATTTCACCATCTGGAAGGACAAATCAATCTTGTTTGTTCTAAGTAAAAGTCATTCAATTTAAATAAAATGTGACCTCTTCGCAAACTGCAGACAACTTCACATTTAATACAATAAACACTGAAATTTACTGTCTTCCAAAACCCTATTTACCTTATATAGTTGCTCCTTTAGTCCATGTTGTAGTTGCCACATTCTGGCTTACACTAAACAAAAAGGGACAGAGTGTATGAATGTTACAGGGATGTCCCACAATGCCTACACTCCAAACTAGGCTATGTATAAACTGGGCCAGTGAGGCAGCATTTGGCCTAATACTGTATGTATCTGGGCCTCAGCTCAGGAGGGGGACAGACAGTGTAATAAGTCTGTCTGTCAGCTGACGGCTACATCTGATGGTTTCCCCCCCTGTGACTGCTGTCATCTCAACATCCTGCTCCCAGCCTGCGGATCGCACCCCAAACCAGAGATCTAAATCTGTAACCAGCATGCGGACATACACACACATACATGCACAGACAGCCTGTCTGCAGCTGAAATTAGGTTGTCAAAGCTCTGCAAACACTCAGCTAGTCAGGTGCTTTGTCCCTTCATGTCCATTTGTAATGAGTGAAGAATCAATAACTACTATTGCTGAAACCTATGTGCAATGACCTAAATGTATCAATGAATGTAACAAGTCTGACACAAAGTCAACATTTATTTACATTACAGACTTTAAGAGAACTAGGTTTGGGAACATTTTGTTTACACTGCTCTGGGGCTGCATTTAGTTTACACATCCTTGCCTAAATTTAGCTTTCTGTCGTCAACTTCCTGACAAGACAAGACAAGATGGAAGCAAGACTGTCAAATCCAGAATATACTATTCAGTAAATACTACATATTAATATTTATAGTTGAATGAATTAGCAGTTAGTATATAGAGGAAATCAGGCTTTCTACTGACTTGTGATCGTATACAATTGAAGGCATGATCAACCATTGTTTTTTTTGACAAACTTACAATCAGAACTAAGATGTTATTAAATCGTCTCCAGAATCTGCGCCCTACTGTGCATTTAGAGATGTTTCTGGTGAAGCAGCATTTCCACCCGCTGAGCCCTGTTAATCAACGAGAGTGATGAGTGAATTTTAAATCCTTAATTAAAAACCAGTTTGCCATCTCTTTGTCATGGATCTGACACACTACATCTCCATTCTCCACTTGCCTGCTCACCAAACTTTGTTCTGCACTCCATAAGAGTAGTTAATGTTATAGAGAAGATTTGTACTGTGATTAAAGATAAGATAGTTGGGGTGCCCTGGTGGCTGACCTGGTGGAGCTGGAGTCCCCATGTGCCAGGGCTGAGTCCTTGGCTATGGGTTCAGCTCCATGCTGTGGCCCTTTACTGCATGTCATCCCTTCTCTCTGCCCATTTCCTGTCACTCTTCAGCTATCACGGTGCTGTAAATTAAACCTTTTTATTTTTTTTCGAAAGACATAACGTTTGAGCCTTTAATTTTTTCTGATCTTTCTGGAGCTGTCTCACCACCAAGTGCAATTTGTCTTAGTCTTTTAGCTGCAAGCAGCTGCTCTATTTCCAGTCCTAATTGCATCGTGGAAGAATAGCGTCAATCAACACCACATTCAAGAGTCAATCAAAATTAACTATGCATATTGACATCTCTAAGTACACTTAATTTTGTCAATTTTCAACACACTAAATACTGAGAAGACGTCCAGCAAGAATTAGGTTGTACCTTGAAATTGGGACACAGCTTCAACTTCAAAAACATCCCTTTAGAAACATATGGGTGATGTCAAAAGTGCAAAGTAAAGATGCGACGTCCAGCTGTTCCTATACTTGGTGCAAATTATACACATGCTACATCTACCTAATGTACCTAATGAAGATTAAATCAGTGCACATCTGTCTGGGTGTGGTGACTTTGTGGTGAAGATGTCAGACAAAGCAGACAAAAACTGATTCTTGAGCAGAAACACCAAGTTTCAATTAAGAGTTTCAGCTAAGCAGAAAATTACCTTACAATCATGAATGCAGATTAAATAAATGGTGTGCACAGTAACAGAACAAGGCACCAGCGTTTTTAATGTATCAACATTGTGTGTGGGAGAGAAGGAGAGAGAAAAGCGGGGTGGTCAGGCAGAAAAAGAGAACACTTAATTGTATTGGGATATAACACTTTTTCTAAATCCTCAAAGACTTCTCATTTGAAATAGTAGGACAGTGACACAATTTCTATTTGACATTAAAAAGGCTCAGTTGACACTCAGGTGAAGAGTGATTTTGATATATAAAACCGAAGCAACCAGTTTTTAAGACTGATTTATGGAATATTGATGATTGCCAGTGTTGTAGACTTTATCATTCACTACAGAGGACTTGCAACAAAAATACAAATGTAATTACTTTGCTTATTTAAATTTGGTGTTCTAAAACTGGATGAGTTTGTGTTAAAAGGACAACGATTCCTACTTACCTGAAGTGGATGTATACACCATTAAATTAAAGCTAAAAGTGTGCACTTTAACCTCACAGTTGTGTTGTTCCAAATTACAAAGAGCCAATACAGCAGAAATGAATTACTTTCCCTTTTGCTTACAGACTGTCACTCTTTTACTATGATTGGAGCAACAATTAATCTATTCTCTGGAGCAGACTGTAAGTAAACAAATTATTACACTGACTAGGGCCCGACATTAACTTTTTGAGGCACTTGACCTTCGAATAAGTACATTTACAATCCTCATCCTCATCATCATAATCATCTCAATCTTCTCAGCGTAAGATGTTCGACTGTGAGTGGTTGCCTACGTCAATGTGGCAATACATGAAGAAACAGCAATTTATATTTTCTTTTTTGCCTGTTTTTTATGATGACATTTCTCGAGTGGACAGGCATTAATGTCGAGCACTGCTGTCTCAGTGTTTGAGCTTTCCATAACCCCCGACCAAACAGCCGACGACTTAAGTCCAGCTGGCTACTTTATTATATTAACTCTTAATTTTAAATCTTCCTCTTTTGATTAGGCTGCCCCAGTACCTCGCCTGGTAGAACATGCACTTCGTGTACCAAGGCTTACCTCAGTAGCCTGGGTTTAAATCCAGCCTGTGGCCCTTTGCTGCATGTCATCCCCCCTTCTCTCTCTCCCCCATATCTGTCCATATTCAGCTGTACTATCATATAGTATAAGGCAGGCTGGTAGGCATATACCTCATTAAAGTATGCAATAATTATGATCAGTGTATATGATGGAATAGTGGCATTACAATGTGCCATACACCACCAAATTTGGACTTTTAAAGCAGACCCCTCTAGCAGACCACTTTTCCCATATGCTTTTGGAAAGCCTTGCAAAGTGAAGCCCTTTAATATATGGTTCGTGTGTTTAAAGGCTTAAAGTTGCATGAAATGAATAATTAAACACTGAAATGGATGAACACCCTCTAACGATATACAACCCTTCTCCTTTTTAAAAGCAGAATATCAATGGGTCTTGGCCTTAATCAGCCAATGTTGTATAAGTGAACTAGATGAGACAGAGTATAATGCACAGCCATTAGAACACTAAAACGCACTTAGCCTTCATTAGAGGAGGAAAAGTGGGAAGTGACTGCACTATAAGCGAGCTCATCTTTTGTGCTGGTAAATGTAAAAGGCCGGGGAGTTAACTGGGCTGAGTTCCCCATGAGGAGAGATATATAATCTTTTAGGTCACAAACCAGAGGGCGGCTGTCATCACAATCACAGTGGGATGAAAACACTGCAAGGGTCTGAACAGACTGCTTATATATCTCAGATCCCAGGGGTGGATGATGTCATTCCTAAAATCTGTGGCCGCTTTGACGTCTGTGCGAAGGCAGTTGACAGTTCTCACATGTGAGTCACAAGCGTCACTTCTTGCATGTCAACATAACAAACCAAAACAAGGATGATTCTGTTTGTGTACTAATTCAAATGAAAATAACTTTATCAAGTAAGACTACCTTGAAAAGTTTGTAAAACATTTTCTTCTTTCTAAACAATGGCAACTGACACGAATGAAAGCCTGTAGGATGGTAAACATATTGTTCATGCACTGGCATTCACGCTCCTGTCATCAGATAAATGAGCATACACACGCACTCCATGACAGGTGCCATCTTTCTGAGTAAAAAGATCTCTGAGACTAAATATGAACACGTCAGCTTACAGGCATTATGGCTACCTCACTGTACAAAGCTGTACCAAGGTGACTCCGACCTTGAACAACAGCTGCAGTAACATCAAAGTTGAACTGATTCTCATGCCTGACTGATTTTATATTCCCTTGTAAGACAACAGAATATTAATGCAATTTCTTACCATCATTTGTACCAAAACAATGGTAAAAACAGCTCATCAACGACAGCATGTTTATGTGATTACATCCTCTTTCCAGCACACAAAGGACTAATTGCGAGCATCTTTTGCCAATCAGGCCTTTCATTTAAAGATAACTGTTTGCCAACAAGCAGTAAACAGATGCATTCATCTGAAAACGAAATGAGTGGCTCGTTACCCTGGCTTTGCAAATGCGTCTCCATCTGAAAATCTGCATTAAATAACTCTGTCACAAACACAGCCTCCAATCAACTTCTCAGTCACAGCTTACTTAAGATTCTGAACACAGACTTGTGGGAAATTGCATCACAACTGCATATGTGACAGGTGACAGAGCGACAGAGAGACACAGAGGCAGACGGATGGACGGGGACAGCAGAGGAACTGTTACTGATTGGACCGGTTACCCTGTGGGTACAAAAAGCAGCAGAGAGCGAGCGTGCGAATGGAAAGGAAAGTATGTTTTCGCATTTCAGTTTCGGCCACACACAGGTTTTCTATTAGATGACAGATGACACGCTTCACACCCTGCACACTGCAGATATCACTCAACACAGCCCTTACCTCCTCCTCCCTCCCTTCTCCCTCACCTCTCCATCTGGCTACTGCCTCGTCCCAATTTTACCCCCTGCCCACCACC
>NW_023339751.1:10716893-10717558 GCF_004916995.1 Morone saxatilis
CCACCCCTCCCTACATACATCCATACATTGTCTATTTCTCTGTCAGCGTGCCTTCCTTTCCAGCACTGAAGCTCGAGCCAGGTATGTTAATGAAGTTAATCGGATTGTCGCCTGCGGGGAGGTAGTACAACTTTCACAAAGTTCCCAGTTAATTTTTACCTTAATTCAATCAGCAGTTGTCTGTCTTCCTGCATGTTGCGTGTGTATGCATGTGCATGGAGGGACACAGGTTGTGTGTGAGTGTTTTGTGTGTGAGTGTTTGTGTTTGTTGTCTGTTCATTTGGACGCGATCTTCTCCCTGAGCCGCATTACCAGCAGTTTGGCAGAAATTAGCCATAATCATATTAGCCGCTCTCCCTCCTCGTCTGCCGCGGGCATAAATGTGGGACAGAATTAGCAGCAAGTTTCCTTCCCAGTTATCTCACGCCTGTGATCAACTCTCCTGACAGAGACAGCCGCTTAAATGTTGACAAAGAACACAGTTAAAGGTTATGCATGTTCTGAAAGGGACACTGGAATTTAACACCACAGAATTGCTACTCAAGACATTTGAAATCTCAAATGCGACGACCTTGTGCCGGCTTGTCACCGTGGCTGCTCAGTAATGGCATGGACCAGGTGTCAGAGGTTAGTGGCGAGACAGCGGCATTATGCCGCCATGCTTT
>NW_023339751.1:10717658-10734288 GCF_004916995.1 Morone saxatilis
CATGGCCGATGGGCCGTGACAAAAGAATCTAGAAGAATAACACACTTTATTAAAAAGAAATGCTTCAGCAAAAATATATAAAGACAAGAAAAGTCCAGGGTCGACCAAACTAAAGGAGGAGGCAAAGTAGCCAAGGACTGCAATAAGTATGTGAAAAATGTGCGTACACTAAAAAAAGCCTTCACTCAAACACATTATTAGGAGTCTCAGTTCAAACTGCATACTACAATGAATTAGAAAGGCAGTAACTCATGACTAAAACTGGCAAAGGCTTGTGATACAAAATAGATGTGAGCGTTTGGAAGAGTGCAGATAGCCTGAATCACTGTGAAGCTGCTGTCTCTCTAAAGCCTCTTGATCTTTCAGTGTTGAAGACAGATGACCAAAGTCTGACCAACACTTTCAGTCAGTAGCCTACATATAAAATGTCATAGGGATTTAAATACAAAGAAACAGATTGCATTTCTGCTTCAATCTTTGCTCTTTCTGTGATTCTGTAGTTGTTCTGAGATGTGTCACTAAAACAATTTGACAAAAACCCCCATTTCTTATTATTATTTTATACTTAGACACTGCGCCTTACTATGCAGCATGTGTACTATTCGCTCGTGTTGAAAATAGGAGCAACACAACATCCTTGTTCTTGATGTAATTACAATGAATATGCATTTACTTTCAGAGGCCATGTATGTCCTTTCAGACATAATCGGAGGGAGCAGCAGCATGGCTGAGCACAAGGACAAACTAAACAGGAGCAAGATTAGGAAAGACGTGGAGGAGAAAGCTTTCACTTTAACTTGAATAAGTTGTTACAGTCACTAAGAGCTCTGATGCTGTGTACATACAGCTGCACACAGGACTTATATAAAAAATAATAAAAGAACAGTTCATCATAAAATGCAGTCATCTGTCTATCATCTACTTCCCCAGTCAACCTCATAAAAATACTAAATATGGTTTTGATCCATTACATTTAATCACAGCCACATTTGGAAAAAGGCTAAAATGAAATGAAAGTAGAAAAACACGGACTTCCAAGTCAATTACATAACATTTCTAAAAGGGACATTTTGAAATTTGAAGTTCAGGTTTAGGATTGTTTAGGACAGTAAATTTATTTGTAGTGCCTGAGAGAAGTTGAAGTGAGACAAAAAGAAAAGATTCACTTTGTAGATATGACTGACTGTAGATATTCCACATCCCTATTGCCAGTGGAACCACTTTTGGATTTACAGAGAGTAGAGTGCACAAGTGAGTGCAATTAATGTGAGATCAGTGGAAAGAAGTGCTGTTGTGGTGAAGGTACATTAATTCACATTTTCATTTAGATTCAAGGTTCTATAATTTAATTAACTATAATTTTGACTGTTTATAGTAGGTAAAGCACAAACCTTCAATTGAAATCCCAGTTTTTAAACTAAGCTCCAATCTTCACCTATGGTCATGATGTTAAGGTACTGTAATGACCTTATATGGCTCAGCTTCCTCTTAGGGACAAGGTAAGGGAGGACATACAAAAAGCCAGTTGAGGTAGTTTGGGCATCTGATGAGGACATCTGATCAGATGCCTCCCTTTGGGGCTATTCCTGGCAGTAGGATTAGACTCCAGGGTAAGCCCAAGAAAACACAGCAGAGATTACATATGTCATTTAGCCTGAACCACCTCAGGATTGTCGGGGCTGATGAGAGGGACATCTGGCCTACCCCATTTAGCCTGCTATCACCCTGGCCTGGACCCAGCAAAGAAATGTGTGAATGGATGTGAAGAAAACAGTTGGAGGTTTTCTGCTGACTTCAGCACAATGTTACAGCGTTTAAAGCTAAAGTTCATGTAAGTTCATGTATCAGTAAATGAGATGGTAAAATTGTGGCATTTTGCTCTTGGTTTTGTTTCTTTTCACACACAAAATTCAAACAAGGCAAAGCGACACTTTGTTGCTTTTCCATGTCACACTGCCTACCTGAGCAGCGCCTGATGGCTACGGTGCTGAACAGTCCTGTCTTTCTATACTGAGTTTGTCTTTAAAATAAATGAAATATAAAATAAAAGCCTTGTTAACATATGAGTGACTTCTGTCAACAGAAACGCCCGAAAGCTTTTAATCTGAAACAGATACAGGAAGTGTTGAGTTTAAAAAATACATTTATATGTCTGTGACATATGCTACAGATATAGACATTGAAACTCATGTATCAGGTGCTGGTATATTGTTGATTGTGTGACTATGATTAGACCCTTTTCACTGAAAAAATAGGCGAGACCTCAACTCTTGAGTGAAGCGTCAAAGCATCCGCAGCTGAGACGCACATGAGACTCAGTAGACTCAGTAGGTTCCCGTGGGTACCCACAGGGTAACCCAAAAAAACGTTATATAACATATAAAATATGTATTTATATAAACTGACAGGTACAGGTATGGGTAGAAATGAACTAAATGCAAGCGGGAAGAGGGTAAGAACAAAAATGTGTTGTTTTTTCTGGAGAAATCAGAATTGAAAAGGATTGTACAGGCTATTTTTAACATGTAAATCAGCTATGGATTAATTATTTTTTATTGTGAAAGCTGCAATCACGCACATCCTCTCTGAGGAAACATACAGCTGCAGCAGGAGAACAGGTGCTGTGAAAGTTGAAAGAAACGTTTCCAAGAACAACTCTCAAGCTGCCAGAACAGGAGGACAAGGAGTGCCGGGACATCAGATCGGTTAAAACTGTGTGTGAGAGATGGATTTAGTGAACTGGCACAGAGCTTGATTGACATCTGGTCGGCTGGACGCAGCAGCATCGTAGTGAGTAGCAACAGCTGGTGATATTTCTGATATGGTACTGAGCTTTGCGGGTGCAGGTCTGCAAAACAGGACCTGTGCAAGAGTCTGGGGTTAGTTTAGTAGATTATTGATTGATGTTCCCACCACAAACCAACTGCTCCAGAATTTGTTTGTGACAGGACCGAGACTCCTTCCTCTAAAGGGTTTTGGTGCAGTTGTTTTGGTCTGCACCCAATGGCAAGTGATGTGCTCAGATCTAATGAAACAAATTGGACTGCCATTGGACTTAACAAGACAGGTTTAAAAACGCCCTTAGTATTTCTTGAGGCCAGAATCTAGTGGCTTTTAGTGCAATTGAATCAGAAAGCCATTCAGCCTCAATTTCCAAAGTTGCCATGTTGGTGCCTTTAAGACAGAACTGGTTTCAGTTCAGGGGGTTAAATCTATTTTTGTTTGTTTGTCTCATTCATTCAAAGCTAAAATTCAACAGAACTTTGGGGTGGATAGATTAGGAGAGAATGAGAAAATATTTTTCATGTTAGTTTCTTTTTGAACTTGTCAAGCAATCCCCTTTGTATATTGCACAAGGGAGCTGATTAACCCTGGTCTCAGAGAGGTAAATACAGCAGTGGTAATCTACTGAGGAGTTGGGTACTATCTGTGTACTCAGCTAATCACAATAGTGCCAGTTGGACCGCCAAGGCGCAGATTAAAGGGAGGAAGCTACATGGGAAATGGGTACACAGCTGGATATCATGCCACCTAAAACTGGAGAAGTTTCCGTGGGAGGGGAAGGATGAAGATGATTGACGAATATAACTTTGTCCTCAAGGTTATGTTCAATCAAGTCGTATTACTCCATCAATGACTGATATAGCAGACAAACACACACACACACACACACACACACACACACACACACATACACTGCATTAAGTGCAAAACACACACAAATGCCATCAGCATTTGTGTGTGTTTTGCACTTGTATAAGTTTGCACTTGTATAACACTTCTGGAAGTGGTTTGATTGTCAAGACATAAAACATTCAGTATTCAGATAAAATTCACACACCCATTCATAAGAATGAATCACAATGTTTCTAATACTTGCAAACACAATGCAGCTATATCATTTTTCCAGAAGTGAGGGAGAACTATTGTTTTGTTGGCAGTGTATTTACCAGCATGTTACGGACAGAGTGTCCAAACTATCACCCTTGTTCTCCTTCTTTCTCACATAAACATTTTCATTCCATAGTCTCTTACTTACTAAACAGTAGCATTTCTTTGTGTGCATATTCCTGCAAGCAAAGACATTAACAGCCTTCTGACAGCTTAATCATGCATACATAAATGTGATAGACTTAAATTAGAGGGACAAGTCAGGAACACCGACTTCACAGGACTTTTCAACATGTCAGTTCCTAATGCTTCATTAACAGCGAGGCCACCCTATCGTCTCTCTCGACACAACACACACGACACACACACACACACACACATTATACAGACACTTGTACTCCTCATTCATTCTTTGTGTGAGTAGAGAATGTGTCTTGACATTTCAAGGACATTGAGCCCCGTCCTGTCATCTTTAGGTGGTTTAAATAATTTAGGGTAAGGTTAATGCTTAGCGCTAATATTAGACAACAATGTTTTGGACCGCTTATAATGTAAAGGATTATCATGATCTTTGGGCACTGGGAAAGTGATTTCTGACCAGCATACCAAAGCAGACTAATGTGCCTTCAAACACATACCCAGGAGAAAAATAATAACTCTAACTAACTTGGACTTAGTAGCCCAATGGGCTATGACAAGCTCCAGATGCTCTTGCTAGCACAATGTCATCTCATAGCACACCTCATCACTTTCTCCTTTTAGCTTAATGCAAGGTAGCACAAGTCTTTCTGCAAGTTTCTGAAAAGACATAATTTCAAGTGCAAAGTCAGCTCATGGAAATCAAATTCTAAATTTGGACCATTTTAGTTGTGTGGTAAAATAATATCCAATCATTGCTGAGAGTGAATTACTAATCTTTTAAATAAGTCCTCATACCTAAACAGTAAAATAAGTAGTTTGTAGGGCTGTAACAGTCTGTGTATTCATGCCAAACCGTCACAGCCCAGTGCGCACAGTCACACGCAGACTGCACAGTATGTTCATTGATGCATGTAACCCGGAACCAGAGTCCACTAAGGAAATTTTAAGCCATACACATAACGTGCTGACATTAGCACAAGAAGCTGATTTGCTTGCAAATCAGTAACAGTCACACGGTGAGTGCAAGAGAAACACCGAAGCTATAGAAGAATGGATTCCCCTTCAGCTACAACATCAACAGAGACAGTTGTCACTATGTAAATAGAAACATTGAACATGCTAAAGCACGTTCGATGGCATCATCCAGGTGAAAAGAAATGTAACCTCATGCATTTGAGGTTTTTATTCCTGCTGTACTGAACTTGCACCAAACCATGACTCCTAAACCGGGGTATGAACCGAACCATGACTTCTGTGTATCGTTACACCCATAATAGTTTGTTTGTGCATGCAGCTTATGATACATTGCAGATACCCAGTATAACATATGGGACAACGCACAATGAACTAATGCATTCACAAGTATGTGATGTAGCTTCAAGTTTACATGTCTTCTGGACTGTGGGAGGATAGTAAAGCACACAAAAGCAATACTTATCCACATAGAAACCCCCCAGCTCATCATCAGTGCAATCAGAATACCACTTTTACAGTGTTCATTAAACCAAGCTCGAGTTTCACACAATGCACAATTAAAGATGTGTGTGATATTTTGTTGTTGAAGTTTCAGTATGCTAGGGTTGTGCAGAACGACTGAAAACGATTAAAAAATTTTTTTTATTGTATTTAAGTAATTCCTTCATGCAATGGGGCAGAATTTATGTATGTAATTTATTATTTTGAGCTCACCCACTGCTCAATTGAATTTGCCATCAGCGATCAAACACAATGATAATATAAACAAATGGCCAATCCTGAGGGGTATCATGGAAATTAATATGGTGGATGACTGTCTTCACAAGAATACAATGACACGAGAGTGAATATTCATGTCCCGAGTGTAGGATCAGAGAGCCCTTTTCCCTAAGCTCAACTAAGACCGCAGCACTACCAACAGCACCGACAGTGGTTGCCTCTACTGCTCTGAGAGGCAGAGTACACCATTCCTAATCGTAAATCCCACCTCAGCAGCTCAGCAGCTCCCTCATTATGGGACACTAGCGGCTGTTCTGCCCTGCTCAGGAAGGTTGAGGGTAATTGTTGTGGCTGTGGGGGTAATCCTTGTGCTTTTGAGACAATTTCCAAAACCCCGATTGGCTTGGCAAAGAAATAAAGACACTGTGAGCAACAGGGATTGTTGTGTGTGTTGAGTTTGTAAGTGAAGGCAAGCAGGAGAGGACACAGGGAGGAAGAGAGGCAGAAGGATGGGAGAAGGATGAAGCATGGGCTGCAGAAAAAAGAGAGAGAGAGAGAGAGAGAGAGAGAGAAAGAGAATCTTAGATAGGAATAATGGAAGGATGAGGCCTCAGCCAGATGGAAGGGAGAAAGAAGAAAGATATGAACAGGAAGAGAAAGCATACATGCACGTGCCAGTGCATGTGAAGTGTGTGCATCCGTGCTCGCTTGCCTGCTCTAGTGTATGTGTGCACCAGACTGAGTAAGCCTCCCTTTATTTGCTGTAAGGATTAAGAGGACAGCTTCAACACATGCACATTCTCAGGCTTAACGCGGTGCCAGACTCTGAGACACACTCACAACTGGGGGTGTGTGAAAAAAAACCGTGCACACAGGCTGCAGAAATGATGAGCACATTCAACAGCTCTTGTTGAAGGCTCCACTACAGGATCAGAAGTGAAGACAAAGACAGTTTAATACACTGAGTGGGACACTTTGAAGGCCATGACATACTGTTGACACTTCAAGAGATGTGATTAGCATTGGTGTCCTACAGACATTTCATATGTCCAATTTTGAAACTGGGGGCTGTTGAACTAAGTTTCTTCCATCATTTCTGATAGTTTCTGTGTTTCCCTGAGGCGGAGCTGTGTGCTCCTGCATGAGGAAGCTTAACCCGGTATGGTCACGCAGGTCAAACACTATCATACCAATTCCCTGGGTTTGAGTAGCTGCTAATCTCAGCTGGCTCGGGACTGGATTATCCAATTAAAAAACCCTGACCCCTGAAATGACCCACTCAACACCAAGCACAGAGGCACATATGACTGCCACTATGAGAGATAAAAAGGACCAGGATAGTTTTTTTGGTAACCGGTAGATATTGGAAAGATGTTTTAGTAATTACTTTCGGCACCATGCTGTAGATAAAGTGGGTGAAACTGCACCTAAATTTGTTTCATTGAAAGGATTCTTCTATTGAAAAGAAATCCTTTCTTGGTTTTCGCTGTAACGTTACCACTCACTGGTTGAATTAAAATCCAGATTTCCTCCCAGTTTTTAAACTTAACACAGTTCACACTTAAATTTCAAAACATTTAGAGCAGAAATGATTAGCTGATTAATCAATAAGTCAATCAAAAGAAATAATAATTTGCTACTATTTTGATAATCAAGTCAATTTATAGGCAACTAGAAGGGTGCACTCAGTTGATTGCAGATCTCCGCCAGGCAACAGATGGTGAACCAACTTTTTTTGTATAGTATAGTCAGTTTTTTTTAAGATGAATAGAAACGTTATAAGGAAATCATAAACGGTATTATAAGTCCAAACTTCTCAAGTTTAACACTTTACAAGCAACCAGGCAGCTATATAACAATAAAATAAATAGGCCTAAAGAAATCTACAGTTTTGAAGAAACTCACAAACGTAAAATTCTACATAATTCATATTTTTTATAGTTTATGTTGTCTATTCATGGATTGGAGCCTGCATGTCCCAGTGTGAAGTTTGTTTGATCTCCCTACAACCTTTGGTAAAAATCAGTTCAGCATAAGGCTGTCACGCTAAGCGTTATAATGTAATATCACACTATTGACAAGCCAACTGCAAGGAATGGGAAGCAACCGCCACAGCCGCATGTGACACATCATAACGTTCAGTATTTGTTTTTAAGCAAAGGGGCCTCGAACGTTTCAGAAGCATTGTCTAAAACGCAGTGCTACTCAGTATCCCTCAATTTACAGCCCAGCATTACAATACCACACAAGGAAAACGTCACGTAGCCTCCACCCCACTCACTCTGGAAAAGCTACAAGCCTGCTGATGTTTGCAGTAGAAAGACACAGACTGGTCAGTTAATCATCCCAATTTAGCACAGCTGTGGCGTTTGCATCCCGCTGCTCATCAATGTCTCGGTTCAACGAGTGAGCCTGTTAACTGGCGACTTTCAGCAGAGTGTCTTAACAAACTGACCACTATATTTGGCCAAAAGTAGCCAGTTAACAAGGTCACAGACCCAGGAGGAAGGAGAGTGCTTTAAAGTAATATGCAGGTAATACTGCACACTACACTGTTGAGTCACCCTAAATCAGCCCCAGGAAAATTCCTTCACCACGACAGGCCTAGTTCAGAATTAAACGAGTTACAGTCAATTTAACTGGTTACAGCTTCAATGTGAACAATGTGATCATTTTCTTCAGGGTTTTATTTGTTTTATTTTATATTAAACTGACCATTTTTTGAGTTTTGGCAAAACATGGAATCATAGGGTATGAAAAACTGTGATGGCTTAAATAATTAATAAATTAAACGAGCGTTAATCTGCAGATTCGTTGTAGCAGGTTGCTCAGCAGGTGCAGCTCTAAATTTCAGCTTTCAGCTTAGTGCTGATGAGCTGATTCATTCTTTAGTTGACAGACAAAAAAAACACAATCACCAACAGTTCATAATAATTTGAGAAAAAAAATTAACTTTGCTGGTTTAAGTTATTAGTTATAAACTATTTTTTCTCTGTTTGATATTATAACTGATGTAACACTTACTACAAAAGGACAGCAGGCTTTTCTGAGATTTTATAGCCTTAACTTAATGTAGACTAATTGTAAGTTGCAGCCTTACTTGTTATTTCTAAACCATGGGAAACAGTTCTGCTTTCATTACAACCCCTTGCATTCACAAAGACATCAGTGCATCTTCACACTGTATGGAAAAAATAACAAAGAAAAAAACCTTAACCTTAACAACATGCAGGCTGACTTTGTGGATGTCATGTCTGAGTTTTGAACATGAGATGTATAAAATATTCACTTCATCCATTAATAACTTTTGAAAACAACTTGCTAAAGTGGTCACAGATGAAAGCTGGTTACATTAAGGCTCAAACACTCTTAAAGCCTGAACATGGATTAAATACTAAAATCATATGCAGTGATATTAACTTGACATCAACTAATAAAGAATTCCAATACATACAATTTAATCAATATTTACCAGGCTGCACATGAAAAAACATATGTTATCTGTTAGAGTATTAGTTTGAATTATTTATTTGCACAATTTAAAAATCCATTTCTTCTTGTTCATTCTTTTCTTTTGCTAAGTAGACAGCATCAGTCATCTGTCCCCTCGCTGATTTGATCAGCGGAAATTGTTTTCATTTTAATAATCAAAAAACAATTTCAGAGGCTTCCAACAGATTCATGGCTAGACTGCTGCATGCCTTCACTGTGCACTGATGTTTGTTTACTGCATTCACTTCACAGTGCAAGAGATTCACCCCCATAAAACCCTGTCAGTCACACACAAGGAGAGAGAGGCACACACATCTTCACAGAAACACAAACTCGTGTCCCTGACCTATATATATATGTATGTGTGTGTGTGTGTGTGTGTGTGTGTGCGCGTGTGTGTGTGTGTATATATATATATAGTAATTTGGCCATGCAGCAACTCTTTCACCTAAGATTCAAACAGACTGAGTCTCTATTCTACCTCCTGGAGCAACAACAACACTGTTTGTAAAATTCCTTCTGATATTAACTGTTATCAAAATATTTATTCAGAAATACACAAGAGTAGAGATTAACCTGCAAACATGAACCTTACTTACTTTTTCTGCTTCATATTTCTACCTCATACCATCCCATTTAGTCTGTGGGTTTTCTGCTTAAATGTTATGTTATAATAATGCAATGTGTCATTATCATATAATGGAATAATTAGTTGTGGGTGTGTGTATCATTGTATGAGTTACAGTTTTCTAAATATGTTGTATTGTATGCATATGACATGGGCTCACTACCTCTACCAGCAAATGGGGCTTCAAACTCATGTGACTTCTATGATTTGTTTATTATTTTATATCTAGTTATCTTTTATTTATTACTTTACAAATACTATCTCCTGGTGTTACATATTGTGGGATGGGGTTGGGTGGGGGTATTGATGTAATAACCCGCAACCACTGCAAAACTATATATGCACTTATAAAATATACATACAAAAGAAATTACACAAGAGTAAAGGAGAGTTGTACTTCCTTCACTGCCACTACTATGACACGATGCTTCCTCTACAATGCAGTGTCGGACAGTTAAAGAGGCGTACTGCCACCATTGTGCCTACAAATTGGGAATAATTGTGTGTCTTTAGATAAAATATGTGCAAAATGTTGGTACAGTGGCGTAAGGCGTTTTTACAATCTGATTCTTATTTCCATTATACTCCTCACACATGCAAATATCGACTAAATAGTTACGAAAAAAGATAACCAGGCAAGAGAATAAAACAGAAATGCTATTTTAGGCCCCCATAAAGGGATGGAAATGTAAGCATTATGTTTGTGAGCACAAACAGAAACACTCTCACTATGAGAGTGAGCAAGTTAAGAGTGTGTGTATGTGATGCAAGCAGGATGTAACCAGAGCTGAGAAGTTTTCTTTAACTCAAAGGATCATGCTGGCTTCTTGTCCCACACCTTCTTGCATCAAAGATGAGCTGAGGAGAACAGACGCATGAGAGGATAGGGACGAGAGCCAAGCTGCAAAAAAGATAAACGAATAAAATGGAAAAAAGATAACCTCCTCCAGTCATTACTGACAATTTTAGAAACAGACAGTACAAATACAGTGTTGCTTTATCCTCAAGGTCAATGTAATGAAAATAAAATAAAGATTTTCCTTAATAGTACATTGAAAAACAGCTCAAGTACAATATAAAATGTTAGAAAACCTTTTTGTATTAGAGAAACAAACAGAATCCTTGATTAGTGAGCAGGCCAAAAAGTCACAGACTTTGTTTCTCGAGGTGCCTTTGATTTTGCACCTTTACAATAGATAGTATTATAGTGAACAAAGCTCGACAATTATTATCAACCTCTGGTCACGACTGGCGGATTCCTTCCAGCAATACTTGCCATTACTTCCTGACTTTCACTGAAGGTCACACGGCTCAGAATGAGTGTCAGCCACCTCACAAAGCCTCCCAAATAAAGACAAGTTATAGTTTCTCTATTTTTGGGGTCAGTGCTTTTATGAGCGCAGGTTTTTGGCCCGGAGAGAAAGAGAGTCAGTTGGTGGATGGGGAACAAAGGAACAAGAGAACAAATGAATAGAGGAGCTGAATAATTTAATTTGGAGAGCAGAAATGTCATCTCAATTAGACCGTGAGATGAACTCAGCACCTCACACGTACACGCATACACACACTGAATGGTATGTTGTAAGAAATAGAGGTGACCTGAGTTGGAGGGACGGATGAAAACATTACAGTAAGAGAGAAGAGAAGAAGAGACAGAGAGAGCCATCTGCCTCTTGCATTAGTGCATTAGGATCTGCAGACTGGCTCCAAGAGAGGAGCGCTTGAAGATAAAACAAACCTAACGCACTCATCACTCTCAACTGAGCCCTCTGTCCAAATCGACAAAGACACACACACACACTGACGCATGCATGTACACAGACACACGCACATTGAGAGACCCATGAAAGCATGTCCAGCCCTCCAGTAATAAGCCTCTATTTGACAGCTCGGAAACCACATTTACACCATCTCAGTCTCTCTCCACCTCTCTCCATCCCTCCCTGGCTCACAGAGCTTGGTGCAGTATATTTAGTCAGAGGGATGAGAGAGGCAGCAGAGGATGAATCCTCTGATTAATGCAACTCTCATCCCTATTCTAATCCCTGATTCAAGCACCTGTCAAAACAGGAGATTTCACATGCACTTGTGAGAACCTCCACTCGAAATCACACACAGGAGGTGCACGAAGGCTGAGAAATACTTACTCACCCAAGATATAAGATAGCACACTCAAAGAAGTAGACCTGAGATTAAAGGCTTTGTAGTACAGAGAAGGAGATAAGACGGATTCGCATCATGATGCTATAGAGTTCAGTGCAGATGTCCAAACCGGCTTCTAATCTGTAGCATCACTTGTATTTCTCTACAATACATGGAGCATTCTCACTTTGTGAATAAGTATTGACACCTTTATTTCCAATAGCCCACGTCTCATTCACTAACCCCAGGAGTTTATGTGTGCAGAACACTGTGTAGGCATGGGGCAAATCCTAGGCTCTGGGGCAGATTAGTGGCAGGTGACGTTGGCAATTTGGCAGAAAGGCACAGTAAATCTGTGGCATTCACAACCCAGCTGGCACATGTCTATAAGTCATATCAGTCTCAGCATAGTACAAGATTTAGTCTGTCAGCCATGAGTGAATCATGGCCTGGCATCACAAAAAAGCAACAGTGACCACCGTGCTTCGTTGCTCTCCCCTATGAACCCTTATATTTGACAGAGCTCAAGGTACAAAGCCAGGCCAACAGAAAGTGTTTAAAGGCTACAGAAAACATGCAGTGCATTTACATACAGTTAAGCAACCTGGTTACTGTCAGCTGTCTACTGCAACCTGATGTCAGGTAGCCTATATGAAATATCCAGTCCAGCCAAATCCAGAGAAACACAGTTCACAGCTTTTTGCTGTAGTTTACGGAGTAAAACCCCCTGCACATCCTAAACAGGTACTGATATTAAAAGACTAATTTCAGGGCGTTACAGCGGTCTAGTATAGAGTATAGTCTGACATGCCATTTAGTGGCAACATCCCAGGGTACTGTTTTGGACTGTAGAGGTTTTTACACTTAAGATGGTTATATAGTAATAAAATAAAAGCCAATAGACTACAATAGAATAGTAAATACTGTTGCAATTATTGTTAGTGAACAACAGAGATGTGAGAAGAAAACTCATCTATTATTTGTAAAAACCCAGAAGTGATATCCATTTTGCATGCTAGGGGTAATTAACAGAATGGTCTAATTACAAGAAGGTTTGAAATCAAGGTTATGAGCCTTCCAAACCGGGATATTAGGTTCAAAGAACCAAATGACAAGTAGAATTTCCAAAACTTCTGTTCTTTTTTCCAGTTCAAGAGCTACAGAGCTTCCAGCGGATGTTGTATGTGTGAGGTGTTTCTCAGGGAAGGAGATGGAGAAGAGAGGGGGGTTGATTTCATGACTAAAAGAAGCTTGCAGGCATCTCCAGATGCCTCATCTGAATAAATGAGTCCTTTTAATCAATAAGTCATCTACCCTCTGTGAAGAGTACTGAGGCTACACAATCATCCAAGATAAATACCCAACACATCCCTATGCATGCTTGAATATAAACACATTTATACTCATCAGAGAGAGAGAGAAATGCAAATTGTTTTTATCATGTCAAAATCCTCCAGTATAAAGCAAACTTCTATTCACATGATGAAGAAAACTTAAGAAAACTATTCAGTTGGTTTTAATTCTTATAAAACTGTGGATAACAATAGGCTCTGTTAATCAAAGCTGGAATTAGATAAAGTTCAGTTAAAGCCTCTATAAAGGGTTTACATGAGTTGTTAAAAGGCTCTGCACACCCATGGTAAACAGGTGATTAGGGCTGTCGCAGTAACCACATTAATGACATAATGCGTAATTGAGAAGCCAACCGCACTTGACAGCACATCAGCATCATGCATCATGTTCAGTATTTGTTTTTGACGACAAGAAAAAACGACAAGACAAAAACAACAAAAACGGTAATAATATCACATACCACGCTGTTGAGCCAGCCTAAATCACCACAGGAGAAATTCCCTAACTGTGACAGCACTACGGGTGATTTTAATTATTTAGGATGACCTTGGTTGTGTCCCTCATTCACCCATATACAATAGTCAGTCAATACATAATGGTAATGTAACAATTATTTTCACATGTTAGCAGAAAGTAGTGTATATGTCATGGACACTACTTTTCTCATTCTGCTGTGTGAATTTTTGAGGGCACTAGCTTTGTTGTCTTCGGAGTCTGGAGTCTGAGTGACAACTTATCTGACCTTCTCTTTTGTTGCCTGGTACTATTTATTGTGTCACTGTGGCAGCAGTGTTGCTAAGGTAACGGTTGTTTGTTCAACCTATCTGTAATGTGCAAGTATGTTGTCTGACATTATTTATTCACTCTTTAGGCCTTTAAGCTGACATTTTGACTTGTCATAGTAGGGAAAGCTCAGAGGTCTGTTCCAGAAAGCAGGTTTAGTTTCATTATCTATTCATGGATTATAAAAATTGACATTCAGTTTTACCCAAGGCGCGTTTTCAACACACAACAACAAAATCCTTATTACTGAAATTATGAGGTCACAATCATAGGTCAATAAGTAAACTGTCTTATTTGTTTGATATCTATTTTTGTTTTTCATCTGCCACCTGCGTTTTCTCCACATCAGGTTACAGCTGAACAAATGTATTGAAACATTTAATGTATAATACAGTGAAATTCCACCACTTCATCATCTATTAACGAAATGTAGGTCTGATAAATGATGAATGAGTAGACTAGGTTAAATAAAACTTTAAAAAAATCAAATAACATAAAAGTAATGTTAACTTATTAACTCTCCACCACTTATTTCATTTCTGCGGCTGTATCAATACACATTATTATTTCTAGCTCCACTGGATTAAAATGAAGGATCTGCTCTTTCTTTACCCGTTGCTATGGTGACCTGTAACATCATAGCTCTATTGATGATGGCTTTTTTTTACTTACTAGTGAACATACTTGATTGAACCAACTTTGATCAGCTGTTCTGAAACCCGACACTCAGATAGTCCCATCCCAAGTGTCCCAGTGAGCCATGAAAGTGTGTGACATCTGGCTAACATGCACACTATGCCTGAAACTTAAGCAGCTAAATGGAACTCAACCATCATTCATTTTTATTATTTACACCTGTGCTTTTCCTACTGTGACACTTCAACATGTCTTTCGTGAAAAGGGCCTGTTTGAGTGACAATTGCCACAGGCGCAGGCAGGATTTCCAAACCAAAGCACCAAAATAAACCAGACCAAGGTGTAAACATGCCAAGTTATTCTAAAATGACTGAAAAGTAATCCAGCTCTGTACAACATGTTGTTATGGCTGGTTGTTTATTGACATTTCACTATTAGTTCTAATATTAGAACCTGGTTGTTCACATGAGAGCTGTGATATATCACATATTACACCCATTAATACTATATTACTGGAATCATCAAAAAAAATACTATGATTAAAAAAAAAATGATATTCAGCAACTTAAAAAAAAATATCTGCCTTCCTATGAACAATTCATCTTCCCTTCTTGGTGTTTGAAAGCTTTTTTTTCAGTTTTATTCATCTCTGAAACTATACACTGGTTGAACCACTTAAAAAGCACTTATAGTCCTCCATGTAGCATCGCCCCGTCATGCAGCAGCTCCATGACTTCAAAGCTATTTTGCATTTCATTCACCTTCAGTTTGTCAGATGGGATGGTGCCAAGTCTTTTTTTACTTGCTGCCATAGAGATATCGCCAACAGCGCTGAAGTGACAGCCGCCTGAGGAACAACAGAAAGGGAGAACAGAGGAGGAGAGAGAAGATGAGCTGTTTTTTTCACTGTCTGTTCTTCTGTTCTTTAGGTTCAAAAGAGCCAACAGGTGCAACTGTTCTGAAAGAGGGCGTGGACACCATCGAAATTTGGACGGACGCTCGTGTCAAAATGACAACTGTTCTCCATCCTCTCTCTCTCTCTCTCACACACACACACTCAAAGATAGCTCTCTATAGTCATGAATATTTCATTCAGAAGTGTGCCGTTTGTACTTCCGCTGCTCTGCATACTAACGAGAAGCTCTTCCCTTTTTGGAAAAAAAAAAATCATCTTGTGAAGTAAATGGATGTGATGGGGAAGGAGGATGAGGGATAGAAGGCACAGGAGCCTCATCAGTGAAATCAAATTTGCGCCCCTCGCACCACTGATTGAACAACTTTACAACATTAATCTCACTTTAGTGTAAAGGTAGCCCTGAGTGAAGGCCTCGCTGTTCTGCAGGATTAGAGAGTTTTAGATGAAAACTCACAGCTCGTAAATCTCCCAGGCTATGAACAGTCTGCCAGGCTTCGATTAGGGTCGTGCCCTGTCTGTGTCCTGCACAAGGACACTGAGCTATCTATCTTTCTGTTACTTTCTCCTGACAACCATGCTTAACAAAAACTCAGGGAGAGTTTTAAAATACCGTAACTTGTTAGCCCTGATTGGTTACGACCTACTCCTCTGGGTCAAAGTCATGCCTTCCACAATCGTCCCAAGGCCCAATTGAGCACCCTAGTTTTAATATTGACTACATCAGCAACAGATGCGAAGATATGGATGGATGCACACAAAACAAAAGTTCAAACTTGCACACATTAGCCACAGACCAAAGGGACGTCTTCAAATGGCTTGTTTTGTCCAACCAACAGTCCAAAACCCAAAATAGAAAAGCAGAACATTTCTCACATTTTAGGAGCTGGGGGATGTTTGGCAATTTTTTAAATAATACCACAATAGCAACAACTAAACCAATCTCCTCCTAGATA
>NW_023339751.1:10734451-10734677 GCF_004916995.1 Morone saxatilis
CTGACTAAAAGAAGACTAAAGATACATTTCAGCACAGGCACATTCTCTGTCACGAGCCATAAAGACGTGATGTAAGGATTTGTTTTTAGTGCTAAAATGATTTGTGATGGTTTTGAAGCACCGTATCACTGATACAGCGAAAACTGCTGCAGCTTTATGGAGTTTATGAAGTTTTTGACAACACTAACTTATTGTGCATTTAGTTGGTGTGTGTATATGTGTGTGT
>NW_023339751.1:10734701-10734966 GCF_004916995.1 Morone saxatilis
TGGCTCGTTACAGCACTTTATATGCAATGTGAAAAAGGTCTCCTTGGTTGAAGCAACAGAAATCTAACAGCACCCTGCTTGATTTAAACACGGTCATTATTCAGTGTTCTTACTTTGATCTCCACCTTTTTAACCTTTGCTTTTGAAAAAACACAGGCACAAAGCAAGAACAACATAAGCATCCATCTGAAAAGAGTGGACATTTTCCATATACACAGAAAAACATTTTACTTTTATTATTTCACAATTTTCAGGCCTCCCGTTG
>NW_023339751.1:10734978-10735511 GCF_004916995.1 Morone saxatilis
GGCTAAGATAAATAAATCTGGTGTGCACTTATCGGGGCGGGTGCTCCCCTCACCTCTCCTCATTATGTTTTCATAAACCCTCAGAACTGAATAGGTCACATGTAAATCTTTGAATGTAGGAGATTGCTGATGTGATTTCACGTCTGCCTTTGTCCCCACTTCTTCTCCTGCAATTCATTAAATTTTTTTTTCAATATGAGATCCTTTTTTCTCTTGCTTTTAGTCTTTCTATCTCTACAATCTACCTCTTTTCTCTGCACGCTTTTTTTGCCAAGCGCCCATCTTATTTCAGACATATTAAGAGTGTGATTCATAAAACATCCAAGGACATCCCTGTTCCTGCAGCGGTGTGTGTGTGAGCGTGTGTGTGTGTGTGTGTGTGTGTGCGTGCGTGTGCGTGTGCGTGTGCGTCCAAGGAGAAGACCAGCATGCCACTGCTGAGGTCTAAATCTGTCTCTAACTCTTAATTAAACCCTGAGCTCCAGTGGCCCTAACTTATTAAAGACCAAGAGTATGTAACCCCCCCCCCCCCT
>NW_023339751.1:10735518-10738441 GCF_004916995.1 Morone saxatilis
CCCCCCCCCGACACACACACACACGCACAGACGGGCTGATGTACTCACACACTTCCTTTAAACTCACAACATTCCACCTTTAAGCTACCAATGATTTAATGCATTTCAATATTTCACCTTCTGCTGCTGCTTACTGACCCACTTGCAGAGAAATAAATTATTTCCCGGGCTCCTTTAGCACTCGCTTGGAAGTACTGAAGGAGAGTTTACAGTTTTAAAAATAGTTTTAATGCAATTTGTTCTTTACTACTTTACAGTATACGCAGCATAGAAAGTGGCCGAGAAATTTAAAAAAAAACAAAGCAGAACAAACTCTACAACAACCCTAACTTGCAAAATTACTAAATATGTTTTGGGAGCAGTGCAATTCTATGTGGATTATGTTTTTCTTAAAAATATCATTATCATGTATCAACCAAACACTTTGCATTGGGTATGGGCAAGTTCAGGAAACTACCTGCTTCAGATTAGGGAAAGACTGATATTATGGTTAAATAATAAAAATGTCTATGTTTACTGCTGGTATGAGGCACAGCGTCAAGTGTTCGCATTTCTATGTAAATGCCACCCTACTTCCTGCTTTGAAATTGAATATTGCCATTTAAGTAAACCCAACAACTCATAGGAGACAGCATTCGGTGCTCTCCTTAATACACCTACAGGAAACGCACATAATGAATCTACTGCCATAGACTGCACATAAAATGACATTTCTAGTGTAACAGTGACACAGCATGTCAAAATATCATCCTTACGTACATTATCAATTCCCAACAGCAAAGCTTTAATATTCATTCAAATATAATTGATTCCAATAATCAAAACACTGATTCCTGAATGATTTATACTCAGTGTGGTTCTTCTACTGCTACCTCCAACACCTGCAGCCATTAAAGACAAAATGTTTCCTGAGAAATGTTTAAATGCTGGCAAAACAAGACTGAACACCACTTAACATTTGGCTCGGGGATGGCCAGAAGGAGAAGCTTGAGGTCGATATATAAACAGAAAAATAAACAGCAATAACACCGATTCATTCAGTCATTTGAAAATCTGAGTAAATAAGCATCAAATTCATAAAATGTAGCACTGTTACAACACACAATAGCCTTCAACTGGGATAGAGAATTACTTGCCATGCCAACATACTTACTATTATTATATTGTGCATCTCTCAGACTTAATATGAGACATTAACCACACATTAAAAACCATAGAAGTCTGCAAACCAACACACATATAAACTCCTCAACCCCTCATAATGATAGGCTTTATGAAATGCATGCCAACAAAAACACACAAATAAGATGCGTGGTGCACAAACACTAGTCAGTAATGCTGGATAAGCGCATTGTATAACTTCTAAAGCAACGTTTCACCAAGGCACTTGTATTTAGTACAGGTTTAATTAGTAAAAAATTAATTCAGCTGCAGGGGAACATCAAAGGAACCTTCCTCTGTGCACACCAGTAAATCCATCACCATACATCTGTTGGTGACTTTCATAAACAAAATGCTGTATTTTCCAACCAAATCCATCTGTGTGACACCTCTGTCAAAGCGTAATTACACTGGCTCTGAACTATACACAGACTACCAATTAGCAACGCATTGATTGTAGAGATAAAACAGACTTTTGCGATGCTCATGAAAAAATAAAAAATGCACATTAACACACATTAACACACAGTAACAGAGGCAGGGTTCGCCCTGTTTGGTCATTTGACTGTTTCCTCACAGGTGTCCACCACAAGCAGAGCTAAGCAAACATCAGCTAGCATTGCTATCTGTTAGATAAGACTATTACACTTGCTTGTTTACTAATTTTATTCTTTTGTAAAACAAGTCAGTTTTGGAGCTAGCACGTTCTTTACTGTGTGTGCAGCAGCGACGCCCTCTGGTGGTGAGAGGTATAGCAGACATTTTTGACTTGTCACGGTAGGGAAAAGTGTAAATAAATAAATTAATGATGGCTGATTTCCATTCAGCTTGTAAATGACCTTTAATATGGCCCGGCATATTTCAAGAAGTTGCTATTTCTTATTTGTATTAATCCTTTAAGAGTTATTGTTAAGTTAAGCTATTATCTTATTATTTTGATATTGAGGTTATCATGATGGAGTTTGCTTGCTAGTACAGTTTAAAAACTTATTTTATGTTAAATGTATTTAATGTATTTATTAGCACTCTAGCAGAGATTGTCACTAAGTTTAAAATGGTGTTAAAAGGTGATATTTCATGATTGAATATTGTGATTGATTTCTACAGAAGTTAAAGGGACATGATTTTCAATTAGTTATTTAATTAACTTCATAAGTAAGTATTGTTTGTCTTCAGAATATAAAGGAAGATTAATATTTCACTTTTGTTTCTATCTGTAGCTCTTACGGTGTGTGTGTGTTCAAGGGTTAAGGGAGCTACACGGTTTGCTTATCAATAAATACATTGGGAAACATCAGTTGAAGCCGGGGATGCTACACAGCTGTTTAAGCTTAATGGCTTACTGGAAAGGGACATTGTTAATGTTATTAGTCAAACTGTCTTTAGCATATGGGCGGTTTGAAAGAAAGAAATAACACACTTGGGCTTTTTATTGTCAGCCAGTATTCATTCTGAGCAGCTTATAGAGCCAGTCTAGGGAGACATATTTAGTCACATTTTATTGATAACACAGGTCTGTTTAGATAGACCTTTTTTCCCAGCAGACATAGCATGTTGTACATAACTATCCATCACAGGTGTAATTAGTGGGATAAATAATGGCTGCAGGACACTATTATAGTGAATGCTGCAATGCAAAAAGCCTATACAGTAAAGCACAAGTTTAACTGTGAATAATTATTATGACAATTACAGTTTATTAGTTAAAAATACTATAATGGATTCAGTCCTAATGCAGATGTCTTTTAAAGCCCTCATTCAC
>NW_023339751.1:10738465-10754272 GCF_004916995.1 Morone saxatilis
GAAGCATTGATTTGCACTTAACGGTTTTTAAATATTTCACAATTTGCATTTATTAATTGACAGTGCAGAATAAGAAAAAGTACACACATTTCTCTTTATTACATACATTTATTTTGGGGGGCTTGCCTTTATTTGATAAGACAGTTCATGATAGACATGAAAGGGGGAGAGGGGGGGGGGTGACAGCAGAAAGAGCAGACTGCAGCAAAGGGCCCTTTAATTGGACTTGAACCCATTGCTTCTGCAGCAAGGACTCAGATTTAGTACATAGGGCACCAGGTGAACAACCAGAGCATCCCAATAAGAATATAATAATACAACTATTTCAGCTAATGCCTTCCTTGGGGTGCAGGCTATAAACAATATAAATATATATAGACATATTTTAATTGCTTTTAAACGATTAAAAGTAAACGCTGACATGAAAATAACATAGAAACATAGAAAATCTGCATCACATGTTAAAAGAGACGTAATAATATTAATGTTAATGAACAAAATAGTAAAAATACAGAGAAACAAACTAACAAAAAATATAATTTAGGTGTAACCATCCCCATGTGCTCATCCATAATATTCTCAGGTCATTTTGAAACCCAAACTCTATTCCCGGAATAACCCAAACACATTTTAGTATTCGTCAAACTTCTGACAGATTTACAGGCTCCCTGTTAGTTTCCACTTCCTCAATTTAAAATCACAGTCCCCGGAGAGAGCAGAGCAGCAGGAGGAGGAGTGTCAAAGGCAGGAGAGAAGATGGGGAGACACGGGATGAGTCCACAGGGGAAATTGACAGACACCCAAAGATGAATCATCTTTACACTGAGAGTGAATTGGCCATTTAGCTTCGTGTGTTGAGTGGGGAGGTTGTTTGTCTCTTTATGTATGCAAGTGTGCGTGTGTGTGTTTATGTGTGTGTGTGTGTGTGTGTGTGTCATGCCACCGCCAGAGGAGACAGCAGCATTTGCCCTGTGACGAGGCCATGCAGATTGGTGTGAAGTGAGAAGCCAGTTCAGATCTGCGTAGCAGCACTGTGCATGTCACATTGGATCTGATGCCACTGAGTTAGGGGGGAAACAGCGGGGCCTTCACATTTAACGGCCCCTCTGTTCTGCTGATGATGAGGGAGGGATGAGTCCAGCAGCACGCTTTGTCCATAAGGACAAGCCAGAGGTTTCAGCCTCTACTGCTGCACCACAAGGTGACACAGACCAAAGTCACATAAAATTTAACTGTAGTATAAAGTAACTAAGTACAGTTAGACAAGTAATGCACCATTTTGAGTTGTTTGTACTTGAGTATTTCCATTTGATTATACTTTATTTATCCAACATTATTAAACAAAAGTAAGTTTAGAGTAGTTATAATTACATAACAGTACTGCTTGTATGTATTTGTAGTAATGATTTTTAAGGATGAAGAATGGGGCCATTCTGTTTACTTTTGATACTTTAATCATTTGTGTCTGATGTGTTTTTTCACAAAAAGTTCTGTAAATTACATATCTTATCTATATTTATCTTTATCTAAAATTTGTCACTTAAGGGTTTCATATTTAGAAACTTCTAGTGACAGATTGTTGGATTTGAGAGATTTTAAAAACATCTGAGAGATAAATATACATCTACAACTGTTATTGTGTATAGGCGCAGCAGTCAAAAGTGCAAGGTCGGGAAATTATGATGCAATTGTGTGAAAGCTCACAGTTGTCAATCATACCTCAGACAGTGAGAAAATGAGTCTAAGTTGAAGTCAGAGAGAAAGACAGAAATATGGAGAGAAACTGATCAAAGAGGCATAATGGAGGAAGACAGAGGATGAGAGGAGAGTATCAGTTGTTGTGCTGACTATTCAGATATGTACAGTGGAAAGCAACAGAATGTGAGGGTCTGAAATGAGGCAATGGGTCCTGCTGCAGTGCAATCACATGCTGGTGAAAGGAATCCGCTGGCTGTGCTCTGCTGGTGTCAGTGATCAGGGCTCGAGGACACGAGCTCACTCTGATCGTATTAAAGCTAAGTGACATCACAAACAAACCCTTACTGACAGATAAAAGCTGCTAATGCTTCTTTTTGTCTTTACTTTCTTTTTGTAACCACTTTTCTTTGCCTTGACTCATCCATAAATGTTTGTTTTATGAGTATCCTAAACTAAAGTGTTTCTCTCGACCTTGTGTTTGTTTTGTGCTCTTCTTTGCTGCAGGCTGCAAACCCTCTCTGTGATTAAAGCATAAAGTTGTGAATGAATGAAGCCAGCTCCTGCGAGAGAGTTAATGAAGAGAAAAGTTAAGTATTCGCGTTTGCTTGAAAACTCGTGGTGATGTGCACCCCTCGTCCATCATTTGATGACATCGAAGCCACATCCCAGATGGGGGGACATTGAGATTTCCTGCTCTACCCAAAAAACTTCCAAGAAACCCTGTAGATTTAATTAATCTTCATTTCCCTCCCGCTGTTGCGTGCGTGTCCCCGTCTCTCTCTGCAGCATCACCTCTCTTCATCTCCGAAATGAAACCTCATGTGGAAAAACTTCCTGCTGAGTGAGGTTGACACAGTGTGTGTGTTTGTGTAAAAAAGAACCAGCCTGCGTGCATGCATGAGCAAACTGGTGGAGTCACATCACCAATGCTGTGAACATGATCCATGGGTGCGAAGGAGTCATTTAAACCCACTTCTCTGGAAGAATTACAATCCTGGATTCAATTCAACAACATGATGACTTTGTGTGCTCAGAACAGGAGAAAAAAATAAACCTTGGAGGAAGTTATTAGTCCTTGCAAATAAATAGCACCTGTCATCTGAGCGCAAGGGTTTAGTCACAACATCAATATGCATGTAGCTCTCAGGACGCCCAGTGCTTTCCGTCGCTTTAACTATGAGGACAAGCACAGCGAAACAGAGCAAGATAAGAAAGTTAGACAGGAAACTCTTTTTTCTTTTGACACCAAATGTCACCCCAATTCCTGTCATGCTTCCTGACCCCTCACCTGTGCTTTTCTCACCACTACCTGAGATACTAAAACATCCATCACATGTCATTGACAATAAACCAGGGGGCTTCTCCCTCTGCATCCATCTCCCTAGCCCTTTGGCCTGTCATTGCCATCTCCAGCGTGGAAGCAGACTGAATAATTGAACATTGAACACAAGATTCATGAAAAGATTGGCTGCCAGAGCGCTCTGGGGGCCCGTTGCTCAACACAAATCTCCAGGAAGTGTGAGAGAAAGCAACAAACTCATCCATATTTACTGTCTCATCACATCGCTGTACGCTTGGGGAGAGGGCTGTAGAGCTTCACTGCCTGTATGAACATACAGGTGACCGGAATAAAAAAATAAGACTGTGGTTGCTTTAGAGTGCTGGAGTGATATTTCAAATTCGTAACTGCTTGCTCGACGTTAACAGTGGCCTACTGCTTTTAAAAAGCCTTAAATTTGGGAATCATCAAGGAAAGCAACATAAGAACATCACAGCGTGTATGTGCATCAAAAAGACAGAGAGAGGCGAAGACAAACAATGGCAGCAACAGAAAGTATGCAAGAAAGACATATTAAATATATATTTACAGCATATGACACCCTATATCTGCAGACCCTTGATTCGGATAAGGATCCCTCTTGACATTCAATAGATGTTGTGTGTACTGAAGTCCAGGTGTTGCCAAACAGATAGGACCTGAGCCATGACCTCTCCTCTATGGAGACCTGAGAAGAGGAGAGACTACATAAACACAGAAGAAGCAAAATTCAAGAACACCATTCATACAGAGGCACACTATACGAGGAAACTATACATAGAGAGGAAAAGAGCTAACTATGTGTTTTGTTTTTATCTAAATACCTAAAGTACAATCACATTAAACTCCCATATATCCTTCATTTGCTTTAATTGATGCCAAATTAAATTAAATTGCCCCTGTTTTAGTGGGATCTCCTGGCAGTATGTCTTTGACTTGTGAGTTTGCAGTGCTAGCCAGTAGAAAGACTGATGCACTGTTTGGAAATGGAGTCAGTATTGTAGAACTGTGTCATTTTTCCTGTTTTTTTTCTTTTCTTTTTGTTTGATGGAAGGCTAAAATGACTTAACTTATGAGTTGTTCACAAGAATTTAACCTTCCTCTGTTCTAGTGTTCAACTGAAATCCCACTTAGTCACCCCTTTTTGCTTGAAAAAATAATGTCAGCGGGTTTTTTGTCAATAGTTTTTATTGGGAGGGGGATATCACATCAGCATCTAAAAGGATGAAGGACAAGTAAGTTCATGTATATTCAGCTGCAGCCACTGCACAAATGTAAAGGACGCACATAAAGGAAGTTGAACATCCAAATATATACGCAGGTGTTACCAATAATTAAAGTACTGTTCTGTTAGTGTCATTGGTAACACCTGTGATTACGCTACTATTTCATATGAATTCAGGGCTGCTGTAAAAATGGTCTATTACTCATGTTATAAAACATATAAAAACTAAATTTTGATGTTCATAAATATATATATATATAGCAGTTAGGCACCAAAATTCATATTTTATCCTCATTATTTCTTCTTAATAGTTGCTAGCTATAATTTATTACCTAAACTATTTTGTTTTCCTAAGTCATCTTTTGTTTGCATTCATTCATTGAATAGTCCACATTATTTGCGCTGAGTCATATTGTTGTGGCTCAAACACATAGACTAAGTTATCCTGATTTCTTAGCTAAACAGTTGGACAAATGTTCACCTTTAATATTGTATTTTTGATCTGTTGAACTGTTCAGCTTTTGGGCCCAAATGCAAACACACACCAGAAGACCGAAAATCATTTAGGCGGGCTATTGTCACAAAAGTTAAAGATAAATCTGACGGCTTAGCTCAGTCTTTCTTGGAGCGGAGAGGGGTGAAAGAAGCAGGTAGCATGCAAACTGCAAACAGCATTGGTGTGGCTTTTTAACAATGGCAAGAACTGAGAGACGGGCAATTATTTGGCTTGTTTTGTTTTGGTGGAAATTTGCTATTTTCCTGAGCTATGTAGGATGTAGAACTCTGTATGAATTAGGCATGAGGTTGTTGGATACGGTTAGCGGTGACAGCGATGCACTGTGCTCCTCTCAGGCACTATGTGTTTATGTGTGTTGGAGAAGGCTTTGGAAGGGAGACCCGAAGGGAGGGGGTGGGAATTTTTTAATTTGGAAACTTTCAAAATCTAGCTGTCTCTTGCTACTTTGTCCAATGTTACCTACGCTAGCTTTAAGGCAAATTTTTATGAGAACACATAACACGATTTACAGAGCAGATACTGTAGCTGAAAAATATTGATTTTGAGAGAGGGATTGAGACAGACTGAATAAAACCATGGGACAGCATGTAGAGAGAGAGAGGGTAGATATCTTGCCACCCATTTGCTGATATATTTGTCGACTGTTCCCCTCCTTCGACCCTTCTCTCTCCTCCCTTCTGTCTATACCCCTCTCTATTCTGCAGGAGAACCCCATGATCAAAGTTCGGGCCCCCTGAGTCTAATCCACAGCGACACAGGCCTGGCATGAGACACACACACAGCATGAAAACCAGATCAACACATTGAACTTGAGCTTTCTTCTGAAGATTTGCAGGGCTTAATGAAGCACAGTCTGAACACTAAATCACTCAGAGACACACACAGACTATCACACATGCACATGCACTAATGTGTGGTACAGCTGTGTCTTTCAGTGTAATTAGAGCAGATCTTGTGCGCAGTGGCACAGTAATGGGAAGGTGTCATGACAGAGATTTAAGAGAAGGAGAGAGGCAGTGAGAGATAGAAACAGACAGAGAGCAAGAAGTGGGAGTGGTGAAACAGTCACTTGATATCCTGGCTTTGAATCTGCAAGTGTGAATCCACTCAGACACAGTTACTATAAAACCAGCTCCCTGCCAGAGCTTAATGATGCTTTATTTTTAAACCATGCATGTGAATGCTCCACAGTTTGTGACATTGTAAAACATCCCTAAAATGTCGCACAGCCCCAAGAATGACATTGAACCTGCTCTTCGAGGTATGCTGAGTAAACATTTGGTGCAATTCTAGTTATACTGAAGACACAAGATTGAATGAATAATGCGCTCAATCAGTGATTTTCTACCAGGAGTACTTGCACGCTAGGGAGTTCTACAGTTTCCACGGAGTACAAGGAAAGATTGTGAAGTAGCTCAGCTCATTTGAAAAATTAGGACACAGAGGACACACATCCACCAACCTGAGCAGAAGACGGACACATTGTGATGCAAATAAGAGTGCATGAAAACTACTGTAGCTACCAAGCAAGCAGCACTCTGAGTGTGAGTACCACAGGAAAGATAAAAAAATGTACTCGGGGGGGGGAAAAAGAGACCAAGCGTTTACATTGACAATTCGAGAAACACTACAGAATCTCTCACCTGAAAAGATAACTATAATATATTAATTAATACTGCTAAAATCCATTTAAATGAACACACTGTGAACATGATAGCTTATGTTGATTAAAGGCTACTTGAGCTCATCTGATAGCTCTGTGGGGGGGTGGACCAGACAAAAACAAGGTTTGGGAACCAGGGTTTTAAATGATTTATCATAGTGCAAAGCAATGTTGATTTTCTATTTCGTCAGTAAGAGAGCATGTTCACTGTTGCTCATGCTCAAGGACACTTCAACAATAGTTTCACTAAACTGACTGGCATTGAACGACGTTTGAGTGATGTAAGTATTGCTGCTCACAAAGCCCCTGAATTATTCCTGCATTCTGTTTATATTCACATTATATTATTATTAATTCTGTTTCAGGCAAAGAGCACAAAGTCCTCTCACTTCATGCCATTTTCTTTTCTTTTTTGTGAAATGACGCATGAAAATTATAAAGTCCTAAGTAAACTTGCTATTAACTAATCAATGCAACATGTCATTTCAGTAATTGTGTTCTGCTCATCAGCCGCCTACTTGTTACTGCGTGAAAGAGGCCATCAGTCGCACACTATTGTGTTTCACAGGGCAATTCAAAAACATTCAATAACCATCACAAAAGGTTCTCTTTGTAGGTTTGACAGACTGAATTAAACGTGATTGGATTTTTGAACGTCTCTGAAATAGGGGAATCTGATTACTTTTCAGAAGCAATAGAAATTCTAGTGCTTTTTGGAGTGAGGCGGGAACACAGTTATTGCTTGAGTTGGTCTGAACACAATAAAGACCCATTTTCTCGATAAACTCAAATAAATGCTGCAAACCTCTCCAGGGCCAAAGTGAATAGAGATGAGAGCTGATAACTTCTTATGGTGAATATCTGCTAACCTTGAAAGCACTGTGAGATGACAGTCTCCCACCCCCACCACCTCTTCAGTCCTCACACTGTACATCTCCTGCTAATGTCCTGATATCTGAGTCTAATAATTGATTGATGCAGCTCACTAAGAGCTACAAGATGATAAAGTAATAATCATAACTAATGCAAGGATCCATTAGAGCCACCTCAAGGTGTCATAACACATCATGACAGTCCAGAGATGTGCCACATTAAATTGGGTCCCACCAAAGGTGAGGCTGGTTGAACTGGGACATGCCTCACTGTCTTTCCTGCTGATTTTCATAATATCAGACCTTTCCAGTCCTGCAGATCTAAATCCTGATAAAAACCAACAGCTGACAGCAGACTTTCTAACAAGGCTGCTCAGTTCAGTTCCAGCCCTTCTCTGTCAGTCATTTTTTATACTGACCACTTTTTTCTCCTCATAACACATCAGACCACTCACAACCAATTACATCTCCTGTATAATATGTGACACTCTGCCAACCTAGGCCCTTTACTTTTGTTTAAACGTCATTTTTGGCACCAACTACCAACTTGTCTTTTGCACCGCATCTCAAATAAGTTCTCTCCCTCAAAGTGACAATGCCTGCGGGGAACTGTGTTCAGACATATTTGCGTTTGTAGTGTTTGAATTAGCCCCTTTGAAGAGAGTAATGTGAATGCAAAGTGATGGATAGGAAGACGCCTGTGAAGGTGCAGGGTTTTATCTGCCACACACGTTCTTTGTGTCCTCACATCGGAATCGGGGAGGGTTAGAGGGCTTCAGGGGTCTTTTTCCATTAAGGATCTCATTCGTTTTAACCCTCCGTCACGTCCTCCCTGGGAGCTACAGACTGACTTCAAAGGTGTTGGTGAAAACTTAACAGGGTTCTATTCCTGAGCCTCCATCCTTTCAAGTGCTGGCTTAGCATGTCATACAAAACACACTCACAGAATCTTTTGCTCTTGTTCTAATTTCTGAAATTAGTGGAAAGTCTGTGACATGCAGAGCATTCATTATTATGTAGCTACCAGCATGTGTAGAATTTACTTCTTAAGAGACAAAGAGTCTTCCATGTTAGCGGCGCTGTGAGGTTGTGAGGTGGTGCTTTCAGCTAAATGCTAACATCAGCATGCTAACTTGCTCAGAATTACCATGGTGTTACATTTAGTGACTGTGCTCTTTTAGTGGCACATTTAAGAGCTATAACTCTGGGGTATACTACAGAGGAATTATGTGATGACAATGAAGTCATTAATCTTTGTTCTTTTTAATTTTTTTACTCTCTTTAATGTTCATCCTCACTTGTGGCTTGGATGGGGTTGTTTAAAGTGTGGGCTAGAAATGCATATCTGATGTATTGTTTTCATGCGTTGCCTGAGGGTGCAGGGAAATGCTTCAGGGGGAGGAGGGGGATAAATGAAAAACAAAATGCTCTTTATGCTCTCCATTCTTTTCCATAAAAAATATACAGCAAAACCCACAAGAAAAAGAAGCAGAAGACGAAGCAATGAAAATGAGGCACCCCACTATATCACTTGCGTCTGCCAGTAAGCACTTTCACTTTCAACTATTCAGCACTACTTTTCCCTCTGAAAAAGACTTAAATCATCACACCCACTGAACCACTGCAGTGCTGTTTTTGTACTCACAAGAGTTCATGTTTATGTTTGGGTGAGTTTGAGTCACTTTGTGGTTGGGGCTCTATGCATCCCCATACGTGCAAGTGTACCATTGTACATTTAATGTTACAAAGTGCCCCCATCCCTGAGGTTCTGTAGCTGTGACAGACTCTGAAATTCAAAAAGGTCACTGAATAAACTGCGTTCCTGTGCTGTGCCCTGTCACATGTTTAACAGGTATCATCCTTTACGGGGGAAAAAACAAAGCTTAAGGAAGACTGAACTCTCTCACGTAGCATCAGGGCATTAACTGCATTATTTTAAATCTGTGCACCCATGCATGTTGCTACATGCGTGCAGGAAAAAGCACCAAGTCTGCATACATGGATCTGTGATATGTCCGAGGTCTGTTTTGAACTGAATTATTCAGATGAGCTTTTCCTCTTAGTTCCTGCCCAGTGGTACATGTAAATGTGAAATTAGTCCCACTTTAACCTGCTGATTGTTATGTGCATATCACAATGAATCAGACCCTGCAACCAGATCTCTGAATAAATCAACATTGCAACTTGTCAAGTTGTGTGAATTAATGCATATGAGAGCAGGGTTTTTCTCCTGGTGTTGTTGGAATAATGTTTGTACACAAGCAGTGAAGTCTGTTGGCATCACAATAAAAACCAATGCCAAAAAAACGTAGGGTGTCTTAAACTTACACAGAGCACTTCCTGCACTGCTATTTTACTATGATCAACTCTCCAGTGTTAAATAAAAACAGAAAAAGTACAGTATGCACACAGAGAAACTGAGTGTGAGCCACTTCACATCCAGCTTTAACTAAAGGTGGTGAGGCTCAGGCACTGTGTGATTAAAGGTTTGTTCTGTCATTTTCCAGCTTAAGCAGCGCCACCCCAGCCTTGAATCATATTATAAATTTAAACCTTTCCCTATTTTGTCCTGTTATATATTTTCCACTGATAAGCTATATTTGAAATTTAATTGGTTTACAGGGTTGTTTTTGTTCTTTGGTCGTCAACCACGCAGCATTACGAGTGTTATTTTTATACTGCGAGCCTATGCCCAGACATGTTTACACGGTACAAAAAAAGTGGGGATAATAAATGAGGAATAATATTTAAAATGTGATGTTCAAGGAGAAAACTGGCCCTTTATTTATTTACTCATTTATTAGCATAGCAAATATGCCAAAACATAGAGAATACTGTAGGAGATTTTGTTCCCAGTTTGTTAGTTGTTTAAAACTTAATAGGTCTGCTTATTTAATTTTTGATAATTCTTTGATGCATGCTAATTACAATCTATAAACCAGGGAACAACAACGAATGCCCAACTGGGCATGGAAAATATCCAAGATACATATTGTTATTCTATGATCCGTGAAAAAACAGGCTAGTACTGTAAGAAAAAGAACAAAAGTATCTCTAGTGTGGGTTCAGAAAAAGGACAAAGAACAATGGAGCGACGCAATCATCTGACATGTGACCCTACCTATTAAGGTACAAGGAGGCTGCTTTTAAAATCCCTTTCTCCCCTCTGTGAATGGCTCAGGCTGCTGGTATGGGTAATGCAACGTAATATGATGTGATGTGAAGTTGGCTCTGGGTCCTGAAGGCAGGCAGAAAGGTCTCAGATGTGGAAAGCAGTTTGACCTTGTGCATACGGATTGAAGGCACCGGGGTTGGTGTCATCAAAGAGACAAGTATCAACTTTCATTTTGTGACCAGTGCCACTATTTCAGCTTGCACATCACACGTCTTATTTCATAGTTTGAAGAAAATTATCTTTCTTCACATCAATAAAGTGGTTTTCATTTCTAAAGGTTCAATAAAGGGTTTTTGTACTTGATTCCCTTTAAATTGTGTAAACTGAAAAGGTGCTGGCCCCGGCTCAGCAGGGCGCTCTTGTTGAATCGTGTTTGATGTTCTGTGTTCACCTCAAATGGGGGCAGGGAGGCAGTGCAATGGCTGTGTTTAGAGACTGCAGAAGCGAGTGAGAGCCTGAGCTGTACAGTACTGAGAATAAGAACAAAGCACTCAATGACACAGAGGAAGGAATAACAATGAGTGCTGTGCCGCAGTGTTATGTGATTCTACCATTAACAAAGACGCCAAGTGTGAAACTGGAGTTGTGCGTGTGTGCACGTTTGAGGGTTTGGGATTATTATCAGAGCACGAGGAGCATGCACTGTATATATCATTTCACTAATTACTGTTCCGTGCTCTAATTACAATGCAGCAGGGACACATTCAACTCTCAGGTCCTAGCTTATGTAAAATCTCTATACGGCTTCCGATGTCAGTCACACACATACACAGACACACAGAGAAAAAAGCTTGTTTCTTCTTCTCCCCGTCTTCCTTTTGAAAATCCGATCTGCGCCCTGTGCTCTCCATACAGCTGTCACTCCTCTCTTTCTTCATCTTTTGTCAGCCTTGCCTTGACTCATCCTTGCTACAATGTCTGGAAAGCAATACCAGAAAAGGAGACAAGAATATTTGAAATCTGAGAATACATTTCTGATAAAAGAACATCATAAAAAGTTGTTGTGCCTCAAAATGGCAGTTATTGGGATGATTTAGGAGACAAGCAGGCAATCTTATTGGGTGTGATTGCTGGAAACATTCACTACCTCTTCTCAATTACACCTTTCAAACTTTCCAAAATATTCCAGGTTTCCTAGGAAATGTTGTCATTTTAAAATAATGGACAGATTGTTCAAAATGTTTATGCATTTTCAACTCTTTACTACTCATTTAAAACTTACAATGGAAGTGAATTAGATAACACTTCAAACCCACTCATTTTCAACCTTTTCCCACACATTCATACATTCACAGAGAAACTCCATTCAAACTTCCAAACGTTCACAGCACTTATTAATTCAAATTTTACATATCTGTCTTATATTTACACAATCAAAGTACAAAATGCATGCATTTAGCCCTTCTGAGAATTTTGCATTGGTGTGTAGTATGTTCAGTAGGAGAGGGAAGGAGCTGTAAACTCATTTTAAAAATGTATCTTCAACTTTCTCTCATCCCCATAGTTTTTTCACTCCACATATATAATCTATATACCAAAACTTAGGAAAATCTGTGCCGGTTGCAGACATGTAACAACAGAAGCAAATGGACTTACACATTTGGCTCAAGAAGCCTCCAAGTGACAGGAGCACCAACCAACTGCCATATTAACTGAGAGCACACATTTCACTTTACTTACCTTCTCCCGTGTTCACCGTTTTGACACGACACAAACACATTTAGGCAATAGGAGTCAATGTCTTTGGGGTAGAAGCAGTCGATGAGAGGTTAGACTCTGCATTATTCTAACTTTCTGAGACAGGAGTTGAAACAGCAGTTACCATCACCGTGGCAACCTATGACTGGAACATACAGCAGACTGAGATGAGCTAATTAGTGCAGTTGTGCACACACTCACTCCACACATACACAAACACACACACTCACACACTTACAGCACTCAGATATCCTGACACTTATTCAATAATTGCTCAAGTCTTATATGCTCATTCATACATTCAGATATGAATTCAGATGCGGGCAACGTAACTGGGCTCAGCAGCCTCTGAGGACATGGCAGAGGTGAAGAGACATTAGAGGAAGTTGACCGAGGAAGCTAAGAAGAGAAGAGGAGAGCGTAACTGCTTGAAAAAAGAAAATCTCGGACTGAGTTTTGGTCATTAGCAAGAGCTTTGTGAAATGAAAGGCTGAATGACAGATGCCGAGCTGGCCTTCTTGCTGTTGGACTACTAAGTATATCAGCTGGCTTGATGCTGTGTTGTGTTTTTGTTTGTCCATATTTACGGCAGTGGTATTGCACTCTGACAGTGGAGGCGCCAAATCGCAACAAATACCAGATCTTACATAATGTTGCTTTAAGCCAGCTATGCAGTTTAGGGCCCAGCTATTATTCATTCTCCTTCAGCTGCTTTCTACGGAAGCGCATTGCATTCACTTGATAAAAAAAATTAGACACCTTATCTCGTAATTACGAGATGCAGGAAAGGTGCCACATTGGCCACTGCTTCACTCAGAACCACTAACTGCACATCCACAAAGAGGTTAAAATCATATTGTAGCGTCCGCGCAGGACATAGTGTTATTCAGCAAGCCAACTTTATCGCTGGGACAGTCAGGTTACTGTCAGCCGTAACCACGCCAAAAACAACCAAAACATAAAGTTAGCCGTTGACTCGCTCAACACACGGCACGATCGACCCCTACCCTACTCATTCAAGCCCAACATGTCATTAACGCACAGAAACATTCTGACATTTAACAGAACATTCTCGCATGACTACAATTAATAGTGTCTAATGAGTAAAATTAAAAACCTTGGTTTTATTTAAGACTGTGGCTTGTACGTTTTGCCATGTGACGTCGTTACCGTGGCAACAGAAAAGCTGACATGGCTGACATGCAATGCGCTTCCGTAACTGAGAGAGGATTTACAGACGTTTCCTTTTTCTTTATCTTATCTAGTAATTACGAGATCTTTTTCTCATAATTACGAGATCCTGATCTCGTAATTACGAGATATGGTGTCAAATTTTTTTTTTATCCAGTGAATGCAATGCGCTTCCGTAATCATCCAACGGTGTATAAATTCAAAGTATTTTGACATTGCTTTACAGTCACTTCTAAGACAGTTGTAAATTTATGGCATTGTAGTAATCTTTTTCCTATAGATTTTTTAAGAAATCTGACCAAATACTGTTAAAGAAAGTCAATGCTATCAATGATTTGAATTCTAAAATCGACTTTGTTTTGTTCGCAAAGTTGTGCATCATCGACATATTAGTAAAAGAGTAACAAGACTAAGATTCTATACAGCCACGTTAGCACACTGGGTCAGCATGCTAACATGCTCACAATGGCAATGCTGAACACAATCACATGCTGGTGTTTTACAGGTATAATGTTTACAGCTGATACTGATCGGAATATTAGTAGTTTTGCAGGTATTTGATCATAAACCAAAAAGTACTGGACAGTTAAGGGATGTTCAAAGTTATTATAATTCATCCTCTGGAGACCATACATTAATGTCTGTATAAAGTTTCATGGCAATCCATCCAAAAGCTGTTGGAACCAAATTGGTGGCGTGACCGACATTGCCAACCCTAATTCCACGCTGCTAGCATTGCTATAAATAAAATGAGTCCCAGGATAATATAATCAAGCTAGATGTCTGATGGAAATAGGAAGGACCTGAAAGAAAATAATGAGGTCTGAGGGAGCCCTCATTCGTCATGCTGATAAGTCAATTATTACTTTGATTTGAGGTGTTTCAGTGCAGCTCTGAGCTCTGGTGCACAGACAGTAGAATGACTTCAGGTGAGCTGCCAGGCCTTAACCTTGTTGAGTGTAATAGAATGGAAAAAGGTCTGAAGAAATGAATGTAATAGAAACTGGTCTACATTTTTCAGATTCTCCAGGGTTGACTTTGGCCTTCTCTAACAGAAATATGCTTATTTCCACTTTTAAAATGTAGGCACAAGGTTTCAGTTTCATAAACAGCTTGGAGTCTGGCTGGAGTCAAATTCACCATTACTCTACTGGGTAAATATGCCTTTGAATAATTTTTCACAAGTTTTAAACGTTTAAATTTTTCTCACATCTAAAGTATTACAATTTGTGCATATATATATTTATTTAAATTTTTTTTTTGCTATTACACCTGTAATAAAGTGAAGTCCAGTTCAAACCTCAGTGGACACAGACTAGCAGCTTGTTTGTGCAGCGTCAGTCCTCAGACCTTTGCAATTATTTGACGAGCCGCCTTAAGCAGAGAGAGAAGACCATAACGAATGGGTCTTGTTAAAACACATGGGTATGAACTGCCTTCCATAATTACAGACACCACTACAAACAGCCGACAGGGCGGAGCTGGGCTCGCAGGGGTGGGGAAGGAGACATGGTTAGTTAATTCTTTAGGCGACAGGCGACAACTTTGGCACTTTTATTCTTGCTGCTTTGGTCGACAGATTTCATTTAAGGGATTGTTAGGTCTCTTCACCGGACAGGAGAACTGGGTATAAACTCAAATCTGAACAGACAATATGTGAAACAGCAGTTTACAAAAAGAAAAACACTTTGCCTTCAAAATGTACTACAATGATAGTTTATACCGATGTTTGTATTCGAGGAAACCAATTATATGTGAAATGTCACCTCTTTACATTGTTCAAACAAGTTTAATTTAGTCAGCCGAGAACTAATGGACTTCCTAGTGTTTATTCACGATGCTAGACAACCCTAAACTAATTAACATCAAAGCAAATGTAATGACTCAAAGTGTTATTTGTTCAAGTGTTCCCCTAACCTTTCAGAAGAAAACATGTATAGGCTTGCTCTTTTTTCCCCATCATCTTCTTGTTTTGGCAACACAATTACTTCTCTTGTTCATCCTTATGAACTCTATGTGTCAGCGCTCAAGGCTTTATTCATGTAGTTAAACAGTATTCGATTTTTACTTTCACTGCTAAATAAACATTAAACACAACCTGGTGGTTCCCAACAATGTAGGAAGTTACCTGATATTTTAGTTATGTCTTTGACACAGTTCTGAGGAAAAATGTCAAATTAACTGGGGCCAGTTATATTTTATTGTGACAGTAGCTTTGCAAGTTTCATTGATATCTGTATATCTACTGTATGTATTTTTTTTAAATTGTAATTCATATATAATTGACACATAATTATTTGAAACACTTCTTATTTGTAGAGTGGTGGAAATTATAGAAAAATAAGGAAATGTTATTATTGTCCATGTTATTTTTATTCATGTATTTTAGACATGTAAAGTGCATTCAACATGTTCATTAGTATTTCACTCACCTCAGCAATCTAAAAACT
>NW_023339751.1:10754372-10762928 GCF_004916995.1 Morone saxatilis
AAATAAAAAAAAAATATATATATATACTATAAAACATAAAATGGTAATGCTCTGCATCCAGTCTGGGTCAATCAATCACAAAGTGTCCATACAGTCAATATAGGGTTACCATATCTTGGTTATATATGTTTCTCAAGACAGAATTATTCATTTCAATCTAATTCTACGTTTAAATTAGTACAAAAAACAAGTGCAATTTTTTCAACAGTATTGCTACTGAGATGAAGACATAAACATATCTCAGGAGATACCTGTAATAGAAGACATATCACACAACTCATTGCACTGTTGTATTTATGTAGCTTCTAAAACAAAACAAAAATATTTGACTCTGAACAGAGAGTATCTCCACTGTGTCAGAGATAAGAAATAAAGAATAATCCACAGGCTCAGTGAGCACCAGTCAGCCATAGAAACAGGAAGACACAGACAGACATGGCTGCCCAGAGAGGAGCGTGTATGTGCTTGCTGTTCAGCAGGATAAATAGAAACACTATAGATGCACTTCCTCCTCCACTGTGAGAAGTTTAGCTGACGGAGAGATTTCCACTACAGGGATATAGTCAAAACAATATCTGATTTTCTAACATTCTAACAAGCCCAGAAGAGAAATGTGCGGTCCGCTTTGGTTTAGCTCCAGCAGCTAAATATGTCCTACCTGCCACAGCCTGAGGGGTTCTCAACCACTCCTCCCAGAAAATTATTGAGTAGTTGTAATAAATTATGCAGCAAAAGAATGGTCGGGATCAATAAGCTATAAAATAGAACCTACTGTATATGAAACCTATGTTAAAATGATTTTCTGTCATATTTGCCGAAACTTTCACTATATCCTGACAGTAGTACATGAGACAGATACTACGTAAAAAAATCTGGTTCCTCTGGCTCCTCCTTGTACTCCTAATGTTATTGCAAGAATCCACCGGGCCTGAACGAAAACAACCAATCAGAGCTGAGAAAGACGATGATTGTTGATTGTTGACTCATCTACCAGTATTGATTGGCCATCACAGTATCCACATACAAAATAGATTGCTGGACCAGCAAACTGACTGACCACCACTACCATCATTATGCCCCACTACTATTAAGGAGAGAAATGCTACTGTTATAGTATATATTATACGATTGTCCAAGCCTGCTAAGGAAGCAATTGGCATTTTTCCAACCCGTCTATCTGCACTTTGTGCTGCTGACTTGTAGAACATTAAGTCCTGTGCAACCACTGTGTGCTAAAGCTCAGTATGTTGTACTAGTGTTATTACTGAAGATGAATTATTTCTGGTTTGCCTGTTGCTGTAATGTATACATTTTATCATAAAGGGAATGCACCATTAATAAAAATCTGGTATTCATTTACTGCCGGCCATCTCAAAACATAGTCCCAGACACACACATACACACGCCTTGATTAAGTGGAGCACTCGCAATACTCCAGTAGCAGTCACCAGAAAGGTACTGGTGTAAAAAACAGAATGTTAGGGAAAGAAGCAGGAAGAGAGGAATATGTTAGTGTGGGGGAAACATTAATACATTGTGGATAACTGACATGCAGCACCTTTTTTTGGCACAAGAGCCTATTATTGGCACAGCAAAAAAAGTAATACACAGCCGTACACCCTCTAAATCACTGGAGCACACATTTCCAAGTATAATTTAATCTTTTCAGCAAGCCACTTGATGCTGACTTTGCCCTGGTGTAATGACTTGAGTGCGGAATTATACAGTGAATGAAAGACGGTGGGAGGTAGAGGATTTCTACATTGAGCAGATTGAAGCAGAAACAACTTACCTAAATGCATATTTCATGTATTACACGCCAGTACACAGACATGTTTCATTTCTCTAAAGCTCCCCCGCTGTGCTGTATAGGCTTTTGTTTTTTATGCCTGCTGATATCCGGCATTAACATGAGAAAATGAATCGTGTAATTATTACAGATACACTGAGTAATGCAGTGTGACGCACTGATTATTGGTCAAAGCCAATTTTTTGCCTATATTGAAAATAAAGACAGGATTTTGGAAAATGAGGTTTGAAGAGTGCCATGGAAATACTAGATTAGTATTAATTAAATTCTGGTTGTTTTTTTCATTTGAGTATATCTGAACACAGAAATCATTTCGAGAAACATGGCCCACCAGGTTCAGGCTGGGTTTGGGCCCAAAAATGCTACCGTAGGTTGGGCTTAGTTCAGATTCAGATCAGATTCAGGTTGTAGTTTTAGTTATCTATACACTGTTCTTTTTACCGATATCAGTATCAGAAGGCCTCCATACTGCCTAAAATGACGGATCGGATATTGGCGAGTAGGTGAGTCTGTGCACCATCCAATACCATGTAATTTATAAGCCCTGAAATGGGACAATGCTACTTTCCAGCAGTGTCCTGTTTGCCTGTTTTCCCCCCAGGAAGGTGAAGTCATGACCCATGTAAGAGCCCTGATATTTGGACCTTTTCTTCTCTGGAGTGCATACCTGGACTTCCTGTATCCATCCAAATCACCTGGGTTCTATGAGTCAGTCTGTTTGGAATGGGCTTCCCTGTTAATCCGTGGATTCTGATTTGAGGAAATGTTTGCCCAAAGATTGTGTATAGATAGTGTATAGGTCAGGCGGTCAGCAAACACATTAGGATATCGACAGCAAATTACATGAAAATCAAGTCATTAGAATCATAGGAGTATTAAACAAGAGAAGAAAAGTTGAAAGGATGATTGCACTAGACAAATCATTGTTAAATTATTCCTACAAAAATCCAGCCACTATTGTTGGACATACTGACAGACCAACTGACTGATGGAACTGACCAACTGACCTCACATTGTTTAAACTATACTTTGAGCAGGATTATAACCAAAAAATCTAGGTCTGTACAGCAGCAGTACTATATATTCTAGTATCCATGTTCACAGCAGGTCTAGAACTGGATGTTTCTCTGGAATGCAGTTAAATTGGATTAGGGATTTAGCTTTGGGCTGATGCATGAGTTGTTGACTATAAATATCCTCACATGAAAATGAGCCTTCCAGCTATTTTTTGAAGCCTTGCGGCAGCTTGACTCACTGCTTAAGGCCCTTAGATCTTCTTTGGACATTTTACACTGCTCTTTTAAGTTTGAGCGTTTGCCTTTTGGCAGATGGCAATGAGAAGTCAACTGAGCCCTTCATTCATTCCAAGAGGATGGCTGTAATGAATTAAACATAAGAAAATGTGAGCTCACACACAAATGAGAAATTTGTGTTTTTAAAATTATAATTGTCTTAATGGAATTTTCATGTAGTTACTGGGTATTTGGTGCAGCATCTACATAGACCCTGCAGCCCTCTGTATGGCTTTTCTTATTCTTCTGTGTTCAGGATGTTTCTGGGCATCAACCTTTGGTTGGGACACTATAAAAATGTAGCGAGCAGATCACTGTCTGGCACAACAATAAAACAAAGTGTGGGAGTCTGAAGTCTCTGAATGTATAAAGAGCTGCAGTAAATGTGCCTGTTTGACCGAGGGCGGGCTGAGCTACACACAGCAATGCTACAACTTGAGCATATGCTGGCCCTAAAAAATCTGCTTCATAAATGTACAAAGGCAATATAAAACAGGAGAGAGACTGGAGGGAAGTAACACACAGATACACTCACACACAGTCGCTGTGTTTGTTGCTTGCTAGCTGACAGCTATCGTCGGTATTTTGGCTGTTTGGGATAGTTAAATGCAAATGATGCAAGGTGAAAAATGTATTCCTGACTGAGCACAACCTTCAGTCGACTAGTCATATCAGCTGACAAGGTGGTACACTACATTAATAACAAACATAGATTAAAATAGAAATTAAAATAGAAAGAGATAAGAAATAACACACCTGCCAGATATTATTTGGCAATATATACTGGAAAGTTTAGTAACATTTACTGACACCTAACTAATGATACAATTGTATGCAAAAGTTTGGCCACCTCTTGACAAAGTACGGAAGCTCATTGCATTCACTGGATAAAAAAAAATTTGACACCATATCTCGTAATTACAAAATCAGGATCTCGTAATTACGAGAAAAGATCTCGTAATTACGAGATGAGGAAAGGTGCCACATTGGCCACTGCTTGCAATACTCAGAAGACTTTCTGCACATCCCACTCGCGAAGAGGTTAACAATCAATATTGTTAGTCCGTGGCAGGACGATGTTGAAAGAGAGGACAAAGTGTTAAATTCAGCAACGACTGAACATTTATTGCTGGAACAGTACAGGTTACTGTCGGCCGTAACCACGCCAAAAACAACCAAAACATAAAGTTAGCCGTAGGCTCGCTCACACACACGCGCACTCGCACCCCTACCTACTCATTCAATCCCAAACATGTCATTAACTCACAGAACATTTGACATTATGACAAAATTACTTTAGGTTCGCTATAATAATAATAATGCATTTTATTTAAAGGCGCCTCTCTGGGCACTCCGAGGACACCGTACACAAAACTAATAACAGTAAGAACAAGAAACAGATATAGAAAGACAATGTAGACAGTTAAGTGGGGTATGGGGTATGCAATTCTGAAAAGGTGAGTTTTTAGTCTTGATTTGAGAGTGTCGAGAGAGTCCAAGGTTCCTGGAGGTCGCGGTGGGAGTGAAGTTCCAGAGTCGGGGGGCAGAAGCAGCTGAAAGCCCTGCTCCCCATGGTGACGAGCCGGAGGGACAGAGAGGTGGAACAGAGGAGGCAGATCTGAGGGAACGGAAGGGTCAATGTGGAGGAGATGGACAGATAAGGAGAAAGGTTGTGGATGGCCCTTGAACGTAAACAGGAGAATTTGTAGTTCAATGCGGAGTTTAACCCGAGCCAGTGGGTTGCTGCAGAACAGGGGTATGTGGTGATGGAGGGGGTTCTGGAGATGATTCGAGATGCGGTTCTGGCCAGTTGAAGTTTATGGAGGTATTTGTGGGTAACCGAAGAGAAGAGAGTTCAGTATCGATGCGGGAGGTGACAAGGCTGTGTACAAGAATGGGCAGTGGAGTCGGGAGAGGAGGGCGGAGGCATTAATATTGCGTAGGTGGAAATTGCAGACCGGGTGATGTTATATGATATGGGATTGGAAGAAAATAAATTGCTGTCAGGATGACACCAGACTTCTACTGGGGGAGGGGAGACAGAGGAGTGTCAGTAGGGGGATAAACTGTCAGCTTTTGAGAGGGTGATTTAATGAAATGAATGATGATGCTATGATATTATATGTAGGGCGCCCTGTTGCTTCAGAGGCAAGCGCGAGGCAGTTTTAATTTTGGTTCATCCCTCTCCTCCTGGCACAGTCGAAAGTAATCTTGAGCAAGGAATACTGAACCCCAAATTGGCTCCCCGGATGCCGTAAATGATTGGTTTTAGTTTTCCTGTTCGAAAGCGCTTTTGGAGTGTTGGGAAGACTAGAAAGGCGCTATACAAGTAAACCAGGTCCATTTTACCATGTTTCTTATGATAAATTAAAGAAACTTGGTTTATTACGACTGTAGTTTGTTACGTTTTGCCATGTACTCGTTACGTGGCACAGAAAGCTGACATGGCTGAACAATGCTGCGCGTAACTGAGAAGAAGATTTTTTTTAGAGGTTTTCTTTTTCCTTTATCTTATCTTTTAATAGAGATCTTTTTCTCATAAAGTACGAGATGTGTCCAAATTTTTTTTAATGCAGTGAATGCAATGGGGCTTTTCCATAAATATCCTGACAGTAAGTACGACAAAAGAAAATAAAATCTGTTGGGAAAAACAATCAGGTTCCCCCCCCCTCCCCTGGGTTTCCTTTTTCCTTAAAAGTTGGCCACCCTTTTTCTAAATGGCAATTGTTTTGTGGAGAAAAATCCCCCAACCGGCCTGAAACCGAAAAAAACAACCCAAAAAAAAATCAAAAGAGGCCAAGAAAAAAAGATAGTTTTGGAAATTGTTTTTGAAAAAGTCCCCCCTTTCCAAATTTCCCCCCCAAGGCCCTTTCAAAAAAAATTACAAGAAAAAAAACCACTTTGGACAGTTAATACACCCCAAATCCCAAAGCCCCGCATAACAATTAAATTGACCCCCATTAACCAACAAACCCCCAAAAACCCCTGCCCCCAAAAAATGGCCCCAACCCCCTTGGGTGGGGTTTTTTGGGAAATACCTTAGGAACAAAAAGTTTGGGGCTGATTTTTCAAATTTGGAAAAATTTGGGGTTACTGTGTTAAACCTTTTTTTTTTTTTTTTTTTCCCCCAACTTTAAAAAAAAAAATTTCCAATTTTGGGGAAGAAAAAAAACATAAAATTTTGGTTTTAGTTTTTGGGTTAACCTTTGTTTTTTAAATCGAATATGGGAAAAAAAAAAAAAAATTGTGTGTGGGGGGAAAACCCAAAGGCCGGAGCCCACCCCCATTTTGGTTTATTTTTTCCCCTGATTGGATTAATTTTTTTTTTTTTCCAAATTTCCCAATTTCCAAATTTAAATTTTTGTTAATAGCGCCAAAAAAATTTCAAATTAAACAGAAGTTTTTAATCCCTTCAAAAAGGGACCCCCAAACCTTTTTTCCAAAAAAAAATAGAAAAAAAAGCAGGTTCCCTTAAAAAGAAAAACCGAAACTCCCTTTTTTAAAAAAAAAAAAAAATAACCAATTTTTTTTAACCAAAGGGAACCCAAACCCAAAAAAGTTTTTAATGGTAAACCCAAAACCATGAAAGCCAAGCCAAAAAAAACTTTGGGCGACAAAGGGGGGGGCCCCCCCCCAAAAAAAAGGGAAAAAAACTTGCCCCCCTTTTTTTTAAACGGGGGCAAAGAAACCTCGGGGACCAAAAGGAAACCCCTTCCCCCGGCTTCCTTTAAAAGGTTTGGGGTTTGGGGTTTTTTCCCCCAATTCTGGCCCCCTTTTGACCAGTTTGGGAAAAAAAGAAAGGAGAGGAAGAAGGAGAAGAAAAAGGAGAAAGAAGGAACCCGAAAGGTGAGAAAGGACCCAAAAGAGAGAACAAGAAGAGGAAAAAACCAGAAAATTTGTAAAACAAAAAAGGCCAAACCAACAGCCAAACCAACAAACTACATTTTTAAAAACAGTTAAAATGGAATCGATTTGGAAAACGAAATCCTGAAAAAAAGGGAAAAAAACGGTTTGACGGGACGGCAAAACCCAAGAAAAGCAACGACAAAAGGGGAAAACAAGCGAGGCCCGGACAAAAAACAGCAAAAAAAACCGGCAGCAAAAAACCAAATAGTCAAACACCAAATTAAAATAAAAATAAATTAAACGAATAAAAATAATCAAAAAAAAGTTGGGAATTTAAATTTTAAAAGCAAATGGCCCAGTCCTTAAGCAAAGGAAAAAAAAAAAAACCCCCAAATGGCCAGGGAAGGCCTTTTCCCCCCCAACCCAGGAAAATTCCCATGGAAAAAGAACCCCCCCCCTGGGGGGGGGGGCCCAAGGGACCGGATTTAAAAAAAAAGCAAAAAAAAACCAAGAAATTTCCGGGGGAAGAAAGTGAAAAGTTAGGTTAAATGCCCATTTAATGGGAAAAACCCCATGGAAAAATTGGGGAAGTGGGGGCCAGAAAAGGGGAGAAAGGAAGGAAAAGGGAGGGGAAAAAGAAAAAAAAGGGAAAAAGCCTTTTCCAAAAAAAAAAAGTGCCAACCCAATGGGGGGAAAAAAAATTCCCCCCCCCCCCCCGGATAGTTCTTTAGGGGCCCCCCCCTATTAGGCAGCCAATAAAATATTTAAATAAAATATAAATAAAATTTAATAGTATTAATTGGGGATAAAAGCCCAAATGAAGAAAAAAAAAAAAAAAGGACAGCCCCCAACTTTGGCCAAAGTAAAACGTCCCCCAAAAAAAAAAACCCTCCCATTTTTGGCCCTCCCCGACCCAAAAAAACTGTCAAAAACGGGGTGGGGAAACCCGACCCCAAAAAAAAAACTTTTGAAAAAAAAAAAAATGGTTTTTCCTTGCAACAAAACCCCCCAATTGGTTTGAAAAAAAATGGTCCATGAAAAAAAAAAAAATGGGGGGGGGTTTTAAAAACACAACCTTTTGATTACCCCAAAAGAAATTTGCTTAAATTTTTTTTGTGGACCCCGTGGGGAAAAAAAAAATGGGAGGACCTTCAAACAATTACCTAAAATCTTTTTTTTTCCTGGGGCTTTTTCTTTGGAAAAAATTTGTTTTGTTTTTTTTTTTTTTTTTTCCGGGGGGTGGGAATTTTATTGTAAAATTGTCATGAAGGGGAGAAAAATTAGGAAAAAAAGGGAAGGCCCAGAGGAACGCACCACAAAACACAACCCAAAACCAAAGGTTTAATTTTTTTTTGTTCCCACAAGAAAAAACAAAGGGCCTTGGTTTTCTTTTGAGGGTAAATTGCCCCAAACCACAATTTTCCCCCCCATGGTAGCTTTTTTAAAGAAAATTAAGCCGCCCAATCCTAAGCCCCCCCCCCTTTGTGGGGGGTTTGCCAAGTGGCCCCAGTTAAAAAAAAAAAAATTTCCTTTTCCCCCATCCCATTTAAAAAAAAGTTGGGAAAAAAAAAAAAAATCAGTTTTTTTTTTTTTTTTGGGGTGGCCCCC
>NW_023339751.1:10762953-10764555 GCF_004916995.1 Morone saxatilis
TTTACAGACGTTTCCTTTTTCTTTATCTTATCTCGTAATTACAAGATCTTGGTTCTCGTAATTATGAGATATGGTGTCAAATGCAGGCAAATTCTGTTTGTAGCTTCCAGTCGATAAAATGATAAGCCTGGTCTAATGCCTTATTTTCCTTTGTGCAGTTCATAGACTAACATAAGAGGTACATTGAAATTAAATAGACAAAAGACAAAATAATATATTAGCTTAACATTACTGAAGTAAGCAAATACACCACATTCTGTGGTGACCAAAGAAATATGGCTACAAACATTTGTCATAAAAATAAAAAAAAACATCAAAGTGGTAAGCATAGTTTGATCATTCATAGTAGTTTCTGGACAGACCAGCTCATGACTGGACAGCAGACATTAAAATATCACTCCACAAACACTGCAAAAGCCTGCATAACTCACTTTTTGTCCCTAGCTGTATTAATAGCTGTAAACTGGAAAAAGACTCAGTAGAACCTGCAAATACTTTCACTTTCTTTGGTCCAAAATGGCAATTTTATACCACAAAGGGCTGAACGAGTGGCAGAAATACATTTACAAAACCATTGCAAGGAAAAGCCACTAATTTTTCATTAACTACTGTACTAAATTGGACTCATAATTTTGTAAGCATAAAGACATTAATTTGTATGCACATAACTTAGAAAACTGCTAAGATGTGCATGTTGCCTGAAAGGCAACAATGTACCACAAAGGAATCTCGGTTTGCCACCACACTGCTGTTGTGTACAGAACTAGCTACAAGTACAAAAGTCAGCATGACTCGATTTTTTCTGCAACTATGTTATAATTTAACCTAGATTTACTTAACTACTTTATCTCAAATTTAGCATGCCTCAGTGTAAGGTTTAATTTAATTCTACATCTGACCAATAAAGTGATTAAGTGCCAGCATGTCTAAAGATGGTGGTTCTCCAAGGTATTACCTTTTCAGGTCAATGAACATCCAGGTGCACACACATGAGTCTGGCTCAAGGACTGGGTTCTGCTGCCTTTAATTGGATCAGGTTTTCACTCATATAAGAACGTAATAGGAGATTGAGTCACTGTTTGTCTGGGCCCTCATCTAAGACCAGTTTGGGTTTCATACCCAGGCTAAATGAGGCCCACAAATCTCAACACCATAACCAGTAATGGAGGAAGTATTCAGATTCTTAATGAAGTAATGGTAAGAATACAGCAATATATAAATACTCCATTATAAGTAAAGGTCCTGCATTCAAAGAAAGTACAGAAGTATTTTCAGCAAATTGCACTGGCCCCTGTGACTGATATATTATGAGACAGATTTGAATGTTACTAATGCAACAATGTGTGAGCAGTATTTTACTGTTGTAACTGGTTTGAACTGGAGTTAATTTATCTACTTTACATACAATGTGGTATTTTAGTCTATTGGCTCCCATATATATAATAAAATAGGAAAGAAGAAAAAAAGATTTCGGTTACACAAGTGTTCATTTTGTGACCTTTCTCTAAGTTATGCTTTTTTTCTGTGACAAATTAGATCATTTTACCTCAGATAGTTATTTAAAGTTCCAGTGTGCCAGATTTAGTGGCATCCAGCTGTGTA
>NW_023339751.1:10764586-10764819 GCF_004916995.1 Morone saxatilis
CTCCGCTGCTTCCCCCTCCATTACAAGCGCTCAGGAGAAACTAGAGTGGCCACAAACGCACAAAAAACGGGAACACCCCTGCCTAAAGCCAATGTGGGCTACTATTGAAACGTGGTGGTTCAACATGCCATGGAAGGCGACCCATGGTGTCTGTAGATATAAACAGCTCATTCTAAGGTAAGAAAAACTATTTTTACATTCAGGTGATTATACACTAATGAAAACATTGTTAT
>NW_023339751.1:10764857-10771571 GCF_004916995.1 Morone saxatilis
ACACACTGGACCTTTAAACAAAACGAACTGAGAGGTTTAGAGGGGAAATCACACTTTGGTGGAACTGCTAACAAGTAATATCTGAAATCAAACAAGAATGCTCAGTACACACTTCTTTTTTGTCAGGGCTCATCTTTAACAATGTACTGTAAGCTTATTATGTTTTGTTTAATGTAAAATCGTAATTTTGTAACTGTAGCTGCTTAATGAGCGTAGAGGAGTAAAAATAATTCCCACTGAGTAGAAGAATAAAGTAGGATAATACGGATATTATGATATATGGTAAATGTACTTTACTCACCACTGACCATATAGGTAAATAACAAGCTGAGGCACAAAGCAAACCACTAAATCTAGCCGCAGCTATATTATAGCTGGATCATCATTCCACATCTCATCTATAGTCCTAAGATTTATGGAGTGAATGAAAAGTTGAGATAACCTACAGTACATAGGCACTAAAATTAGGTTTCTGTGCAATGAGCTTATTTTACACAACAAGGTGAGAAGCTCAGCAGACTGAGGATTACCTCAATCTGCTGCTCTCTCTGCACTGAGGGAGTCAGCTGGGGTTTCTGTACCTTATAAAGCTGCCCTTCAGATGACTCAGTTTGCCATTGCACCAGCCAGGCACTACTGACTAGATCCAAGATACAAAGAAAGGACTTTATCTCCCAGATGACCTGTGAATCCCTTGGCAACACACAGGAGAAGCTGGAGGAATCTATTGGAGGAAGAGGACATTTGGTGAATGCAGAGTAATCCTAGTCCAAATTTTCAACTTCACATGGTATCTAGAAGAAGTCCTCCATGTGTATCCTGATAGTGCTTCCCAATTTCTTTTCTTGCTGACATGACTAGGCAGAAATAAACTGCATGGAAACATTTATTTTGCACGTAAAGTCACAACTTTAAAGCCTCATTAAACATAAACCCAAACAGCAGGTCTATTCGGCCTAATGTATTGTGCTGTGATGGTGCGTCGCTGCCTGAGGGTTTGGACATTTGCATTAGAGATGAAAACTTTACAACTCATTAGCTCTCACCACGTAGTCAAGTAATTTGTTAGACCTGGCAGAAAAGACAAGTTAAACATGACAAGTTAGGATCAATAAGATTACCTATTTGTCTATTAAAATGAGTCTGCCCTTTAAAGCTCACCATAGCATACTCTGAATTTTTAAGTTTTCTGAGGCAAAGTCTATTCCATGCATAACAAGTATGAATCTTTCCTGACTCAGTGTACACTCCCATAACAAAACCTTTTGTGCCATCTAGTGACCGCAAGCTGATTTAACATGATAACATCATTACTGGACATGGCCACTGGAGGGCAGTATTTGTTTCTTATAGAGTAATTTGTTATCCATTCATCAAAAACCACTAATGATGTGCCCTTGAGCAATGCACTTAACACCCAGCTGGTCCAGTGGAGCTGCTCAGCGGTCAGCAGCGGCCGACTGTGGGTACAAGCTGCAGCTCCTGGGTGTGAATGTGTGTAAACTGTAATACACATGATGTAGTGCAACAATGATGAGCATCCAAACATATCTACCTTTCTTCAGCTAAATAAGAGTGAAGAATGGGCTGATTACAAAATAAATTAATAAAAACCTACACATCCATTTAAAGCCATTCCACTTAACATATAGCGAAGTATTTCCATCACTTCCTGAAGGCAAAAAATGTTGATTCGGTTACAGAAGAAAACAAGACAAACAAGTCAAAGACTCACTTATTTATTACCACAAATCTAAAAATCAAACAGTATCAAAAAGCATCAAGCTTCCAGCAATGTGATAAGGTTGGTGATACAAGACTTTCATAGGCACAGCAGGTTTAAACACTGTTACCATGAACATTTTAATTTGTGTTTCAAGTCTTTCCCTGCACAGTGAGGGTTGTTGGCTTTGCAGCTCTTATTTATTATTTTTGGTCTCTAGGCAGAGTTGACCGCCTGACACTTTCAGTAAATACAAACCAGTGACTGGCTTCCATTCATGGCATAACACAGTGAATAAGAATCATTTGAGTCTCTAAAATGTGCCGTGGCGTGTATGTTTCTACATCTCATGACACCTAACATAGCCATTAATAGTGTTTACAGTTTAACACAACACACACACACACACGTGACCAGAAACATGGTGAGTAAAGCTTATCTCAGTTTTAACGCTTCAATTAGTGTGAATACAACAATTAAGAAGTTAACATATGTTCAAGCTAATATACATACAGTACATCATCTCACATATGTGGCTTTCTGTAGTACAGGCAGAGTTGGGAAGTAACAAAGTACAAATACTTTCTACTCCTTACATTTTAAAAACCAAGTCATTGCTTTAGTTTTAATGCATTTGAGGGGAATCATTGACGTAGCTTATCACACACGGCAGATGTAACATGACGATCATGAAGAAAAGAAAAAAAAGAGGAAGACCCTATTTGAAGTTTCAGTGAGCTTTGCACAGAAACAACCGGTAGAAATGTCCTTCAGAGAATCCATGAGAGTACTTTTTACTTTTATACGTTGATTACATTTCAGAGTCTGTAGTTTTCCACTTTTACTTGAGTAAAGACATTGAACCAGTAATTCTACCTTTTTTTTAAAAACACATATCTGTACTTGGATAGTGGATATAACAGCTGTAACATCCATAGTGCAACCACACATTATAATATCAGTACTCTCAGCCTAATAAATACTAGGTCAAAATCCTAACTTATTGCAGTACAGTGATCAGTTAAATAAGTTCATAGTTACTAACCTTTACTCACCTTTTCACACCACTGAACTATAAAACTATTTGAAGTCACATCACTGTCTAGAATTATCAGTATGTATGGATAGTGGGGGTGGTGGGATGAATTTAGGAGAACATATAAGGCAGTACATGAGAGGCAACTATTTTATAAAGTTGTGGGATTCCAGGAGCCAGTCAGAGGTTTGTGCCGCTGTTATTACTCAGGTGGACATGTGTCTAACAATGCAGTGCCATTATTCTGCCATGTGATCAGTGCCGTTAAAAGGGCAGACATTATGGCATTATGAGAAACTATTCTATTCTTTCCACCTGCAGTACAGTTTCCTGTGTAACTGGAAATGTGTTAGTCAAGTTAATTCAACCGAGCTTCAGATTCTGAACTCATTGTAGCGGTATTCAGGAGAGACCAGCAGGCTGTGCGGACTGTTAACTGCTGGTAGACTCTCAGAGGTACAGACTAAAGAGTCAGTTTTTGTGTCTCAGAGGATTTGGTCAAGTCAGTGCAGTATTCTGTGGAGGTATCTCTCCGGGTTGTTCTCTCCTCTTCTCAATCCTGAGCTGGTTCTAACTGGTCTCTCAGAAGTCCCTGCAGGGCCCTGGCTTTCAGTGACCGCTTTACCTCTTCCTGTTGTCCCTACGGAAGACTGTCGGTGTGGCTCTGGACTGCTGTGTGCTCCTGCCTCAGGATCACTGTCCTCTCCGGGGTCCTTCCCCTGGCTGTTCGTCGAGCTCTCCCCGATCCTGAACAATGGGAGTAGTTTTGTTAAAGAAACAACAACCACATGGATACCAAGAGATTAATGTTGTGAATGTATATGAAGTCACATCACGTTAGCAGTTCTTCTACCTGAGGTGATTGAAGGCTCGTAGCCAGTGTGAGCCCAGCACTTCCCGTCCGTTAGTCCTCAACCCTCTCCTGTGAGTTCGGGCCCTCAGTCCTATCAATGCCTGAGCCAGTTCAGCCTCATCTCCATGGCCCCAAACCAGCTGGGCCCTCTGCTCTGCATCCTGGTCCCCTGCTGCTCTGAACAGTCTCTGGAGCTGCCACAGATTCACGTTGCTGAAAATGTTCGCCGAGCCGGTCTTCCTGCTCCTCCTCTCGGCCAGCCGCCACAGCGTGGAAGGGCCCACCACCATGGAGGCAGGAGCGGGGGCGGGTCCGGTATCCATCCGGAGAAAGACGGGAAAAGGTGGCATACACTGTTCTCTACTCTGTGGAGGAGTCAGGAGATTTTTGGTTAATATTTGACAAAAAAAAAAAAAAAAACTTGACATAACAAAGTACATGACGACAGAGTGCGTCACAACACCTAGAGACAGCTGAAACAGTCGGCCAGTCAGCTGGGAGTCTTGACTCTTTAATCCTACTTTAGGTAGTGAGTGACGACCTGTGCCTTAAAGCCCATTAAACTGCAGATGTCAGCCTCATCCCCCTTTGCTTACATATGGTTTTAAACGGGACGCTAACAGAGAGGCATTAGTGGCCAAGATCATTGCATGTGGGTCAGAGGCCTTTCCACTGACACGGCCTTCTTTCCAGCTTGACAAAATAATCTAAAGTAAAAAGTCCATTTACTGACTTCCTACAGCAGCAGATCATCTCACAGACGGAGAGCAGGAGGCAGGATTATTTTGTCAAAACGTACTATTTACTATACCAGAAATAAAGTTTGACCTTTTAGGTAATTCTCTTTCTGTTGGTTCTCTCTGCCCCCTACTTTTACACATTAACTATGAATCCTTTATGAGACCGTTACAGATTCCTGTGCTATGAGAATGCACTTTTAACATCCATGTGTATGATTTATCTCTTTCTTTTTACAGGATAGGTTAAAGGAAAAGAATGCACTACCTCACAAACAACTTATGAGCAAGAATCTGCACTGTCCTGAGCACCACTCCTCAACAGTCAGTGGGTTATTTCAGGACACGCCTGTGCTTTTTCGCACACATTCACACATTCACAAACCCATTTTGCATTAGAAGTGGTTTACCATTAACCAAACGTCACAGGTTCCTCCATTACCTCCCCCACCATCGGTGCCTACTGTTTACACAACAAACTGTGTACAGGCTCACTGCTGCAGCGCTCTTGCAAAACCAAGCCTTTGTTTATACTATCGACTCGCTTAAAAAAAAAAGGAAGTTTAAGTCAAATATTCGTGATAAAATACGATGCATTGATCGCACAACTTGCCCCACAGTCCAGTTCATGCTGGGGTTTCACCAGGCTGTGTGTAGGTGGTGGGGGGGAATAGGGCAGGAAACAGGAATCCCGTGAGAGTCATGTGAAAAATGAAAAGGAGACCCGCTTACCCGCGGATGGACTCACACATCCAGCGCACTCCGCTCCTACAGCATCTCCCGTGGCCGTCCCTTTGCAACGAAAAAGTCTCGGGAATGGCTGAACCGTCGGAGGACAGTCTGTTTGTCCAGCTTCACCTGCGATCGATTAGTGTCCTTGAGCCGACCGTCAATCACAAATCAACGCCATCAAACCACCAATGAGAGCAGAGAGAGCTTCTGTCCCCGCCTCTCGGGGTGGGGGAAGAACCTTGATGTAGACCAATAGCGAGTTTTTTTGGGGGGGGGGTCTGCTCCGCCCTTTTGGCCACGTAGGGCGTGTGCGCTGAAATGCATTGACGTCAATGAGCTCGGCTGACACGAGAAGCGTCTGTCAATTATGCGAGAGAGAAGTAAACATGTGAGCATCCTGTGCTGAAACACGCAAACAAGATGACGCAAAGTGGCCCTAAACATAATAATGTAATAATGTAATAGGCTACTATTTAGAAAGACTTGTACTCTTTATTCAAACTTTATTTCTAGCGGAATAAGAGAGTTATTATATACTATGACACTGGCTTCAGTTAGAAATAATTAAAACATTGTTTACATGGGAGTCTGAGGGTGATTACACACTGTCTGGATGTCTTGCTGTCTCCTTACGCGCATATTTACATTTATTCCTCGTGTCATAAAGCCTTATTGTCTGCGCAAAGACAGGGGGAAAGGTCACACACACCCCAGGGGAACTGCACCATGGGGAAACACATCAGCAGATGAGTGGCCGGGGATGGATCCAGCAGAGGAGGAGCGGGCTTTGAATTACAGGCCGCCCCCTCTCCATCACCCAGCCCCCCAAACACAGACGCTGCATTCAACAGAGGAAACGGAAAAGACGAAACATACAAGAAGGTTTTTCATTTCAAAACCCCGGGGCAGTGGAAAGAACAGAGAGTTCCTTTCTTAAACCTAAACTTGTCCACTTTTGGCTTCATTGTTTGACCACGAACCCGGCCTCCCACCGCGATCTTTCCCCACTTTGTGCCCATCTTTTCCCCAGCTGTTTGCAGCTGGCAGAAAGCACCCGCCCTGTTCGGGAAAAAGGGACCGAGAGTGACCGGAGGAGGAGAGAGATGCCACCCCAACCTCCACAGCCGCAGGTGAGGAAGAATATCTTAAAGTTCCTCAAGAGTTTTTTGGGAATCGTCCGGATCCTGCAGATCGCGTTTGGAGCCGGCCTGTGGGTCACCATCGCCGCCAACAAATACGAAGGATCCGTCCACTTCGTCCTGTTCGTCGCGGTCCTCTTCTGGCTCCTCACCCTCGCCCTTTTCTTCCTCACCCTCCTGGACAAGCAGGACCTCGTCCCGCTGCTGGGAGGGGAGCGCTGGTTGGCCACCAACCTGGCGCACGACGTGGCCGCCGCCGTGCTCTACCTGCCGGCCATAGCTGTCATGATCTTCAAGACGGAACGCAACTCGTTCTGCAACCTGGAGCAGTACAAGCACCCCTGTATGTACAAGATCTACCTGACGGCCGCCGTGTTCGCCTGTCTGTGCTGCCTGGTTTACCTCCTGTCGGTTATTTATGGTGCGTGCAGGAAGTGCCGGGGAGAACAGACGGTCATCTGATGAGACTGATGGCGACAGGGAAGGTGGTGGTG
>NW_023339751.1:10771671-10776151 GCF_004916995.1 Morone saxatilis
TGGTGGTGGGGGAGGGAGGGGAGGGTATGGGGTCCTTGAGTTGGGTATCCACAGCAAGATGAGGAATAGTTAACTTCACTGTAATTTAACTCAACAGCTACTCTAATCACAGGTTTATTGTCTATTGTCTTCCCAGAATCAGTGTATTTAAAGGGTGACATGAAAACACCCAAAACAGCTCCTGGTACAGAGGCCTATAGCTACCAAGGGTGGGTATTGTGCCCTTTTAATAAGGCACAAGTGACATATGTTTGTAGTTGTAGTTAAGGCCATGCCTCCACCTCTTAGGTTTGTTTCCCTGTAATTTAATGTAATTTTCCCTCATAAAGGATCATTATAATATTCCTGTATGGACCTATTATAGTGGGCTAGCAGTACAGTCAGTGTTAAGTTTACAGTACAATGGCCTTAACATGTTTGGTAAAATTGTGTTGGGTAACTATCCATCTAAAAAAATAGGATCACTACAGCTGCTTTCACAAAGGGATTCTTTTTGTCGATTCTTTTTTTTAAAGTATATATTTTTATGTGTTTTACGTGTTTTTGTACGACAGCAAACTATACTGAACAGCTATGGACTAAAACTCTTGTGGATCTCCTTTTGTCTGAGTGAAACATTGCAAACTGTTCCTATCAGTGCCTTCTGTCAGAATGCTGTACACTCAACAAGGTTGTGACAACAACAACAACAACCCAACAAATATGGATGTGATTGGTGCTACGAAGTGTATAACAAACTAAAGTATTCCTTAAGTGTTCATTATGTAAAGCCAAAGAGCAAAAAGTGTACAAATAAAGTCCAGTAAGTGAGAGCCAGCGAGATGTTTCTTTGGTTGTGATCGTGTATTGGTAGAAAGAAGCATTTAGACAAGCTGCTTCGTGAAATGCTTTGTTAATTGTGTTTGAGTACTTCGAGTTAAATTTAGAGAAAGAGCTGGGCTGCATGCACATATTGTTGCTTTTGGTGGCTTTTTCCAAATGAAACACAGATTTAGAGGGACTAGTGACGGAAGCCCTCAGGAACTTCCTGTTGGGAGATAAAAGCCTTGGCCAATCAGCAGGGATCATTTATATGCTATGCCACTTGACCACATGAAAGACATAGATCCTCAGACTTATCTTTAAGACAATGAGAGAGTAACACACACACACACACACACACACACACACACACAGACAATGTGTAATGCATGCGCTGTATGATAGAGTTGCATGAGAGTTATCCTACTTCTGGAAATGTGTGTGTGTGTGTAATAATCTGGAAAGAGGCTTGTTCTTACCGGAACAGTCTGTTGGGGTTCTGGAGGTGGGCTAACGTTCAGCCAATAAAAACGAAGCCAAGCAGTGGAAGATGATTCAATGTCTGATCTATTCCAGTCAGCATGCAATTCTTAAAAAACTATGCTGCAGACAAGTTGTCCTGGTTGCCTTTGTACAGTCAGCAAGACTGTACCACTACTATGCGTGCACAGCTGTGCAATTTTATGACAAATTTGTATTTTTACTTTGCATGGGTCAAGCATGAAAGGCTGTAGATGGCACACTTTTTAGGGCACTTCTCTTTCCTGCTGAATGTGATGAGTTATATAAAATATTGTATTGTCACAGCTCCAGATTTATAATCAATAATCAAAACAAAGGCAACAAAAATACACACAGAGAACAGAATATAAAAGCAGCAACAAAACAATAAACGGCAATAACGGGATGAGTGGTAAATGGTAGAAAAAGAGAAGTAGCTTTTGCTTCCTTCTGAGGAAATCTGTCATTACATGATTCATAGAAATATCCTTGACTTATTTGGTGCCTACATTTTAGAGGCACTAATAAAATGACCATATAAAGACAGAGACAGATCAGACTGCAAGCAGGGAAACCATAAACTCTGTTGACTAATTTGTACGTAATTTGGGTATTTTATACAGTTTGTACTTCCATGTTAAATTATGCTGAAAGAACAACTGTAGAGCATCTCATCCTCTGGGTTAGTGTGCGCTCTCTGCACGACAACAGGGAAATATAGTGTGTATGTGTGTGCTGAGGTAACATCTGTGGCCAGAGTTACGGGAGTTGAGGGGTTAACGTTAACCAGCTGCAGCACTGTGATATAAATCTAGGACTTCTAAAGAAGGAGAGGAGTCCCCCCCTCCAAACTTCCACTCACCCTCTCCCCCTCTGAGATTTCCCCCAGAAGTGTTGTCCTGTCCACGTGTCGGCGCCTGTGGAAACACTGTTGTATACAACCAAATGGAGACAGTACACAACAACCCTGTGTGCTGCATAAACAAAGCACTGAATCCAGGGTTCAGTTTGATATTGAGAGTAACCATGGTGAATCATGTAAGTTTTTGGATGACTCACAACTATAGCTTATGCTGACAATTAAGGCCAGAAAAGCATTCTCCACATTTACCCTGAAAATCTTTTTGAGCTTACCACATTAACAGGCTCCTTTTGATTACATAGCCCACACTTTATCGATGTCACATCTGTTCAGATTTTGTGTTTAAGCTCATTTTTAATTTAATCCTTAAGCATCACATCCGTGTCCAAACAAGAAACCCTTGTAATCACAGGTAATAACGCAAATTTGGAATCCGTCAGTATAAAGGGCGTGGGCACAACAAGAGTGAGGTTGTTGTATTTCTTTCCAGCTACACAGACAGTAAAGAAAACCTAGACAACTTGGTGTAAGGACGTATATAGAGCCAGGGGCTTCTCTGGAGTGCCAACTGTGTGATATTTATCTTGGCTACTCAACCAAAGAGACATTTCCTGTATGTGCTCTCCCACCCGTCTGCAAGAGACCAAGCGTCCAATAGTCATCGTAACCCCTCCAAATGGTTTCTCTGGCCCTCCCTGAAAGCATCATGCAGGCTGTTGCCATGGACTGATGTCAATTAACTAAAAACTGATAGAGTTCCTGCCAGAAAATCTAAAAGTGAGTTCTGAAGTCCAAATGGATAACAATTACATGACTGTGACTCATGGCTATGATTAAATCACTGGCGAGATTTACCATAGAGAAATGGTAAGAATGTCTTTAGTCCCACTTTCAAAATTAAATTAAACTTGCAAAAATGCATCTTTTTCTTTCATCCGTGTCCTGATATAGTGACTTATAGAACATAGTGTGAACTGCAGAAAAGCCTCAATGGACCTGGCAGGGACCCTGCATGTCTTGTTCAGATCTATTTCACCAAGCCAGATGATTGCCATAAAAGGGATTCAATTCAGGTCTTGTTGCTACAATAAAATGTACAAATATTCTCCACCACTTCAAGTGCTTCAAGAGTTTATTTGATTCTGTCATAAACAACAGGAATATTACACACTTGTTCAAATATTCACAACACATAAAAGAAGAGAGAGAAATGACTTATTATCTTAAAGCATATGTTCACTTTTTCAAGTCTCTTTTAAAACATTACTGACATTACCGTATTTACATTGGAAGGGCTTTTGGTCACTGTAACTGTTCCTCCTGTTCATACCAGCTGTGAAGATTAAAGATTTGTGCCTGAAGTTATTGCAATGTAAGTGATGAGGGCTAAAATCTGCAGTCCTGGTGTGCAAAAATGCTTACTGAAGTTCAGCCAAAGCTAACAGTCTGAGTTAGTCAAATCAAGTGGCTAATTTCCAAAGTTTTTTTGTACAAGACTTCATGATTCTGTTTCTATCCCTCCACCCAAGTCAAGCAAGGAAACACTGTAGAGACACATGAAAATGTTGATCTAAAAATATTTTTAATTTGTGAGAAACCCTCTTGATTTCAGTGACTGCTGACACCTCATATTAGCATTCACTCAACTTTCTCACAGAACGAGAACTTTAGATTTTGTTCCCAATCTCTTACTTTGGAAAAACTTCAGGAGGGAATCTCTTCACAGCCAGTACTAACAGGAGGAATTATCACAGCTACTGTGCACAGTCTTGATGTTCATCTCAGCCTTTTTTTGCTAGGCTTTTTGCAAGACTTTCTCACTCTACACTGAGTTTGCTGAACCAGGTGTGTAAAACTGGTTGGTTATAACCTACTGCTGTTCAGGACTCACAAAGCCTTGTTTTTCTTACCCACCCATATTTCTGAGTGGGTAATTCCCAGTGGATGTGCTCCATCCTATCCAAGTGTGTCTGCCTCTTTTTTTCCTTCCTGTTGAAACTCCTCGTCTACGGTCTCCATTTGGGAGGCTGCATGTACGCACATGAAACATGAAAACACAGACAAACGCACACAGCAGCACCCCGTTAACCACACGTTCATCGGATACTGCTGAGATGCACATTCCACTGCAGAGGGAGAGGGAGCTGGGAAAACAGATGGAGACTGAAAGAACAAGTGAATGAGCAGAAAAAAGCGAGAAGGGAAAGGGTTCACGTAAAGATCTAAACAGGAATCTGAGACTGACATTTCCTGTCTGTGCGAGGCATGAATTGGCACAGTGTTTCAGGCGTGCAGGCATTGTAGTTGGTCTCTGTC
>NW_023339751.1:10776164-10791884 GCF_004916995.1 Morone saxatilis
CCTAACATGGTGACTGAGGTTACTGATTTCACATCTGCTACAGCAGCTTTTGCCCGCACAATATTTCTAAATGGGCACAGTGTTCATGTGTTGCGTGAGGGCAATGGCAGCCAGTGGTGGGAAATGATGCTATTTATAGAGCCTTGAAAATACCAGTTTCCTTCACTCTGCCGATCTTAAGCCAAGATGTTGAGAGCGTGTTACAGAGTGAATGAGTGTGACAAAGTTAGAGGGAAAGGGAGGGGGAGAGTTTTTTTGGTAACTGGGTGGATGAATTCACTAATTTCCTGTCTGACATTTACTGAGTCTTGGGCACAGACTAGAAACTTACATTAGCAACACCTCCGTCATTCATCACCTGTTGTTTTTACCTTACTAAAACATAATGTTAAAGAGGCAGTTAGAGGTGATGATTGCTTTTCCGATGACTACAATTCAAGGTTAGACACTCTCAAAAAGAAAAAACTCCTTACAGACACAGCAGTGTAAGTAGACACACACTGGGAAGTAAAACAAACATTCCTTCCATTCGTTCCTGATAATAGCTCACATGGCTCAGAACTGTTTCCCAGCATCACTTTTCCCACAGTTTTCACACACAGAAGTCCAAACTCTCTCTATTGCGTCACACTGCAGAAAACAGCACATTTAAAAGCATATTTTCCCTTTAAAATTAAAAACATATTCATTCAGTTCGCACGGCATAAATGAGCAAATGTGTCTAAGGTAATGATACTGGAAAAAATATATGTTTGCATTATTTGATGTATTAGTAAAATGAAAATAACTATTCAATGAACATTCCTCAACAATGTTCAGAAATATAAAGAAATATTGCGGAAAAACATGATATCTAAAGGTATGAAATTACAGACAACATAGTTTCTGATTGACTTCATGTATCTGATTGATTAGAAAATTCCTACACATTTGATTATAAACAATGATTTAATTTATCCACAAGGTGGTGTAATAGGGCTTCAGAAAACATGAATCTGACTATTTATTTGGTTCACTGATTTAACAGAAAGGTGCTCTAAAATTAGTTTATTTTAAATAATTCCTATTTATTCCAGACTCTAATGATGTGATAGATTGCGTCTCGGCTGATCACAGGCTTTTAGACAGAAGCTGAGCATTGGAAATCTACTTGTAAAATGGCTTCTTTTCAAATCCACAGTATATCAGTATGTAGACTAAAATGATGTCAAATGAAGGCAGCGGCACAAAATATAGTGTTCAAAACATCTATGTAGCAGGTTCATATTCTGCATAGCAAGCGGAAACAACATCACATAATAAAACAGGTACTGTGCAATAGCTTGAACAAGATTTGGTAATGTGCCAATAGAATTTAGATAATTAATCTCAGACATGGTGAGAAAAAATCACTCGAGGGATTTAATGTTTACTTGCAACATCAGAATAACTGAAGTTCACACCAAGGCCAACTGAGACATTTTTCATAATTAATTTTACCTGAAGAGGAACCTTTTCCCCGTTTTCCTTTCCGCTCTCCTCAGTCTATTGTTATTGTCTATTACAATTTCACTGGCCTTCATCAAATGATAGACTTGGCTCAATCATAGAGACAGATCTGTTGACAGCTCAGTTGCTGTTATGATTACATCCACTGCACTTTTAGGATTTATCTCTCTTTTGATTTAAAAGACAAGCACAGAGGTTTGTAAGTCTGGTTAAAAGCTCCTGAAAAAGCTAGTAAGTGTACCTTAAGAGTTGGGTTTGTTTTGTGAAACCACTCTTTCCTCTGTCATGACTGAGCTTTAGTGTTAAATCTCAGTCTGTCTTTGTATGTGTACGTGCATCCTCAGTGTCTGTAGAGACAAAAATGTTTTAGCCCGTTGTAGCTCCAGGTCGCTGCACCGGTTGGAAGTGTTTCTTCATCTCCTTTAATGCTTGGCTCATGTTCAGGATCTGAAACACTCATACAGCAACACAGCAGAGATACAAATCTGTATTCTGAGAATAAACATTAAGGCCTTTTTTATGGAAGACATTTTGTGATGTGAAGGTTGGAAACGCAGGCACAAGTGATTAAATTAATTTCATTTGTTGGTTCCCTGGTATTGTGCAGGCTGTCTCCCTGTTATGACTTACTGGGCCAAGAACAAAGCCATTGGTTATTTTATTAGTGTGATGTTACACTTTTGTTTTTCCTTTCATTTGAGGCTCTTTGAATTAAATCCAAGTGGCAACAAAGAAAATTGACTCTCTTAGAGTTCACACTGTGTATATTTTATTTGTTGTGTATTCATACATGCTTGTGACAACAGCCCTGCACACTATAAAGTCTGTCTGAGTGAAGAATAAACTCTACATTCATTTTAGGTGAGAAAAATGGAGCAGTGTTTGACTAGGAAAAAAACAACACACATAGCCTAAAGCAGAATAAAGTGTTGACATCACACAGTCAGCAGTATATTGAACCAAGACATTCCAATCACCATGATAAAAACAGTCAATTATTATGATATGGTTGGGGATAAAGGATGGAGTAGATGGAGCCATGTTTTGAGTGTAAAATAAGCAGTAAGGCAAATTAATATATATACTCTAGATGCAGAATTATCAAATCAAAGAATTACAAACTTAGGCCTTATTGCCATTATGCTATGCATATGCGGTATTTAAAGAGCCAAAATGCATCCAACAATCTGAAAAGTGTTCTTCTATTCATAAACCTGCTCAAACCATGCAACAAATGCAAACAAATAATCACTTTTAATACTCTGTCTTATTTTATTTAATACATTACACCTCTCATCTCTCTTATATTATCCCAAATTCGCTTCTGTCTTATAAGCACTGTTTCTCATCAACTGTTTAGGTTGCTAAAATGGGTTTTGCTTTGATGAGTTATGTTATATATTATATTATTTAAAAAAGCAACAGTTGGATGAGGACAGAAAGAAAAGAGATTAAAAGGTACAGAAAATCAATTAAAGGGCAGATTCATTGATTATAGAAAGGTGAAAGGAATTCTCTATACAGATGTGTTGAGCTCAGGTTGAGGACAGTCATTCACACACCTAATTTCTTTTTCTTTTGTCTTTTCCAATGTGTAACTATGGAATAAAGAAAAGTCAGCTTTTTTAAAATTCTACCTCAAACATAGGTTTGCAAATAAGTGAAACATTTAGTTTTTAAGTTACATTAAGTCCTATAATAATGATTGTGATAATGTAACAATACGTTTAAACAGATAGATAGAAACACAACGAAAAGTCAATAAAGTACAACGTACAGTATGAAGGTCAGGGAACAGTCCCCGCCGCTGACGCCCACCGCTGTCATTGGTCGAGAAATGAAAGATACGTACTTTGGAGGAATCTCATTGGCGGAGAGAACCCGGAAGTAGGGGAGTAACCAATCCGCGGGATAAAAGTCCTCACCGGTTTGACAGCAACAGAGTGGACCTGTCTCCTTCTCTGGAGTGTGGACTTATTGCAATTCAACATCCTCCGCATCCGCTTTTTAAAGCCAGTTCAGTTAACTACTTCCTTTAACTCAGGCTCTTTGTAATCAATCATGGCTGCCTATAAATTAGTGCTGATCCGCCACGGAGAGAGCAACTGGAACCAGGAGAATCGGTTCTGCGGCTGGTTCGACGCAGATTTGAGCGAAACCGGGGAAAAGGAGGCGAAGAGAGGCGGACAGGCCCTGAAAGGTGAGGAGGAACTCATGCATTTTGCTCCATTCAGTCCCCCCCCCCGAAATATCTCTGAAATACTGCAGGCCAGTGCACTGTTGCGATTGCATAACAGCCTCATAGACCGCCCCTCTGAGCGCGTCAGGGATATGTGGATGATGTGCAGACGTGCTGAAGTGATGTCTTTATGTGGCTGCAGTGGTACAGTGCTATAACAGGGGCCAAGGAGCAGGGGACTTTATATAGAATGTATCATAAAAATGTAGGATCCTTCTTAATTATGTGTAAAAAGAATTAAACTGTAAATAAAGCATCTTGAACATGGAGAAATACCTGAAATACACATAGGACAGTAGCCTTATTAAACCAGAGTAAGAATGGCAACCATTCGTGGATTTATTATGTCATTCAAAGAACATAAATCAGCAGCTATTTTGTTAATTGGTTAATTGTTTTAATATTTTTCAAGCACAAACATTCTCTGTCGTCGTCCTTTCAAATGTGATCATTTGTCATTCTTTGACAGTAAATTGAATATCTTTAGGTTTTGCACTGTTAGTTGTACAAATAAGCACAATGAAGACATTCCCTTCAGCTATGAGAAATGGTTCATGGCTACGAGTTGTTCTGTGTAGCCATATAACATCTTGTATTTGCAGTTAGGTTTGAGACTGAGTTGCTTTTTCTTTCTCTCCTCATGATATAATTTATAATGTTATTCCCCGAAGGCAATTATTGAGGCTGGATTATAACTAACAAAGCTGATAGAACACCAGTCACCCAGGGTAATCCAAGTGGAATTTAACAGCTTTAATAAACTCCTCTCACTCTTACAGATGCTGGCTTTGAGTTTGACATCTGCTACACCTCTGTGCTGAAGCGGGCCATCAGGACACTGTGGCTGGTCCTGGACGGCATTGACCAGATGTGGGTGCCAGTGTATCGGACCTGGCGTCTCAATGAGCGCCACTACGGAGGCCTGACAGGGCTAAACAAGGCGGAGACGGCCGCCAAGCACGGAGAGGCTCAGGTGAAGATCTGGAGGCGCTCGTTTGATATCCCTCCTCCCTCCATGGGCCCAGACCATGACTACTATACTATCATTAGCAAGGTAAGATATGATATCTACAGTGCATACACACAACCAAGGAGCTTTGTTGGACTGTGAGGAAAGAAATGCTTTTGTACATATTGACGAACTGACTGCACACAGGCATAACAAAGAAGAGGCATGACTAGAGCTGATCGATGCAGTCGGGCCCTATAATCAGCTGAAATCAGCAGAAATGATTAGAGTGAAAATGGTGGATTTAAGGTCATGTGTCTCAGTCTTTTTGTTCACAGCACAGTCAGCTTGAATACCCAAATATTTTACACATACAACAGTGTAAATCTAATCTGACAGCCATATCACGCACTGAGGATATAGTCCCTGACTATTTGGTAACATGTGCCCAAGTGTTATTACCTAATAGTATGTCCGAGGTGAGTTAATATATGACTGGCATGAATGAGGTTGAAGTTCAAAGTTCAGTCAAGGTGGAAATAAACTGTTCAGAAGTTAGACAAGTAAAAAAAAAAAAAAAGGTAAAGAGATAGCTGATTCTTTCATGCCTGTGGAAGACAAAAACAACATGTCACCATATTGCTCTAAAAGTGACACAAGGAGCCTCATAGACAGCTTTACTCCTCATTCACTTAAATTCATTTATATTCACCATCACTCACACAAAATGCTGGCTTGCATTCAGGCGCTTTCTATTCTCAAATAAGTGTACAATAAGTCTCTGCGGAAGAGGATTAAAGACAGTTAAACTATTTATTTATCTCTTTGCTGTTAGTCTTCTGGTCTATTATGTATTTTACATATTGAGATTGTCTTCCTTGCAGGATCGTCGCTATGCAGACCTGACTGAGGACCAGCTTCCTTCCTGTGAAAGCCTGAAGGACACCATTGCACGGGCACTGCCGTACTGGAACGAGGAGATCGCCCCTCAGATCAAACAGGGAAAGAGGGTGCTCATTGCTGCCCATGGAAACAGTCTGAGGGGGATTGTTAAGCACCTGGAGGGTGGGTGGTGCTGTTTACGTGCAAAGCTTTGCTTAATTCTTTTAGGCCAGGGGTCAGCAACCTTTACAATCAAAAGAGACATTATTTTTTTGGATGTGGAATCCATAGTTAGCCTAGCGAGGGAGACTTAAGACTAGTAGCTACTGCTATTGAGGTTCCGCAAAATATAGAGAAAAAGGCGCTATGTCAGTACGTAAGGTATAATGCACATTTTAATTGACAAAATGTTTTCATGTTTTTCATGTGTAATGGCTTCACATTTTTAAAATTGGAGAATATAAGAAAAAGAACCACATGTTGCATGTTTAGATTTAAACCTTTTAAGTACTTTTTTCCCCTTTGTCACAATGTTTACTTAAACTCTGTCACACAGATGTTGTCCTGTTAAGGATAGTGAATGCATACAGTATATAAACACAAACAGTCAAAGTGAATCAGTGATAACATATTTAATGAAAAACAACAACCTGCAAACTCCCTAACTTATCCATAACCGCTCTGTTTGTATGTGCTGCCACCTGTAGGAATGTCAGATGAAGCCATCATGGAACTGAACCTGCCAACAGGCATCCCCATCCTCTACGAGCTCGACAAGAACCTGAAGCCCCTGAAGCCGATGCAGTTCCTGGGAGACGAGGAGACTGTACGCAAAGCAATGGAGGCTGTGGCTGCTCAGGGAAAGGCCAAGAAGTAAAGCAACAGAAAAGCCCTCTATGTGTATGACAGTATAGGTTGTTCCTAACAGTTGGCCTCAGATTAGTGTTTTTCCTAAATCCTAATTTATTTTGGATTGTAATGCGTGAAGAGTACACCGTAGATTGCTGTCAAAGGCAACCTCACTCTACTTGCACAGTACAGGGATAGTAGAGGGGGAACAATTGGGATACATTAGGACCAGGGGAGCCACAGCTCTCAAGAGATTGTAAATAATTTTAGCTAAAATGGTCCAATAATATCCCAACCTTTGAGAAGGTATCAATCAACTGAAAGGGATAATATTGTTGATAAAGGCAGGTTTCATCTTCTTATCCTGTACTTGAATATTTAAGTAATAGCCCTTTTTAATACTTAAAACATTGCCACTTAAAACAAATAATATAGTTTTTGTTTTGAGAAAGACAAAAGTCTTAGCTATGCTGTCCACTGCCTGGGATGTTAACTTCCAGGCTGTGGTCTCTCTGCCACAGTCTGTTATACAATTTCAGGCTACTGTATTTGTCTTGGTGCTACACACACACATCTAAGGTTGACAACACAATTCAGAGTGGAGACAGGACTCCTCTTGTTGTGGCCTCTGTTTGCCCGTGTTTATACTGTATGTCTATGTGAAATACTGTTTTTCAAATGCACTGGTGGTAGTAAGGAAGTTATACCTATGTGTGTCTGATCATACTGACTTCATTATGACATATTGTAGTCTATTATAATGTATAAGACTTTTGTCTTTTGACCACTTTTTGGTCATTAAAGGGACCCCTGCAGTGGATATTTTCTGTCTCACTTTTCAGAGAACTGATGCATTCCACTAAAAGATGTAATTTTGCAATCTCTTGAGAGCAGTTAGGACAGCTAAACAGTCCTTTTCTCTTACTTTCTCTGTCTATGAATGGTATTTGTGCAGTGTCCTCGTATGTTGTATATGTCTGTGTTGTGTCTGACAATTTGTATTTTCCTCTTTATGTATCATCACGTTTAGTTTTATTTGAACATTACCAAACACTGTATTGCTGTCAGTATTGCAAGTGATAAATCCATTATTATATTTTCGCAATAGGCTACTGTTGTGAAGCACGATTAATCAAAGATAAAAGGTCTGAATTTAACAATTATCTTTGTTACTCTGTATGATTGCCTTTGGTCTGTCTTTGCCTCTTGGTGTCTTAGTATTTATGTGCCTCCAGCTCCTGTTCCTACTCTAAATGCCTCCAGCTGGCCTCACAGTCGGGATTTGGTTTGAAATATCCCATTTTGTCTTACAGTACTGCCATGTTTCTTTTTTTAAATGTAATTCCCTCTGCATTGGTTAAATGTTCCCTGAAACCTCCGATGTAATACACGTACAACTATGTTCAAATCTAATGTTTTCGTGTCTGCTTGTGTCTGGATGATTTTATTTTAATTTTAGTTTCTACAGTATAGTTGTCATAAATAAAAAAATTTCCACATAGTGATTGGAATTACAACATCAAGTCTAGCTTATGGTCAAAGTCTTTTGATTCATATTTACTTACTGACCAGGTTTTTCTAAGCTGATCAGTTCATTTGTAGTCTGAAAGTGCGTGTATTGGTGGTCAGCCTCACTTGTATCACCAGCATAATTAAAGTAATATTGATAAATTTAATAATAAAAAATTAAATGGGAAACGGTGCCAAAATATACATTTAGCTTTATTTATTCTGGCGGGAAAAAAAGCATTTTATCATAATTACATAAACAACTTTGCCCGACCATATCAAACAGATAACCCGTAACAGGGAAAGATTTCCTCTGGTCAGTGTAAGTAACCACTGATTTAAAATCAGCCATATCGAAAAGAAAGCCATGACACTGTGTAGAATGTGTTGATTTTTCAATTGTTGGTTTTATATAATCCCTCAAAGCGCTTTAGCCATGAAACTTGAAAAATGAACTGTGTTCATTAGGACTTTGCCAGTCTTTGCTTACTGTTCAATATTTCTGAAAGCTTTAAGATCTGGTTACTTGAAAATTAGATATGGCCTGTTGAGGTCAAAAATGATAAATCGGAATAAACAAAAAAAAAAAAAAAAAAAAAAAAAAAAAAAAAAAAATAAAAAAAAAAAAAAAAAAAAAAAAATAAAAAAAAAAAAAAAAAAAAAAAAAAAAAACAAAAAAAAAAAAAAAAAAATAATAATAAACAAAAAAAAAAAAAAAAAAAAAAAAAAAAAACGAAAAAAAAAAAAAAAAAAATAAAGAAAAAAAAAAAATAAAAGAAAAAAAAAAAAAAAAAATAAAAAAAAAAAAAAAAAAAAAAAAAAAGAAAAAAAAAAAAAAAAAACAAAAAAAAAAAAAAAAAACAAAAAAAAATAATGACCCTGTGTTTAAAAGTATAGAAATGGTATTAACATTTATTTATTCAAATTTAAAGTTCATTTCTATGAAACTCGCCTTAAGTATTTAGGTTGAAAAGTTTAAAATATAAACAATTCCTAGGGCATCTAGGAGTACAAATGTCAGTAAACATATGTTTAAATGAGGATTATAAGGGGGTCCTTGGCCCCAAACAGTTTGAGAACCCCTGCTCTAAACTGTACTACTGTCGGACTCCAAGTCCCATAATGCAGTTCGTGTAATGTTGGTAGATTCGGCTGCAGGCGGGAGAGGACCACACTGATGAGCTGATTTTAGCATGGGAGCTCTGAGTCCGTCATTGTTTTTGTCTGTGGTTAGAGACATACTGTACAGTCACCAAAATGAGAAGAGCAACAGAAAATCAAGGAAACACTCGGTGAGCAAATCTTTGTTTTCACTCCGGTGCTACTGTTATTAAGCGCCTTAGCTAGCTAGCTAAACAGCACTTCCTGAAACAGCAGCTGGAAAACATTCAGTTAATATTGGTTAACTTTAGTTCACGTTAGCAGTTTTACAGTACAGTCAGCCACACGCTGAGAGGAAGACCGCCATGTACGCTCTAAAATGACTTAACGCTAACTAATAACACTGATGTTAAAACTACGTGAACATGTTAGTCGATGACAGTTTCCTCGCTAGCGTCAGGTAGCTGTTTTCTAGTCTTCAGCCTAAACACTGCTCACGTTTACCGCCGCGTTAACGTGTTGCTTTGTTAAACGCTTGTTTGTTTCTTTGGGATTGAGGGTTTTGTGGGTGTGGTATAAAAAAAGACACAACGTGCAGGTCAAAAGTTAACTCGTAGCCAAGCAGAAATTGACGAGCAGGTGTCAGGTGGTTGTTTTTCCGGCCACGATAGGAAGACTCATGTTCCACGAGTTGTCGGTTCTTCATCGTCTGGTTTGAAAACTGCACTTACTTTAAATGGTTAAATTGCATTATTGTCGTCTTGGTGACAACAAAACTTTGATTCAAGTTTCCCCCTCTCTGGCTTTTCTTGCAGAACACTTTCAGAATACTTTTCCCCGAGGAGTAAAGGTGGGTGTAATTAAATGTCCTGTATCCTGCAGTCAGGTGTTGATGTTTTGGTGAATAACACTGTATTTGTGTTATAATACGTTTTGTTATTATAATAACGATGATGATGATGAAAAGGATGCTTGCGCCAAACAAACATGTTTTTTTTTTAAATATAAACATTGCAGCTCCTATGAAGCATATATAAGTTATATATGTACAAATGCTAATTGACAATATTCAAATTTCAATCATTCTTTATAAACACAGTTTATTCTCACAGCTTTAGTGTCATGTATAGGGATCTACAGACAATATAATAGTACACAGTTATATGGTGAGATGCAATATAATGTGTGTGTGTGTGTGAATCTAATTTAATGTCGCACAAAGCAGCACTTTGTTTTATGTTTTTTTTATTTCCAATACAATCAACATGCACACGTTCTCACTATGTAGAGTATTTTTGTGCATATAAAAATAATGCAATTAAATAATCTAAGCAATCATAACAAATAATGATGAGACTGATGCATAAAAATTCATACAAGTACGTAAAATAGAAGATTTAAAGGAAATATTGAATCATGATTAAAATCAACAACAGTAATTATCGGCTGTGTTAAACAATTTACATATCTAAATGAATACTGTAAGGTTTTAAAATAGTTTTTAAATAAATTCTGTGGACATTCGTAACACTAGGTTTGACTCGCTGCAGCTTGTCCGTCCTCGCGTCTTTTACTCATATCTTTGCTGGGAGGGCTGAGACGCGAGGAAGGAAGTGAGGGAGGTGAGGAGACGTGTATAATGAAAAGCACCCGCAGTCCAGGTTTTGCGGAGGTGGAGACAACTTTATTTGTGCTTTAGAACATAACCGCTGTGAATCAGTCAGAAAATACCCAACATAAATATTATTTTTGACCACATCGACCACCCCTAAGTCTGTTTAAAAACAAAAACAAATGCATGCGTGCAATGCAAACAATGACTTTGTTGAAATCTGATTTCATTGTCATGTAGTTGTCATTTACATTAGTTAAGCAACATACTGCAGCTCTAATTAAAACAGGATCTTATGCCTTCCACCTGGAGCATATTCAAAACAGATATACAGTAAAATTATGTAATTTATTGAGTATGCTTTAGAAATTATTAGGCATGTATCCCAAAACAGTGACGGAACTGTTTGTGCTAAAATAGTATAACAAGAAAAACATCTTCATGTCGTGACAAAGAAAAATCACAGGTACAGATACTATAGGCAGACTGGAGTGGCACTGCCCTCCTATAGTTTTGTGTTGTTTGGTAATTTTTGAGACATTTTAATGACCTATTGATATTAGTGCAAAAACTCTATTTCTAACATGTGAGAACACCAATCTCCTGTTGTAGTCACACGTGTGTAAGGGCAAATACGGACAATGTCCCGACTCGATTCTCGGGATGTTGTTTGGACTTTATATGTGAAAACATTTTCCTCTTTTTGACGAGTCGAGGCAGAGCTGTTGCTGCAGCCGCGCTCGTCACAATCTTCAAAGCGTCGTTCTTGCTGGTAGGCATTCGTCTTCCTGTGGCGCTTAACGGACAACTAGAATACTTGTAGGCGTATATGCGGCCTGGTTTGTGTGACATCTCTAGCCCGCGCTGGCTGCAAAATGACAACATGACACGTCAGTCCTGTCCACATTTGAGCTTTAAGTGGCACCAAATATTTTAAGAGACTTCAGACCTTAATGCACAAATGTTTCTTATATGTTTTCAGTGAAGGACCTCGCACTCCAAGAGTGCTCCCTACCCCATATCAGCTCTTTTATCCAGGAGACTCCAATGAAGCCATCTCAGGTCCCTAACCAGCTTCCTCACCCACCACCCAGGAGAATGTTGCCACTTCAAAGCCCCGAACTGTGCCACAGAGACAGACTGGGTCCACCGCGGCACCCTACTCATCACATGGGACCAATCCACTCAGGGTTTGTTCCGAGCAGCCCAACTAACATTGGTTACCCAGTGAGCAGGCCTCATCCCACGCCAAGTATCAGACTGGGTCCTCTGCATCATCCTGCTCAACCTCCAGGGTCTTTCTGCCCACGGTTTATTCCAGTCAGCCCGACTAACAGTGGAACTACAGCTAATAGGCCACAGCCCTCGCCTCCCTTTAACTTTCATCCCGCAACTCCTCAGTTCATGAAGGATTTAAGCAACCACTCCCCATCCTCCCCCATCAGGAGAGACCAAGCGACTGAATCGAGGGTCACATTACCTTACTCAGGAAGTAAAAATCCAACAGCACAAAGGCAAGAATCAAACAAGGTATTGTTTTCTCTTTTTTAATATAACCATTAGTGAAACCTAGATATGTTAAAAATCATGTTTTGATGACCTGTAGTATACGAGTCATGTGATGCTGAATTGTGACTGTTAACATTTATTCCGTCAGGCTCAATCCAGTGACGTGAGGAGCTCCATACAAACTGTCCAGCTCCACAGGCCCCCTATGACACCAGTACTCAACACCAGAGCTGCTCAAGATGTTGGTCCACTACCTCACTCAGACTCGGAGCACTGGAATCCTGTTAACAGCCAGTGGCCCCTGAGGGACTACCAGCCTTCTCCAAGTACCCACTCATTTGACAGGAGTAGTGGTCCCACTTTACCCGTCATGTACAGCCCTGTAGCCCCTTGCCAGGTAAAGCAGCTGGTTAGTCACAAGGTAGCAAGTCTTAAACTAAATAGTTTTTGCCAGGTGTTTAGTCACGTTACTGATATTTGTTTAACTTGTAGTCTCTTGTAACCATGCCAATGTGGAAATATGGCATGGTTAAATGTGCATGGGATGCATAATGTTATGCACTGTTATTGCTGTTGAAAATGTTGAAAAGGATGTCCCCTTTTGTCTTTTTTAGGACCAACAGCATAAACGAACACCTTCGAGTGAAAAGTTCATTCCAGGTAATTGTCAAAGTAAATGAGTACACTACTCAATTTTAAGACAGATCTGTAAAGGTGAATTTATGTTTATTTGTTTTTGCTTTTCGAAGTTAAAAACATTAAATTCAGATATCAAACTTTTTTTTTTCCTACTGCTTACATGCGGATTTGAACAACCCATTTTGCCCATTTTGGCTTCCTCATAAGGCTGCAATCTTTAACCTAGTTGGCACTGCAATGGCAACGAGTTTGGAAAATTGTTTGCATCTTGTAGTTTGAATACAGTAGAAATGTCACTGACTTGTACACAGCTTGTGAATTACATGTACTTACTACTACTACTCCTGGAATTGTAAACTGGTCTGACATGCCCAGATTGACACTTCTCACTGGCAGAGTGTAAGCATCATCTCCAGTAACAGTGCAATGTTTTATGTTTCACTGCAGTCCACAATAAAAGGTTAAATGAACATGAGAATTTAAATAGAAATATTAGCTTTAATCTTTAAATAAACCTTAATTATCTCTTTACTACTTATACTTGTGTTTTCACCACTAGTGTTCACAGAAATTAATTTCAAGGTTGGGGCACTTGTACTCTTTACAAGTTGCTAAATACCTGAAAACATGAATGCTAGCGTCACCTGTTAGTACTTATGTGAGAAGCTTTTAGTTTTACATGCCACATACTACTGCTCTTGGTAACGGATAACATTGTATGGGTAATTAAATTAAATTTTTTATGCCCTTTTTTTTTTTTTTTTTTTGCCTCCAGCAGTGGACATGAATTACTCATCTCAGAAGAGGTACAGGGAGTTTGAGGACTGTGACGACGTTGCCAAGAAACTGTGCCTTCAGGGTGCAAACTCACAGACACTGAAGCCCAGTGTTGGCAACTCACTCAGCACTTCACTGGTGTCTCAGCCGTCATCGGGGCCTTCTTCAGTCTTGGAACTGTCACCCAAAACCACAGAGAGCCATCTGTGCACGGAACCAGCATGTGGCCAATCAACCTACTTGGAACTGTCATCTACATTTAAACCCACCCAGTCATCCTGCGCATCGTTGTCACCCAAACCGTGTATAAAGAGACGAGCATCAACGGGGGCAAAGCAAGCCTATATAAATTCCTCTCAGAATCATACTGTGAAGTTAATAGAGTTACAATCACCTTCAAAGCCACGTGAAGACAGAAGTGAGGAAAACAATAAGAGTGAGAAATCAAGCTCTTTGTTATCGTCCTTGGTTCCCCAGAAGGCCACTGTTAGTTCACCTCATGTTCTGTCAGGCAGCCACCCCTCTGGCAATACTCATCGTAGTACCTCAGTCTTACCAGTCAAGACCCTGAGCAGAGGTAATCAGGTCGAGGAGAGCAGAAAAACGGACGGTAGCACTCCCAAACCAGCCTCAAAACCAAATTCTAGTTCTCTGAGTTGTCGCACAGTAGAACGGAACAAAACTGCCCGTCCGCGAAGACCTGTTGCAGTCTCTTACGATATAACTGAACTTTTTACTCCTGATCCCATTGTAGTCTGCCCCACAAGTAAGAAAGCAAAGCCCAAGATAGATGAGGGAACAACTAAATCCCTCACCTCAGAGAAAGCTTGTTCATCCAGCGCTGTGTCCAGTACCACAACTACTGGATCCTCCTGTCACGTAACACAAACCATCACAGTAACGAGTTCTCGGGCAGTAGGCACCAACGTCTCCTCCGTGTCATCAGCACCCCAGCCACAAGTCTCCTTGCCAACTGTAGCTTTAGAGCGGGTAAAACTTGAAAACCTAAGATCTTTTTGCCCCAAAGATGCTGAACTCCAAAACTTGACTTCTTCAGGCAGGGAGCTTAAGGACGAGAGTGTTAAATCTGATGATAAACGTGCATCTTTCCTCCCCAACAATGTGACATCATGCGCTTTAAAGACTGACACCGCTGCCTCCGAGCAAACTCTTACATTTCATTGTCGTCAGTCTCCACTGCCGGAGAGGAAGGCAAATGAAGGGGGTAAAAAGCAAGTGAAAGAAGATGATCCTATAGATGTGGAGCTTGACCTAGGCCTGAGCTTTGCTGTGGATTTGGATCTAACCCAGAGCTCCCATAGTAGTGAGGAGGAGCAGCTTCTTTCCTTGCAGGAGATGATGGAGTGTGTTACCAAGCCTCCAGACACACCGGAGAAGGGAGCCTTCTCAGAGCCTAGCACACCTCGACATCACAGCTGCCAGTCAAAAACTGTAAGCTCCACATGGCTTATTTTTATCGTACGTGAAGTTATGAATCCGTCATAATCAACTTGCTGAGCTTGTTTGGATCTTAATTGTCTTCTGTTGCGTTTCCCACAGCAGCCATTGCCTTCCACCGCGAAGTCCGGCATCTACAAGAACAACCTCGATCAGATGCTGAAGGAAATAAACACCAATAAAAAGTATAATATTCAGAAAACTTCACTCACGTTACCTTTTTGAGCTGCAGTAGCTGCACGAGAGGAGCTAACGTTCTTCACATTCTTTTTATCCATCAGAGCTAAAGAGATTGAGACACAACTTCTAACTGCATGTAAAGAGGACTTGTTGAGAATAGCTGAATATGAAGAGGCTGAGGAGAACCGTGAGGAGGGCATCTCTTCAGAACACCAGTAAGACATGTAGCACATTTAAGCACATTGCACCTTGGCACTGCATCAGAGTCATTGCACAGTAATTAAATGTGATCTGCATGGTTTATGTCCTGTTGTAAATGTGTTTTTTTCTTAGGGAATTCCTGCAGCGCTACTCATTGATGTCCAGCGCAATCAGGGAAGTGCCTCCAGGAGAAGTGGTGTTCAATCTGGAGAAATTCGGCCAAATCTTCAACCATAATACGCTGCAGCTGAGACAGTGCATGGTCAATCCACAGGGGACAGTACAGAAAACCCTTCTTTGGTGAGTTGTGTATGTGTGTGTATGTGT
>NW_023339751.1:10791984-10792463 GCF_004916995.1 Morone saxatilis
TTGCCCGTGTCCACTTCTATGTGTGTGTGTGTGTGTGTGTGTGTATGTGTGTGTGTGCGATAAGGCTGAGCTGTGGTGTCTAAATCTCGGAACTCAAAGGTTTCCTTCATCTCAAGCAGGACTCTACAGGTATGCGACTCCCCCCTCCCCCCCGTGGCTCAGCCTTCACCAACAAGGCCAGTATTGTAGCGAGGGTAAAATGATAGCGCTCAGGGACGGGTTCAGCTATGTGGTTACTCAGACAACCTCTCTTACTCTCTTTCCCCACCTTCCCACCTCAACCCCCTCACCTCCCCCCAGATCCCTTCACCTCAGTGAGGCTGCATACATCCATTCATTTTTTTGGGTGACTTTCTGTGAGAGAAAAAAAAGAGAGAAAGAGAGGAACGAAAGGTGTGTTTTATCTGGCCCGCTTGAATGCAGAGGGGCACTAAGGTTGAAAAGGACAAAGCCAGTCACAGAGAGAGAGACAGAGAGAG
>NW_023339751.1:10792499-10795246 GCF_004916995.1 Morone saxatilis
AGAGAGAGAGAGAGAGGTCAATGAGGATAGAAGTTATTCTTTTCACAAAGAGATATGAGCTGGTTTTGTGGCATATTGAGATACGCAACAAAAGGCCCTGCAGTGATGTTTCCCGACTTGTGGCCATGTAAAATGTGAGAAAGGCACAGATATTAGAGTTTTATTCCTTGCACTTGGTTCTGGGCAGACATTTTAAAATCAAAAATGGATTGTGCCTAATTGTGCGTCTGCGCTCCGTGTGACTTACTTACTCAAGGTGTTATTTGGTACAAAAAACAGGCAAATCACTGTATGCTTCCTGGAAAGGAAAACAGTCAAACCTATTGTGAACTGCTGTTGTTGCTCATCATCAGTGTGTACCAGTCTCTCTTTTTTCTTTGTGTGTGTCCTACCTTGTGTGTGTGTCTCTGGTTCACTGTTTCGTGGACTGCTGCGGAGGCGTCTCTCTGGCTTCTTCCCACCTGGACTGCTGACTCCGCCCCCCGAACCCACTGACCCAAGCGATGGGGTGTGTGATTTGTTGCTGCATCACAAACAAAACAGTAACAGCATTTAATTAGTTAGTTAGTTAGTTATAGGGGGGTCAAAAATAGTTTTGACCACAGTAAATGACCCCTTAAGGTAGTTACAGAGGATTACATTTTTTTGTAAAATAGTATTCAGTAGAGATGTTTCTTTGCTGCAACAATGCCATTCTTTTTCTTTTGAAAATGAGCAACTCAAATAAGTGAAGTGAAGTGAATTTTAACTGCATTAAGCCATCATTAATTTAAAAAAAGTAGTCCCTGGTAGAAAATGTTGTTTGTCATGTAATGCCACCTAGAATCATATACTTTTTGATAGCTGACTATTAACTTTAAATAATATACCATATTTGAGGGATGATATAGTTCTAAGAGTGGACTCCCCTTGCATTTTGCCTCTTCTAGCAGAAATTACACAGGTAGCTCTGACAACTACTAATTTTCATTCTTTTTTTGACTATATTCTCCACAATTAATGGTATGATCATAGCCAGTATTCTTCAAACAACAGTTCACCATTTAACCTGTGAAAAACTCACTTGATCATCTAGTCACAGCCAGTTTTAGAGGGCCACAGGGGCAGTATGATTACCTGTATCCGTTGTGTGCTGGCCCCAGGCTGCCCTTATAGAGAGTGGAGGGAGGGGAGTTAAGTCGGTTTTGTCGCTCTAGTTGTCTTTCCTTTATCTTTTTGGGCTGTGGCTTAGTGTACGTGTCCTCTCTGCCTATGAAGTTAGACATCCCATAAACTGGGATGATTTCTGAAGGAGAGTAGAACGGATGAAAGAAGAAAATAGAATTTATGTCAAACAAAAAAATCTGTGCAAAGCGTATTTTTAAAATTGGATTAATAATTGGATTTTTAACTCCACATAAAACCCCTGTTTTTTTTTTTGCAGTAGAATAAAGTCCAGTCAGCATGTCAGTACCTGGATCGCCGTACATGGGGGGAAGGTGGTGCTGGTAGTACTGGTGTGGGGGCAGCTCCCCGGGGCTGACAGGGGGGTAGAAAGAGTGAGAGTTTGGGATAAAGTGAGGGTGAGTCAGGTAGGGGGGCAGGTGGTGCGTAGGGGAGAGGGCTGGAGAGTAGGAGGGAGGGTAGCACTCTGGAGACTGGGGGGTCACAACCACCCGACGGACCCCTGTGGTATCCTCCAGCACCTGAGAAAAGAAAAGGACGTGTGTAAGACGAGTAAAAATATGTTTCCGGAATTTCACAGTTCGCAGTACAGTGACGGCTTCAAATGGGATGAGTGTGTTTGAGAAATGCAAACTCCAGTACCCACAAATCATGAGAGGTCAGTAAACTGCACACTGGCTTTACTGCTAACTGAAGGTTTCCCTGGATAGTGCTTCCTCAAATTGGCTCTTTTGAGTCAAGAGGATAATGTGCAGATTAGCAATGTCAATAGATTAAAATGCCCTAATATGGCTTAAAGGAATAGTTCAACATTTTGGGAAATACGCTTATTGACTTAGTTAGATGAGAAGACTGATACAGCGCTCATTTCTGTAAATATGAAACTACAGTCAGCAAGACTGGGAAAAAAGGAAAAAAACGGCTAGCCTACCTCTGTCCAAAAGTAACAAAATTGGCCTACCGGCACCTCTAAAACTTACTCATTAACTTTGTTTATTTTGTGCAAAAACCAAAGTGATAAAATGGCAATTTATGGTTTTAAAGGGGTTATGTGGTGCACAATTTCTTGGCTGGTAAAAGTAACTTGTTATCACTGTGAGTTTTTTTTTAACCAACTCCAAGCCATTTAGCCCTTTTTCCAGTCAGTCTTTTTCCAGTGCTAAACTATCTGGCTGAAGCGTGGCATCAATCATTTAGCTGTTGTCAAAAAAGTGAATAAGCATATTTCCCAAATTGCCAAAGTAGTTAGAATTCTAATAAATATATAAAGCTATTTTTAAAATCCAAAGATCCTGGAGCACCTGCTCTTACAAAATGATGCTGTCAATCATTTTGTAAGAGCAGGTGCCCTGTCTGTCAAATGGTGGATATCTAATAAAGGAATGAGCTGCATAATTTATTTAACAACTGAGACATTGTGTTAACAGGACGCTTTGGCCCTTTAAGTGGTGAAAACAAGTGCTGCAATGTTGTCATCAGATGGTCCGCAGATTTCAATAACAACAAGTTTCAAACAACTGCCTCAGATTAACATAAATTCCATACATGTATTCACTTTCACATTCATGGGCACACACACACAC
>NW_023339751.1:10795355-10797330 GCF_004916995.1 Morone saxatilis
ACAACAACAACAACAACACACACAGTCACAGTCACACCAAATACCAAAAAGCACCCCCAACCCCCAACCCCTCCACACACACACTGAGAGGCAACAGACTCAGTGCCAGAATACCACAGAAAGAAAGAAGAAAGGGCATTAAGAGGGTCAGGAGGGGAGGAAGAGTGGTTACAGAACTAATCTGTGAGAGAAAAACAGAGGGGAAGAAGAAGAGGAGGAGGAGGAAGAGGAGCCCCCCTATCTGCCCCTAACCCCCTCCTCTCCTGCAGAAGAGAAAAACAGTGTTGACAGGAAAACAAGGGCAAAGTTCCTGCATGAGTACATGCGGCTCCGACCTACATGCCCACGCAACATTTACTGGCAAGGGGACACACACACACACACATATCCCAAATAATACAAACTGGAAGGGACTCACAAATATGCATGCACATGTGCACACCCACCCACCATCACAATGCATCCATTAGCACAAACCACTGAGGACACGCACACACATGTGCAAAATCCATCTGTCAATGCACTACTTTCCACCACCACAGTGCTCTTTCTTCATCCATCCCTTCTTCCACCCCTCACCCCACAAAAACCTACCCACCCAGTGCTTGTCTCTACTATCAGGCTTGTTTATGTAAGAGTGACAGTGTTTCCCGCTCTCACTTGGCCCAGTCCCTACTAACACACAAACACACCCACACACATGCAAACACAAACACACACCCACGGTGAGCCAATGACCTGACTTCCATTGGCATAGGAACACAGTCCCACCACACGCAGGCCACAGATGAATTTGTAACACTATACTTGTGAGTACAGGCCATAGACTCGTGTTGATTTAATAACCTTTGACCCCTCCATACTACTAACATGGCAAACCCAACTTGCCTAAAAATCCTCTTTTTAGGAGATTTTCTTATCTTTCTGTTGTTGTGAGAACACATACACTCTCTCTCTCACTCACACATATATGAGAGAGTCAGAAAAACAAATGTCCCCTGACACCCAAAATTCAGCAAATTCCTGCTCCCTGCTCTGTTGGCTTAGGAAGCTGCCTTGGTTACTACTTGCTCTAATTTACAACAGCCAAGATGGGTGTAATACCTTGTGCATGCTTTTTCTGTGGTTTAATGTTCACAAGCTAATGATGACTAAATGATCCACGTCTGATAGCATTCCATCAAAAATAAATACAACCAAAATGCATATCTAAAAAGTCAGCTAGTCTTTCACAGAAATGTGCAACTTGCAAATTCTGTACTTGTTTGCTTTGAATGTCTCATGTAGCGTTGTTCCGATTCCGATACCAGTACGTCCCGGAAATTGCTCCGATACTGCCGAAAATGCTGGCATCGGTATCGGCGAGTACTGGAGTCCAGGCACCGATCCGATAGCACGTAATTTATTACATTAGTAATCTATTTACTGGTTAGCTCCGTTAAGCTCTGGTACAGTTCTTCTTCGCCGCTCTTAAAACAGTGGCGCTGTGCTGCAACCTGCAGCTGCTGTTTTAGAGGGACGAGGAGGAATTGATCACGTGACACAGACACAACAGACACACGTGTGTCAGAGCCGGTTGCGCGAGGCTTGGAGCTAAGCTAAGTAGCACTATCATGTCGGCGGTGTGGCAATATTTCACACTGGAATCTCCAACCAGTAAGACTGCGACATGTAACGTGTGCAAAGATAAAATCTCAAGGGGTGGCACGAGTGTTGCTCATTTTAACACAAGCAATTTAATGAAACACCTGACAACACCTGAAGACGCGTCACCCTAAAGAGCACAATGAATTTCTAAAACAAAAGGGAAAAAGAAGGACGAGCCGCAGCAGCAAACTCTGGAAGCTATTTTATACGATTTTTTTTATACTGTCTTTTTATTTACAAAAATAAATGGCTTGAATTTGCTGTATTTTATTCATGTTTTGTTATAATACATACATATATACCACCCAAGCACAAGTATCCGGAATCG
>NW_023339751.1:10797355-10802841 GCF_004916995.1 Morone saxatilis
CGCAGCAGCAAACTCTGGAAGCTTTTTTATACGTTTTTTTATACTGTTTTATTTAAAAAATAAAGGCTTGAATTTGCTGTATTATTCATGTTTTATATACAGTACATAATATACCACACAAGCACAAGTATCCGGAATCGGTAGGAGGGGCGGAAAAATGGTATCGGAACATCTCTAGTTTGTGTCAAAATCGTCTAAGCGCTGGCATTAATTTCTTTGTTGATCTTTGTTGATCAGATGATGTCCGTCCATAGTGAGAGGATGATATCTGAAAAGATACTACAGGCCCTCTGTGACATCGCCTCCACTGCTGCTTATCAGATAGGTCAGTGTCCTTCACCACCCACCCCCATCATTTTGGTATTTCCTCCCTATTGTTAAGCTCTGTTGAACTTTTTTTCCTGTATATTCTTCCTCAGTGAAAAATGGGAGCCAGCAGTTTAAAGTGTGGGTGCCTAGTTTGGCCGATGTGGCGCTGGTCTTGATGAATATGGGAGTGTCGTTTGTTACTCTCTTCCCTTTTGAGAATCTGCAGCCTCCATTCACAGAGGGAGATCTGCTGTAAGTAGTGTTCCTGTTTGTGGGATTATTCATTTATTTTGTTGTATTCCTATTTTAAAGCATAAAATCTGAGCTGAAAGTTGTTTATTTGATGTCTTTAATTTCATGCAGTTGAATTTCTGTGTTTGTGTAGGGAGGACATCTATATCAAAAGTGAGAGTCCCTCCAATAACAAGGAACAAAGCGCCTTCCCTGAACACAACTGCAACAACATCTTGAAGGTGAGTTGCAAAAGGAAACGGATATGAACAGTTTGCTGTCATGTCTGAGAAAACACATTTTAGCCATTCAGGTCATTAACTACTTGGATGTTTCTTTTTGTTCTCGTCTGCAGTACCTGTCTTACTGTATGGGTCTATGTCCACGGGCGTACAGCGACGATGAGCTGCTGTTGCTGCTAACTGTGGTGGGAAGGGTGGGACTGGACACTCGTCTCCTTCTCCACTCCAGTGTGGAACTGTACCCTCTACAGTACAAAATTGTCAACAACATCAGGGACTGGGACACCATGGTCAGTTCATATGTTCCTTGCATGATTTTCAAAAGTTGCAGGAATAGTGAGAAAAGGTTTTCATTGTTTCGTTGTATTTCACGCACACAAGTCGTAGAATTTGAAAACTGTGCTTTCCAGGCCTGGAAAAGTCTTGGAAAAACATTAAATCCCAAAATGTTTTTTTGAAAAAGTCATGGAAAAAAGTTATATTTTAATGTGGTTTGATTTAATAGCATTTTTAAACATGACCTATGTATTAATTGCCTAAAACAAACAAATGCTCCTGTTTGCAAAACAACTACCACTCCTCACAGCAAACAAACCCACTGCACCAAACGGCAGAATGTTCATTTTGTTTTAAATTAATTATTTACTTTCATTAATTTGTGTTATGCAAGGTATACTGTGTATTAGGGCTAGGTAAATGTGTACCAAATCATGTAAAATTATCAAGTTGATTTACAGTGCGTTGAAGTGTGTGCCGCTGCTTAACGTCAGCCAAAACTCCTAATAATCCCAAAAATATATATATATATATATTTTTTTTTTTATTTGCTTTATTTGCTTTGAATCATTAATTTGATTAACTTGATATGATCATATCACAATAGACTTCCAGTAGACAGTTGTTAAGATAATATTGAATTATTGCCAATTGCTATTGTGTACTTGGGAATTATTGTAGTTAATATAAATTCAATTAAATGTGCTTTTAATGCATCACAGAATGTTTAGTCCTGAAAACTGATTTACATTATGGAAATCATTTCCCCAAATTGTGTATAAACCCTGTTCACCGGTTTCTTTTTACTTATTTAATTTATTATTTATCTGAAATGGTTTTCAGCTGCCCAGAATTTGTCTGGCCATTACTGATTTGACGGATGACCACCACAACATGTGCCTGCTAGTTCAACTGCTGCCTGACAACACACGTGGAAAGTAAGTCCTTTTTCTTTCTCTGATCTGCTTGTCTCCTTTGTTCTTTCCCACACAATGAGTGTTTCTTTAAAATATTGTAGTTTTTAAAATGGCGTACATTCAAAAGTATTCTCTTTTGTTCATATAGACAACTGCGTCGACATCTGAGCCTGTCCATGATCTCTAAACTGTTAGATGGAAATTGTACGTACAGACCTACGGACAAAGAGATTCAGGTAATTAGTTTCACTGTAAACTAAACCTAGATGGTTTCCTTTAGATCCTTTATTTCCGTTTAGATTGTCTAAATGACAAGACATGATGAGTGATCTGCATTTCCCCCATCGTTCTGCCATGCTTAGCTCTCTAAACTGAGGCCGTACCTGCCCCGTATGCAACCCTCCACCATTCTCAGAGCCATGCTGAGCTCCTCTAGGAGTCAGAAAGATAAAGAAGAGGACATGGACACCCTAGACCAACAGGTGAGCATATAATGAATGTGTTGTCAATTTATTATGCAAGTAAAAGAATCTTATATTCACAGAATTATAACTGAACGTTTTTCATGTGTCTCAGTCCTACTACCTCTGCTATAGCCTTCTGACCTTGGCAAATGAAGCTTCCAATTTTCAGTTCTTCCCTGCTCATCAAAAGGTATGACTTCAATCCTTTTTTCTGGTCTCAAGCATTTGGCCGACTGGTTATTAATCTGCTAATTTATCGTGGGGGTTTTTTTATGTCTGATGTTTTGATGAAGGTGATATCGTTTTGCCTGCGGGGTTGAGTTAATGTTCCCTTTTTTTCTGCTGGCTGTTAGGAGCAACTGCTGTTTCTATGCTCTGAGCTGGAAACGCATGTTAAGTGTGACATCAGAGAAAGCGAGAAATGCCTTTACCGGAGCAAGGTGAGTAGGATTGCAAAAAGAACTGCGGGTATTTTTGTGTGCCAGTGTGTATTTTGATCTAGATCCAGATGTGGTATAAAACATTTGTAAGTTTTCTACAACACGTTATCCTGAAGAAATTTGGTTTGCAGCCAGGCATTAAACACCCAAAACACAGGAATATATTAATAATGATTGCCAGCCTGTTTTTATCTATAAGACTCAAGCCACAGTAAGTAAGAAGAAATTCAATAAACACTGATAACAATGTCCTTTGAGTATTGCACATCTGAAAATAACACACCTGTGTTATGAATAATAAACACTGCAGGACCAGTCAGAACAGTCAGCATTAGTATTGATTCAAAGCACATCTTGTTATCAGTGACTGTTCCCAAGTATGTTCCCTCATGAGAACTACCATTGTCTGTATCCTGTAAACAATCCTGGGGTGCGTTCTTTAAAATCAGTGATATCATGTCTTGATATGAGGTCTGGTTTTTGGTGCATTTATCTCAAGATAAAACTCAACACCAACAACTGGTCCATGTTTAGAGTCATTATCAGGAAATATCCACATAAGCTTGTTATTGTTGCTTTTGTATTCAATATAAGATGAATGTGAGACGTGGTACAACCCCAGAGAGGGTCTGTGGAGGAAAACTGTTGACTCTAACACACTGGGCCCTGTTTGTCAAGAAATCCAATTAATGAGATTAACATTTATATTGCAAGTGGAAAGAAGTTTCCCAGTAAGCAACTATGGCTTAATTGTGTTTAATGCTGTGGGAAAGTCCATGAAAGTCCATGAGCTTAGTATTGCTTTTGGAGTCCTCCAAATACTGAAATAACAAATTTAATGAGAGTGGCATCCTCAATACTTCTACCTGCCCGGTAAGCAAGATGAAGTTGACCTACCTGATGTTCCACCAACCCTTAATATCTCCTGTTTAACCAGTTTCTCTGGGGAACACACTGAGTACTGAGGGTACTCCGTTTAAAAACCTTCGGCCCTCTCAGTTTTGGTGCAAACATCATTCCTTATTTCACTATAAACAGTTTTGTCCCTCCCTTACTGGAGCAAATTTTTCAATTTCTTGGAGACCCAAAGCTTAGTATTTTAAGGAAACAGCCTTCATAGGAATCACACTGTCCACAAAACAATATATTGCTATAGTTAATCAGTGCTTTTAGACGAGTCCTGAAAGACCAGTCTCCACAATCAAAGCTCCCCTGCAGAGGTACATAATATCTGTATATATTGTATTCTGGCAAAATTAGAAAGTATGCTGAATGTTTGTTTGTTTTTGGGCAAGTAATTTAAAGTTTCCTGACACAAATCATAGCTGGAATAACAAATTAGTGTTGTGTGGCTTGGTCCAATCCACTTTGTTTGTTTCCCATTTACAGAGCCAGGGCTGTGTACATACACCAGATTATCTTTTTTCACTGCACACAGAGCTGAAAGCTAGTGGAGCGTGAGATGTCTGCTGAATTTGAAAACTGTTTATTGGATTAGATTTGTGTGACCCACAATGTCCACCTTTTAACTTCTGTATATGCCATTGTAGCTCTGCACAGGAGCCCATTTTGGAGACCTCTTCATCTCTCTGTTACTAATGTGAATACATAAAAGTGATTTATCTTCATAATTGGTGTCAATGCCGAATTTAAAGGTCCAGTGTGTACCATTTAGGAAGATCTATTGGCAGAAATAGAAGAATAGAATATTATATTCCTAGGTATGTTTTCATTAGTGTATATAATCACCTAAAAAAAAAAAAAAGAATCATTGCATTTTTCTTATGTCAGAATGAGTTGTTTTTATCTACAGAGGGAGCAGGTCAATACACTGGCTCTAGATAGGGCACTGTAGTTCTCCTACATGCATTACTCAGTTGATGGCAATCTGCAACTTCACTGTTAGATGTCACAAAATCCTACACAACGTCCTTTCAGTCAATGTCAAAGTCATTGTTGACTTGGTTACAAGATGCAGTCATGCAAGCCAGTCATTTAAATTAGGGTGCACTCTCAAAAGCAGTGTGTTACAGTCTGTTAAACATCCACTTTCCTCCGCTCCCTCCAGGTAAAGGACCTGGTGGCCAGAATCTACACCAAGTGGCAGATGCTCCTTCAGAGGACCAGGCCTCTCCATGTACAGTAGACACACATTCTTATATAAATATTTTATTTAAAGTGTTTTCCTCATAAAAGCAGTATTTAGTTAAAGATTCTGATTTACAATGTTCCTCCTGTAGGGTAAGTTGTATGACTACTGGCAGCCTTTGCCCGTGGATACATTGACGAGCAGCCAAGAAGAGCAGGAGATTGACGGCAGTGATGACGGAGAGGAGCCTGTGATGGAGGACGATGACGCTGAGGAAACCAGTGGGACTGAAGAGAATGAGTTTGTAATGACTGCTGAGGACGAGGAGAAGGAAGAGGGAGACGATCCGGTGGATGACACCAACAAGGCAGGAGACGACAAGAAGCCAGAAGAAATGAAGGGAGACTGTGCTATGGATGGCACAAATGAAACGGAGGAAGCGACAAAATCAGTTCTTGGGGAGTTAAACCAAGAGATGCCAGAGATGGAGCCTCAAGTGACAGATGAGCAAAAGGAGT
>NW_023339751.1:10802889-10805573 GCF_004916995.1 Morone saxatilis
TGAGCAAAAGGAGTCTAAAGTGACGGATGAGCAAATGGAGTCTAAAGTGACAGATGAGCAAATGGAGGCTGGAAACAAAGAGCGTACTGAGGTGGAGACTGAAAATCAAGTTGAGACGAGAGAATAACCAGATGGCAGAGTGTGACTTGGTGTCATAGAAATTTGTCTCCAGGGCTTTAATAGCCTTTGCCTTAATGTTAAGCTCAGTTTGCACTATTTGTCTGCCCCAAAAGTTTCATTGTCAATACAAATATAAACTATATTTATGAATAAAACCATTTTAGAAGAGATCAGAGTTTGTCGAGGGCTGAGGCCTTATCTTTTCTGGTAGTGCTGCACAAGAAACAAACAAAATATTGATTTATTTAATGTCTTTAAAAAAGTAATGATAAAGTTGTATGTTAATTACGTTGTTAATAAGTTGTGCAATGTGTGCAATGAAGGTATATATGCGTTACATATGCGTTACATATACATACTGAAGTTGAGTGGGGGTTTTTGGAGGGATATTTTACATTGTTGTGTTCTTCTAGTTCTCCATTAGTTAAAATGTAGTTTCTCAAAGATATTTCATAATTTATTTCATCACTGTTTGCTTTAGCTTGTCTGAGTAATTGAAAAGCTGACTGTTTATTATCCTGCAAATTAGCCTCAAGTGGAAACCGACCATTCAGTTTTTTTCCACAAAGTTACATTAATTAGTTCATATTTGCCTTGATTCAGGGGCATGACACATTGTCAGCAACAATTTTCCGATACATATTATCTTGTTTGTTGATTTATTGTTATAATTTCACTGTTGTGTTGAATGTGTGCGTTCTGTTAAATTTCCCTTTTGGGAAAATATTTTTTTAATGATGAAAAATACTTTTTTATATCAGAAAATAAACTTTATTTCAAAATTCTGTGTTGCCTTTATCAAACATCTCAGATAAAATGTAGTCTACGCCCACCATTAAGTGCAATACTAACATATTCATAATCATCTAGCTAATAAACAACTGTGATAGCATTTACAACATGTACTTGACCAAACATGACACAAAATGTGTCCTCATTTATTTGAGGATTGTCTAGTCCTACTTTGTAAACCCTGATAAACACATTTGAATTTTTCAGTGATCTGAAATCTTAATTTACTATCAAACTGGATTTTGCACTGGACTTATAAAATATGTATATCTGTGAGCTCCCAACTGATTTTGCACCATGTAGTTCTTGATATTCTTTCTTATAATAAATGTAGTCTCAAGAAATAAACTGGTGGTAAACATTAAGCAATATTTTTCCCTTTAGGTACAACCCATATATCATTTATATTAGAAACAGTACTTCCTAAATGAAGCACTCATATACGGTTTTGAAATGATCTCAAAGATCTCTTCAGATGGATGGTCAGACATTAGAAAATATGAATCTAAAGGAATGTAAACTTTTAGTCATGGACTTCAATAGGTTGTTTAAAACAGTGTATCAAGTTATGCATGTGTGTCAGTTCATTTTGCAGAGTTTATGGCTGCTATCTGCTCATGAGCTGACTTTCTGCTAAGTGGGAATCAACCTAACTGCACTGGTAGTTTTCATTTAATAACCTCATAAAACTCCCTTTTCACGTGGTGTCACACAGTTACGGAAGAGAGCCATAAAATGGTATTTTAGTTACCATTTGGATATCATGGTCTTTTGCATTAACTTCAGAAATTGCAGTCTCATTTCCTTTAATCGGTGTTCCTGTTCTGTAGTTACTATTGTTAGCACTTAACCAAAAAAATGAAGCACATTATTTAACCTCTTTAACAGTAATGGGGCAATATGGATTCATCAGACTTGTGTGTTTATAATATGAGAGCAGGAGGTGAATGCAGAGACAAACTTCAGTCAGAAAAACAAGCAGCATAATTTCATTTCATCTCAACTAAATGTCAAACAGTGTAGGCAGTGAATGAGCTCTAGTGGACACAAACATCCATGACTTTTGGATATAAACCACGGGATGTCCAACACGTGAAACACCAACATTAAAACTATTACTTTAAAACACACATTCAGATATGTATGCATATGTGTGAAGTGTGACAGTCCCAACTAATCACCGACTACAAAAATGAGCATTCCCCATTTACCCCCGCTGTTGGTATGTTCCACTCCCCCCCACTTTCACTGGGTTGCCAGGCAACGACAGTCAGGTGACTGTCTGCAGACAGAACATGGCTGACCTGTCAGAAGACCAATGAGGGACAGGCCAAAGTTAGCATAATCGATCTGGTTTTTGACGTGCTTTCTGACCACAGTTGAGCGGTGTGGACAGCAGTTGACCGGAGGTATTCAAGGTAAGCACAAGAGCGCTCAAATTCGGTTGGATAATATCTATCTCTGTGTTGCTTGGAACAGCTGTAGCTAACGTTGCTTTTGCCTAGCTAACTTGAGCTAGCTGCTAACCAAACAGTCCCCGCTTTCTCCTCCAGAGAAAAAAAAAAAAAAAAAGTCTGTTTGAATGTGAAAGCTAGTAGGAGGAAATAACATTTAGGCAACTTTATATCGACACAACAAGTTGCCTTCCGCAAATTTGTAACGTTATTGCCAAAGTGTAGCAGGAAAACTACTTTAGCCAAATGAAAGATAACGAAGGAACTAATAAATGAGTCCTGTGGTATTTCAGTGACTCAGGAAAACAAAGTCAAAAT
>NW_023339751.1:10805629-10826601 GCF_004916995.1 Morone saxatilis
CACACACACACACAGACAGACAGTCCACCGTGAGCAGGAAATCAGAGGATCAGCACTATTTATTGTGGACTATTGACATTGAATCAGACTCCGCAGAACATGAACGCACCACGTATACAAAACCACTGGGATAAATGATCTTCACGCCTGATTTATTTTACAGAGGAGAGATTTAAACCTTTGATCAGGGGGGCCAGGACTTCACACTGATTGTTCAGTTGGTGGGGGCATCATGTACTATTTATTTGGCCTTTGATGGTAGCTCTGATACTGCGGAGTAAAGCCAAAGTCCTGTCACAGACCTTACTTAACTTTTGTAGTTGTTATGTTAGAACTAGACACAGGTTTCAGTGTAGGTTTCTTTGTTAACTGATGCAATGTTTAGCTGTTTGCACAGCGTTTCCTATGTTTCCTATGTACATTTAGGGCATCCATAAGAAATGGTTCCCAGTGTCTTAGTATTTGTCCCCAACTTCATTGTCTGTGGTTTCTTAACAATATCACTACAGTTGATGGTTTGGGCTTTGGCAATAATGTTAGAAGTTGGCCGAAGACAGCATGTTGTTATAAAGTTGCCTACATTTTATTTCTTCCAACAATCTTTTACATTCCCTCAGCTGTTTAACTCAAACAGTTACTGGTTTACATGCACAAAACAGATATGTAGCCCACATTATTACACAAGAAGAATAGTTCTTCTTTTAGGTTGGATTGTCCACTTTATAATTTATTAATGACAGATGTTTAAAAGCCCTTCTGAATTATTAATCCCATTAATAGCAATAAATGATCTGATTGCAGATGAGTGGGTTGCCGGAGGGAATTGCAAATGGCCCAAGCAGGAGTCAATATTTAGAGAAAGATGCTCAGATTTGGGAAAGACCCTGGACTCTTGAAGAGATGCGGCAGAACAGTGCCAACTGGTCCTTGGCAGCCGACGCAGGGGTAAGTCAGATGTTTCTTCCCCAGCTCTGAAACACAGAAACATTACAGTAATTCATCCACATCTTCCCATATAGTCGTAGTAGAAATGTTGCAGAAATGCTTTGGGTATAATGTTACATAGCTGTAGATGAGAGGGTTGTGAAATCTGTTCTACTTTTGTGTTATGAAAGTAACTTTGCAACTGCTGCTGTCTTCATAGCTGTTTTTTTTTCCCTCACAGCTCTTTTTGTTCCTCCAAGAGTTCTCCCAGAGAATGCTGTCAAAGACGCACGAGATTGAAAAGCAGTTGGACAGTCTGATCCGTGACACCAAGGCCACAGACAGCTGCTTGCACTCTGTCTTTAACGACTTTCTCATGCTTTCCAATACACAGTTTATAGAAAATGTATGTATGAAACTTTTCTGTTCTACTTCAGTTTTGTCTTGTTATACTATAAATGATAAAAATGCCTTTTTACTTTCTGTTCACAGAGAGTATATGATGAGGAGGTAGAAGAGACTATTCCCAAGGCTGATGTGTTGGAGAAGCCGCCTGAGCAGGTATGAAGAATACAACACTGACCAGCCAGTACTGAATATTGCTTTTCAGTTTTACCATATTACCTTAGTACTCACAAGTCTTGTATTGCCCTGAAAATTGTCTATGTTTTCTCTGAAGGAGAAGACTCGCGAGCAGAAAGAAGCAGAGTTGATCCCTAAGATGCAGGAAGCTGTGAACTACGGTCTGAGAGTGCTGGAGTCAGCCTTTGAGCATCTGGACATCAAAGCAGGAAATTCTGACTCAGAGGACGAGGAGGTCACAGACAGAGTGGAGGCCATCCTGGAGCCCAAGGTGTGATCTGAATCTTGAAGCAGTAATTTACTGCAGTTACTGCACGAATGCATGTGATCATCTTTACATTAATGTACTAAAGCCTGTGTGTCTGTTTTTCCTTCTCTTACAGGATCTTTATGTGGACAGACCTCTTCCATATCTGATTGGTTCCCAGGCCTTCATGGAACAAGATGATGTTGGACTTGGTGACCTCTCAAGTGACGGTAATGCAGTCATGGCAGCTTCTTCCGGCACTTGTACATTATAGTGTTTGTTTTCCTCATGTTTATTTATGATTCTCTTTCCAGAAATGTCAGTTGACAGTGACAGAGACAGCGTGATCGAGAGCGAAGATGGCAAAGGAGCAGTTGTAAGATATTCTTTTTGCTTTTTTTTTCACAGTATATTTAAAGGTTTTTATTTTTTCATCTTGCACAGGAAAATAAACACCTTATTGCATTTATTTATTTAACAGCACTCAGATGAGGACTTTGATCAGGAGGAGGATGATGGTCACAATAATATTAAGAAGGTAAGCTGCCTGCCTGCCTGCTAAGCACATCATCGATTTATATTTTAACTGAACAGCTTTATAATTTTGGATCCTCCTCCCATGCTCACCTAGAAGTCCTCCATGTTGAGTTATGAGGATGATGAAGAGGAGGAGGATGAGGATTCTGACATATTTGGAGAATCAGACAGGGATGATGACGATGACATAAAGGTATGCCTGTTGAGTTGATGAGAGATGTCTCTGTGAGTGGACTGTCTTTAATTTCAATCTGAAATCATTCAGATACGTTGCTACCTCTCTCTGATCATTCTTTATTTCCGTTCTGCTGTTCTGTGTCACATTCAGAACACGGGCCCATCGTCTTTTGCCGATGAGCTGGCAGCCCGAATCAAAGGTGAACCAGTTAACAAACCAGAAGGAGATCGTGCATGTAAGTCATTATCAACCAAGTTGTAGTGCATCATTTCATTTTGAATTTACGTGACACTTTTTTTTTTTTTTTGTTCCTCCCACTCTTCATATTTGATTTAACAAAAAGACAGCATCAAAGTTCACATTTGAGATTAAAGTGCCATCTTTGCATGTGCATGGTCATGGATTTTGTGTTTCTACCATGTCATGTCTTGGAAGCATTGACATCTAAGAAGAAAAGTAAAGGCAGGAAAGAACCAAAGCCCGCAAAGCCACAGGGTAGGACTTTCATTCATCATCAGTGCAATTTAAACATTTTTTGTTTCATTTTGCATTAGTTATTACCACAGCAGGCCCCATTGTTCCCAGTATGCTGCTCAATATTGTTTATGTATATTATAACAGCAGCCGAAGATGACAGCGATGACATGTTTAAGCCACCAAAGATGGATGATGACGACTTCTCGCCATTCGGTGGGAAAGGTGGCCTCTTCAGTGGGGGGAGAGGCCTATTTGACGATGATGACGACGTATGTTAAACTAAATGGATTTTCAGAGCTCCCTTTCTCATTCAGTCCAGTTCTACATTACTTACAGAATTGTATTATGTTATCAGGGTGATCTTTTCTCTGACGCACCAAAACCTCCTGTGTCCGAAGAGAAGAAGGTGCTGAATGAAAGCATGAAAAGCACAGCTCAAACTGCTGGTAAGACCTGAGACTCTCGTAACAAACGTGCGAAGACATGTTAGATAAGATGGCTACAAACATATAGAAAATAAATGTACTAGCAGGTTGCCACATAATTGTATTGCCGAATCAGATACAGAATTTTCCTTCCTATATTAGTGCGAAACAATAAATATAGTATGAGCAAAACAACTTATTTTCTGTCCCAGAATCTGACAAACCTGGAAAGAAGATTCCATCGGGTGCCATTTCAGTATTCCCAGGTAGGAGCGTTTAATTGACAGCTGATCACTTTCTTATCTGCTTCAGCCTCCTCAACCAAACCAGCTCCCTTTCTGTCCACAGGTAACAGCCTGTTCAGTTCAGGGAATGACTCGGATTCAGTGGAGAGCAAGGAGAACGGAACTCCAGCTGCCTCCAGACAGCTTCCTGTGGCTGCTGTTAGTGGGGTAGGAGGAGGGCTGTTTGATGACGAGGATGAGGATGATGACTTCTTCAGTGGTAAAAGCCTGACAAAGTCCGACTCTGGTAAGTGTGAGAATAGGCACTAAAGTGTTACAGTCCAAGTTCAGGTGGGATCCTTATCCTGTCAAACCACTTTGTGTTTATTACTGACATTCTTTTTCAGCTGGACCGGAGAAATCTAAACCCAAGAAAGCTATTGACCTTTTCGATGAAGACGATGAGGATGGTGATATATTCAGTGAGAAGTACAGTGCGCCAGCTCAGAGCAAGAAGGAGGTAGTGGAAGAGCACGTTCAGCCTCCTGAGAAAAAGGTAAAGATCAGCATACACGTGTGGTTGAACGTGATAGTTTCCATTATTAATATTTTGTTTGGTGTATCTACATAGCGTTTTTTGACCCATGTTGATTATTCATTCTTATGTTTAGATGCCGGCAGGGGCAATCTCCATGTTTGGTCCTGGGACTAAAAGCTTGCTCAGTGAGGGCCTGAAAAAGCGCCATCCGTCTACCAGCGAGGAGTCTGAGAAATCTGAAGAGGTCTGAATCGATCATTGTCTAACAATATGCTCCTGACAAAATTAAATTTGGTGTGTTTTCACATGCTAAATGGAAGGGTTTTTCTACCAAAAATTACTCTATTGGGCTTCAATAACTGCAGTGTGTGCAGGCTGTCTAGCCTAAATTGTCAAAAGTTACACTATCCGCCAGTTGTAGGCCACAGTGTATCTTCAGTTTTTATATACAGTTATGGCCCAAATGCCTTCTCCTACATAAACTCGCAAGCTAATGTCTCAGGCATGGATGCCATTAAATTAACAGACCTATTTGCAGCCAGTATATTGGTGTTTGCTCAGAGTTTTCATATTCAAGTTCCGTCCGAGGAAAAGGCCAGATTTGATTTAGTTTGGAGTACACTGCTGGCCTTTACTCCTGTTGACACAGTTCAGTTCTCTTTGCCCTGTACCAGTATTTTCTTTCAAGACTGAAACCTCATACTTTTAAAAAGGAAGTTTAAGAATTTAAAAAGCCAAATTTTCATCCTCATGTCGTGCTTTTCAGAATGGGTCTGCTCCAGATGTTGGGAAGGCAGCTGTCAAGCAGACTCAGAAACCCCAAACCAGAGGTCTTTTCTCTGATGATGAAGACACACAGGTAAAGCTCTAAAACTTAACTAGAAAAAAGGTGTAATACAGTAATAACACATTTTAATTACACTAAATATGTATTTTCCTCCACAGGGATTCCCAACCACCCCTAAGAGCCAGTCTAAGCCTGAACCTATAAGCCAGAGCAAAACCAGCAAGGCCCCATTGTCATTATTTGACGATGAGGAAGAAGAGGTGAAAATAATTAACTATTTCAAAGCTTGATTGGCTTAGGCTTGTGTTTACTGTGAGTTACATTACAATAATCCGGTTCTTGACCTTGTAGGATCTATTCGCATCTGCAGCTAAATCTAAACCAAAACCTAATCAAGCTAAAGCCTCCACACCGCAACCCAGTAAGGCTGTGTCCAGCTCCCTCTTCAGTGATGATGAGGTACGAGAATACGAGGAGTAATATTTTACTGCTGCATAAAAACATTTCATGGAACTTACTAACATGATGCATTATTTTCGTGAATATTTGAATGACAGGACCAGTGGATGAGTTCTAGTAGTGCAGGGAAGCCAGAGGTCAAGACGGGAGGGATGAAGCCCAGTGTCAGTGCCCCCTCCAGCCTCCCCAGTGCCAGAACGTCTCACAAAAGCAGCCTCTTTGATGACGACGATGACCTGTTTGCTCCAACAAAAGAGTCAAGGTATTTACACTTATAAAGATTTTACTATGATTAGAAACAGAGTAAAAAAATGTCTGCTCACTGTTATAATTGCAATAAAATCACAGAAAAAGGTACTTTTTTAAAAACATTGTGTTATCTATGCTCTTCTTCTGTTGCTCTTCATATAGTCAAAAGAAGCCTCAGAGAGTTGCTCTCTTGTTTGAAGATGAGGGTAATGATGATGAAGATAAAGGATCCCTCTTTGGCATCAAACCTGCTGTCAACACAAACACTGCAGCCCCAGCTGCTAGAGTGAGTACGCTAACTTTATTTTTTTGTATTTTACATTTGTCAGTGACAAACAGTGTTGTTTTGAAGCGTGCCTCTAGTGGGCTTTAAAGCAGATTAATGAGTACAGAGTGAGAGACTTTCCTCAGCCCCTAGAGGGCCATTCAGATCCGAAAACAGCAAATCAAAAAATCAAGTTGGCTCTATAAGTTTGTCACACAGTAGTGATATTTCAGATGAGTTGATAGCTAATTTATTACACCATTTAATTTGTGTTATCTCCCATGTAACAATTAAATCATTTTAATTGCTTGTATTCTTCAGACTCCTGCCGTGGCCTCTCAGTCGCCCTCCCTGATGGAGAGATCAGAGGAGGTTGCAGTTTCTAGGACAGCAGCAAAGGACAAACCTTCAGAGCAGGAGAAGCCAGCGGCAAAGACCCCTGAGCCCCTCCCGTCATCGCCCTCGCCAGAGAGCGGTGACAGTAAAAAGAAGCCTGCTGGAGCAGTCAGTCTTTTCGGAGGCATCAACGTTCTTGCCAACAAGCAGACAAAGAGCCCGTTGGATGAAGATGACAATGATGACAGCTTCCTCTCTAAGGACAGCCCACCACCAAATGTTAAGAAGGAGGAGAAAAAGGAAGAGAAAGTCAAAACAAACACTGTTAGTCTATTTGATGATGAGGAGGAAGATGAGTCAGACTGGAATGATCCGATATTCACACCCAGTAAACCCACAGCAAGAAACACACTAAAGGTTTTTATGATTTACAGTCAATCTAATAATAGTGTGAAGAATTGATTTTAGTTGCATTGGTGTACCATTTCTCCTGCAGTTAAGGTATTACTTATTATTTATTATTATTTTTTTGGTCTTCTTTGTTTGTTTTTTAACAGCCTACAGAGGAGCGACCACAAGCAACAAGCACAGGCGTGTTCCAAGATGAAGAGCTGCTGTTCAGTCAGACGCAGCAGAAGGACAATGACCCAGATGTTGACCTCTTTGCCACCTCAGGGAAAGCTGCAGTCAGTACATTAGATTTCCTTATCCGTTTGCATGCAGACGTCTTTCTCTAGATGATAAGGATGATGAACATGATTATGTTTATTTTTTAGAGCTCCAAGCTCAGCTCAGTGAAGCCAGCAGCGCAAAGTCTGTTTGCAGATGACGATGAGGATGACCTCTTCAGCTCCATTAAGTCAAAAGCTCCTCCACCGGTAGCAATTATTAAAAACATTTTTTTAGAATTATGGTGGATTCCTGCTTCCCTAGCATCAGATATTACATTAGAAACCCCAACCCCAAATTTATATCAGTGGGAGAACTGACCTCTCTTGCTTTTTGTCTCTTATTTTCGTTCTCAGAAAGTAGCAGAGAAACCCAGTAAACCTAATGACAGAGCACCGCTAGCAAGTCCAGAATCCGTATCAGAGATTCAGGTGAGTCTACTGTAAACATATACTGTAGATCTAATAATAATGTCAGCTGTTTTATTTATTTGAGCCAAAAACACCTGTGTGACCTGCGGTTTTGAGTTTGGGTTACTTTTGCATTTTGTATTAGCTGGCATACCCTTCGATATGTTGTGTTTAAATACATCTAGAGTGTTGAAAGGTAGTGTTGTTTCTAGATGAACACAAGAAATGCCTTCATTGGATTAAATTCTGAACGTGCTGTAATCTGACCACACAGAAACCCGCACCAAGCCCTGTAAAACCTAAAGATTCCTCCTCAAGGATTGGGAAACTTCAAGTAATATTTTTGTTTTTATTGAATCAAACGTCTTTATTCTTGACATTTCACTCTGATTCCTCTTGAGGAAAGACTTTTCTGTTCCCACTTACATGTTGTCTTTCTTAAGGTTTCTTCTGTCTGGGCTTTTTCATGTTCCAACTTAGAAGCTTGGCTATGATACAACAGCTTGACAACCAAAATAAAGGAAAATTCTCTGTTTTGATTTGATTTAACTGCAAGATTTGATTGCGATTGCTCTCAGTTTCACAAGAAGTCCCTGCATCTTGCTGTTGCCTCATTTCCATTCACAGTCTTGGCTTCTCATTTTCCTCTGAATGATCTGCTTCTTGCATCCACTCTGAGAAACTTCATGAAAAGAGATTAGCTGCAAATTTTAAGTTTAGAGGCATAAACATGTACCAATGTAGTATATTTTAACTGAAAAGTCTGTTTAATTCACCTTTGGTCAGTACTCAGGATTCAATGATTATATTGGTGCATCTGATCTTATCATATTCAGGCCAATCTGATGATCAACCCTGCTGCGTTGCTTCCTGGTGCTGTCCCCAGTCTGCCAGGGGCCATAAGTGTACCCCCTGGCATGGGCCCTAGTTCCTCCTCTGGGGTGTCCAGCTCCAGCCTGACCCCCAGCCCTGCCACAACCCCTGTAGGAGCCCAGACAGAACGCGAGGGAGCAGTGAGCTTTGACTCCCCGGTCCAGGTTGAGACACTGCAGAGTGCACACAAGGTGGGTTTATTAAGTCTGTTATCTGTCTTTTAGTTGCTTTCCATTGCTTGGATTTCTGATGTGATACTGTGAGTGCAAATCTTCTGTCATGCAGAGTCGTGTCAAAGGTTCTCTACAACGGAGACCCCAGTCCAGAGCAGCGAGGCAGCAAGCAGCCCAAAGATCTGTAGTGGATACAGAAGAGACCCTGGATGGAGATGTCCCTGGGCCAAAACCCAGTCTGTCTGGTTCAGTCTTGCCTCCACCAGACAAGTCCAGCCAGACGCCTGTCAGTCCGACACAGTCTAACTCAGCAGCAAACACAGCCTTGCCCGCCTCCTCATCTTCTCATTCTTCTCTCTCTGAAACTTCCCCAAGACCCTTTTCACTGACACTGCCAGTATCCGCAAACGCTGGAAAGAAAGACTCTAGTAAAGACAGCAGCAGTACCAAGGTGCTGCCATCTTCTGACGAGGATGATCTTTTTGGCTCCGACGGTCTGTTTGGGGCCACCTCAGTCTCTAACACGCCCTCCACCAGACCAGCCACCAAGACTACACCACCTCAGTCCAGTAGCGATGTGGGATTGAAGAAAGACCAAGACAAAAGCACACTCCCGTCCATTTTTGATGACAACACCGATGACCTTTTCCAAAAGGTCAAGCCAAGGTCAACCACTAAGAAAGCAACGGCCTCCTCCTTTTTGGAAGATGATGATGATAAGGACATCTTTGGAGTGAGCAACAGCTCCACTCCCACATCCACAAGTAGCAAAGAAATCAAGAGCAGCAGTAGTTTTTCAAAGCCGGACATCTTCAAGGTACCTGTTATTTTACATTGATGGTAATACTATCAAGGTTTTCTGTGCCTTCATTTCTTTCCTCATCAGCTGAATCTCTGTGTTCTCAGGATGAAGTAGCCACTGTGCCTAAAGTTCACAAGAAGCACAAAGAGAAGACCGTTGATGCCAGCTTGTTCGATGACAACATAGACATTTTTGCTGACCTGACAGACACTTTAAAGCCAAAACAGAAGTCCAAGACAAAGGGAGAGACCAAGTCAATATTTGATGATGACATGGGTAAGCAACAATAAAACAGGCATTCATGCTTCCTGTAGTTTACCTTCTTTTTTCTTTTCGAATTGGCATATTTAACTAAATATTTTGTCCATCTGTCTCTGTTCTTTAAAGACGACATCTTCTCACCAAGCACAGTAAAACCAGTCACGAAGGCCCCCCAAAAATCAAAGAAAACGCCACTGTCTCAGGAGACCAGTACAGCAGCGGATTCAAGCAACATATTTGACGATCCACTTAATGCTCTCGGTGGGAACTGAACTGTTGTTTCTGAGTAGCCAGATTTGTACAATTGTGGATTCATTCTTTTGCCATTTGGATCGCTGAAAGATTGGAGATCGGATACACTGTTGATAGAGTATTTATTCATATGAATTCATATAAATACTGTGGCTTATTTTTGGCGTATATTCTCAAATGAAAATGATTCCAGTTATCATCCGACGGCATCATCTCTGCATCAGATCATATTATGTAACAGTTATTATATACTGTTCATCTTTATTATACATGATAGCACTTTATAAGCATACCATATGCTTAGCCTCAAAGCCTGCAGAAATTAACAGTAAATTGTTTTGTTTGTTTTGAAGATGTTTATCCTTTTGGCTTTTCCATGTTGAGATTCCATGTCTTTGAGTTTGTGCCATATCATGGTTATGAGAAATCAATGTGTTTACTTACTGTCTTAGGCATTTTGACAATGTTTTTATTAATAAGAAATTCATCAATTTCTTAACTTTGGCTGTGATGAAAAAGGAAATTCATTTTTAATAACTAAAAAGAAACATATTTTATGCTATCTGAAATGTGTGTGATTATTTCCAGTCAGGTCTGTCTAGACTTAAATATTGATCAGTGTCTGATGTCAGCAGGAAGCTTATTCCGAAGAAAGGGAACTTTATATCGCTGATAGACACCATTTCTGTTTCATTATTGGATGATTAAGGTTTAGTGCTTTTGCTGTGGTCAGTTTTATTAAAGCAAAAAAAGGAGGAATTCAAGCTGCTCCCTTGATAGCATTTAAAGAGGACCCACGTGGCTGCTAGAAACTATATAACCTTTCCACAGTAAGGATTAAGTAAAAGCTCCAAAAGCTGTGAAAGCATAATTCGTGGGTCAGTAGGTTTTGGATGGCATGGGACTACAAATTGACACACATTTGGAAACAGACATTTGGGAGGAGATATAGTGTCATTAACATATTTGTACAGTAAAAAAAAATTCTTTTATGTGAACATTTTAGAGACTGCTCAACTTTTTTTTTTTTTTTAAGAAATGTTTTCATTTTTTTCTTCTTAAGATGAAGAGGAATCAATTGTTGACCCACACAAACTGGTAAGAGACAGCGATTGTACCAATGATGTAACCACATATCTGATGGATTTTTAAACCTGTGATAATTACAGATATAATGAATATTTGGAGGATTGTCACAGAGAGGATGTGAAACTCTCTCACCCAGAGACATTTGTGATCCCACCCACCTCACCCAATTGGTTCCTTTGCCTGTCAATCAACCGAAGTCACACAAAGGTGTTGTTCAGACGCCTTTGACAGGTATGAAGATGTCGACAACAAGGGCCACGGCGACCGACCACAGTTGACAGTCTCGTTTGTACCGCGTGTGGTTGTTTTTTAAAGGGTTGAACGTGATGAAATGCTGCTCGGTTTTGAACGCAAGGTCAGCCTCGACAGCCACACCGGGACTGAAGCCCGTGAATGTAGCCTAGCAGCCTGCTAGCCAACCACGGAGAAAGGTGGCCATTGTTTGAGTTGTTGGCTGACATGGCAACGAGAGCTAATGTTAGCAGCGTCGGCTAGACGTGCTTCACTGCCGTGTTATTGCAGAAGATACTGGTGAGTAGGTTTTCAACGATGACATGCTACCGTGAACCGAGGTTTTCATGTGTGTTGTGGACACTGGAGGTATAAATACTGCGTGTGTGACCTTTCTCTGCTAGCGTTAGCCGCCGGAGTTGTGTTGAGACGATTGCCAGCCCCATTCATCTCCGTTGTCATTAGCTGAACCTACTTTTATCTCTTTTTGTTGACCTGTTCTTGTGGCTCCTGCTGGGGTGGTGCGTTCAAACACGGTTTTATGTGAGGTTTAATGTAGCTAGAGGCAACCTGTCTGCTCACAGCGCCTGTAACTTGACAGCCTAATCGTTTTCTTTAGACAATGGCCTGTTATGACAAGCGTTAAGTCAGTCAGCCTTTTTTTATTATTATTATTGAGACCCTTTTTTATTATTCAGAAAACTGACGACCCTCATTAAGAGACATATTTTATGGATATTTCATATTAATTTCAATACATAACAGTATAGAACAACTAATACACTGTACCATGAACACATAATGGTGAAAGTAATATTGCATTATGAGTTTTCTTGATATTTTTAGGGAAACTTTTATACAATTTGTCTGTTTTTATATATGTTTAACTTTTTAACAACCATGCATACTTTATATTCTTCTTTTTTGACAGATTCTGTGTTTGTTTTCTTCTAATTTTTCTATTAGCTCTCTGATAAACGGCCTCGTCCTGCATTTGAAAAGTTCAAACAACCAGAGAATGAAGACTCTGTAAATATAGCTTGTGTTCTGGTCTTCACTGTGCCTTTTTATAACTAAAATAATAATCTAAACATTAAAAAATACCAATGTAATTCTGTTTTTCTACACACAAATGAATGAAATGCTTAGATATAGGCCTTCTGTGTATATTGTATATGTTTTCTTACTCCCTTTATAATCAAGAAGGCCTTGTGACCCCTCGTGAAGCTTACGTGACCCCCAGGTTTGGAACCACCTCATTTATGTGCATGTCTGGTTACTCGCTTTTCTGTCAGTCCCTAGTTAATTGGAAGATCTCCATTTAAATGCTCAGTGTGTTAAGGGCCGTGGACAGTAGCTTGTGGACGACTGTAATTCTGAAACACACAGGGACAAGATAATATAATACGTGGATTATACAAAATAACATTATTTCATTTTCAGAGTAGTATGATCGACCTGGCCTGCCTCTGACGCAGATTAAATGTAAGATGTTGGTTCGTCAAGTGACACAAGAGGTGATCTGTCAAAGGCTGCGGTCAGGCAAACGACATCTCATACCACTGATGGGCTTATGTGACACACCTGATCTTCTTGAATTTTGGCCGGGGCCTTAAATGCTGCCCTGAATGTTTTATGAGAGGGTTGCACGTGTCTGCTGCCACTGATACATGCCTTTGTTCTAAAACAATTGCTCCTCAATTTAAAGCATACTGCAAGAAAGTCTCAAGGACAGTTTTTATCACATATATGGACATATTTTTATGTCTGTTACCACTGGTCCATCTGTTGTTACCTAAAATACTATCCCATCAGGTTCATACCTTGTTATGTTATTCATTATATGAATATTGCTCACAGTTGTGAAGCATTCATGTGCAATCCAAACTGACTTGGCTATCAGAGTTTAGCTTTTGAATGCTATGTGAATGCTAAGCCAGCTGGAAAATGTAACATTTCAAACCAAATTTCAGACTATCACCAATATATTTTCAACCTGTGGGAACACACGCTGTACATGCATTAAATGTAAGCCGTTGCAGGGGCAGAAAAATGGTTAAACTAATCAAACCTTCTTAAAAGTTCTGATAACCAGGCAGTGATTTTCATTCTTGTTTCTCACAGATGAGTTCATCCTGCATGATGTGTGACGGTCGTGAAGCCAGTAAACAGTGCCTGTCCCTCTCTCCCTCATCTTGGGCCAGCCCCCCCATTTAACCATCCCTTGAAGTCTCTCTCCCAAACTGCCAAGATGACCGACAGGAAGGAGCCACCCTTCTTTAATGACGACAGTGTGGGAGCTTTTCACTATAAGCTCCCTTTCTATGACACTATGGAGCTCTTCATAGAGACCCTTACAGGGACCTGTTTTGAGCTGCGCGTGTTGCCCTTTGAGGCTGTCATTTCAGTCAAGGCGAAGATCCAGCGGCTGGAAGGTACAAAGCTCACTATATATGTATGGTTTGCATGTTTTAGTTTGCTCTTATGGAGTAGTGTCTGCAGTGCTAGTTGCACTTATTGAGCCAGCAAGCTGCATCAATTGTTTGATAGACTGAGAAGATAAAACCTTAATATTCAATCTTTTCTGATTTTTCCTAATGTATAATTCAGTGTATATAGGCACTACAAGCCTTGTGCTCCAGCAGTGGGTGTTCATAAAATATCACTTTTACCCATTACATGTATTGCTATGGTTGTTCTTCTTGTTTATACAAAATCAAAATGTAGGAAACTAGTGAGCCGTGTTGATTCCCAAAGTCAAAACATCTCGGAAATTGTGGAAAAAGGTCAGGCATTTTGCAGACGATGCCTGACCTATAATGTCATTACCCCAAAAAAGTCTGTGGACTCACCTGTTGGCTTGTGTCCCAAGTGTGGCAGCGGAGACACCACGAATGAACACTCCGTTCTGCAGTGTAGTTTAGGATGAGGCTACGTGGGTCGAGTAGGAATTCATTTGAATGAATTATGTGTTTATTCAAACTTGATTTTTTTTTCGGTTGCCCTCTGAGCTTGCTTTTTTGTAGATCAAGATGACCTTTCACATCAACATTCTTTGCTGGTGTTTTCAGTTTTGGTCAGAAAGGCCTCTCTGTGCTCTGTGTGTGAGGAGGTGTGTCAGCCAAGCCTGTGTGTTTGTGATGGAGCATACCACTCTGCAATGAAAAGACCACTGCTCACTCACTAACACTGGCTCACCTCCAGCACCGGGTCATTGAGTTCACTCATTGTGGGCTCAGACAGCTTCCTGACTACGCATACACTCGTCTCATACAATCTTATTCCAGGGAGTGCCTCTAGAGGGGCTTTCTATGTATTCAGTTATCATCCCTCTACTGGAGTCTTATTATGTTGCTTTATATTTAGTAATAATAAAATATAGACACATAGGAGTCCAACCAACCTCATGTATTTGAAAGTTTTAGCTGTAAGATAAGCTGACTAACGCTGAGATAACATTAGCACATCAAATAATTTTGTACTATTTAAGTTGACAGTGCATCTGCAACTGTGATTTGCCCTTTTTCAGCAGTTACATAGTTCTGTCTTTAGGGGGCAGACATGAATCATCTTTAGTGTTATATGGATGCTTCTGTTGGTAGCCTTCCCATCTTGCCTCTCTGTCAGATTAGTGAACTTAGTCTTTGAAATATGAGCAGGCTCTTGTCAACTTTGGTTGTTTTCTCTCCTACCTTCTCTCTAACTGTCTGTAAAGGTATCCCTGTTGCCCAGCAACACCTTATCTGGAACAATGTGGAGCTGGATGATGAACATTGTCTGCATGACTATGGGTAAATCTATTTCTCCCGACCCTTTCTGTCCTTCAGAGCACCGACACAGACAGCGAGGCTTGGTAGAGCAATTACTAGCAATATGTTTGAAAACATGCTGTTCATTAAAAATAATTTGCATGTGCACTTCAAAAGCCTTTCTGCTCTGGTGGTGACTCAGTCTTAATTCAAGTCACCATGTTCTAAATGAGCCAGAGATGTAGAGCTCGATGAGACAAGTGACGTACTGGTCATATTTAGAAAGCTCGTCCCTCCACTGTTGTCACTTTATGAGATGCAGACCTCACCCTCCAGTGCTCTGCTGGCTGCAGATGGTGGTATTGTTACGAATGCTTGTCACTTCATTTTCCACATGAACAGCCTCTGGTGAGATCTTGCTAGGCTCGCCTATCACACTGCAGCATGCTTTTGAAGTTTTAGAAGCAGAGGGGTAGCGTAGGCAATAAAACGTCTGCTCATATGAAACAAATGTTCCAGTGGAACTCCCAGTCGTGCACTTAATTTAATCTGGAAATCTTCCTGACCCTCGAAGTGCTATTTACTTCAGATCGGAGCCTCTCCCCTCTGCAGCATATTTACATTTAGAATAAAATGCTTTATTCTGTGGCATCCTGATATTTATTTGTTTATTTCACTCCCATTAGAATCACATGCACTTGGGAATGGGTTACAATACTGTTTGCTTATTCTGCTGTTTTGATCATCACTCTGGTTGTTTGCAGCATTGCAGAGGGCTGCACTTTGAAACTGGTCTTAGCTATGAGGGGAGGCCCAATTAACACCAGGAGAGGTAAGGAAAATACCAAAGAAGTGCACAGTCACATTATAGCAGGACATTTGTAGTTAAGAAATAGTAAATTACCAGATACATTAGGGAAATAAAATATGCTGTTTTTCCGCTTTTAACCACAGAATCTCCTTTATTCTTTTATCAGTAACCATGGAAGATCCTATCAAAGAGGTTGCTGACTTGATGGAGAGCACAAAGGAGGAGGGTTGGGAGAAAAGCCTGTCAAACAAGCAGGTTACGTTTGTGGTCTATCGCGAGGGCGATCAACTAAACTTCTTCCGAGTGGTCGACAGGGGAGATGGCACCCTGACACCGCTGTCTGAATCTCTAAGGTTGGGATATTGTCATGGTGTTTATGTTGTTTTTAAGCTCAATTATTGTATCATTATATTAATGTCTTTCTTAATTAATGCTTATAAAAGCAAACCAAGGTTTTCTCATGATGGTCCTCATTAAACATGCAGTAACTAACATCAGAAATATAAACACTGTGCATCGTGACTGTCGCATCGTGTTCTGAGTATTAGGAATGCAGCAAGGAAAAAAAGAAGGCACAATTGAGGAACAAACATGATACATCAAGTATAATTATATAATTGTACAGCCAGTGTTATATTGAGTACTTAACATTATTCGAAGGTAGTTGGCAGACCTTCTGAGTTCATGTCTGTTGTGGTGACAAAGGTTGCATTGAGCAGCGCCACTGAACAACCTGCTGTTAAGGAAACAGATTTTTAGATCACTAATAGGAGTGTTTTTGCCTCTTCATGTTTTCAGTGGCGGCTCTGTGTACAATGTGTGTGCAGAGGAGGAAGAAGATGGAGAGAGTTGTGCAGCTGCACAGCAGAGCCTTGAGAACTCTATAACCATGAGCAAAATGAAGCTACTCAAAGCCAAGATGGAGGACATGAACCTCAACAAGAAGGTTAGAAGCTATGATAATTACAGAAACATACTGCCTATCGGGCTGCAAATGTGGCATCCACACAATATTTAAATTTTCCTTTAAATTGCCTTTTTGTTTTTAAATGTAGTGATGCTATTAAACACGGCATCATGCCCTTTATGTTACAGATGTTCTTCAAGCTGGATTCTTTTTATAGCTGTATTTTCTGTCAATAAAATAATGAACATCGAATTATGATTAATTTTGTCATCACATAGAATCCTGTTTATCATAATCATAGACTACAAATGGTGGCCCACAACCATTTTGCATAATGCAGATGTACTGCACCAAACACTCATTTGCATGAGTTTGTAAGAGGAGAGAGTAAGTATCCTAGCTCTATAATGTTGCTGCTTCAATAATGACTCGCAGTGTAAATCAAGTGATGAGATAACCACTATGATTTTATAATTTTACAGAATGGAGACAAATACTGAAAATGTACATTACACTTGAGAGGGTAGTGTGGTATAATGACTGTCTCTGTTCTACAGCCGAAGAAGTCAGCAAAGGTAAAACCACGGCCCCCTGTCAGCCCACATCCTTTCGGAGGCTCTCTAGGACCTTCCAGCACAAGACACCACCATCGCCTCTTTCGTTCCCTCCCCCAGATCAACCAGCCTCGGCAGTCAAATGCACAACTACCTCCAATAGCAGACAATAAATGCGTAGACCCCTCCTTGCCCTCTGCTGCTGCAACTTCTTCCCACTTGTCTATCCCTAGACGACCCCCTCCTTCTTACTCCTCACCTTCCTGTTATATGCTTCAGGAGGAGGAGCCATGGGAGACATGCCCACCATTTGCAAAGATCCGACCCCCTCCCAAAGTGTCCCGGTTGGACATTGGCAGCACCAGGTTGATGAGGGACTGTGTGTACCCTCAGCTCCCCCCTCTGTGTATCAGGGGGCCATCTGAACCCACCTTTGACCCAGCTGAGCCTGCAGCCGAGGCAGTCGGGCTGGGTTTGTTAGAGGAAGCTGCTGGGCTGGTGGTGCCAACACAACCTGGAGCTCCGTTTGGGGAACTATCAGACCCTCTGAGTCTGGATGTGTCCACCCAGCCAGAGGGAGGTCGCCGGTCCCTTGAGGTTGGGGCTCCACACCAGCTGCCGCTCTCCCCTTCCCCACTCAGCACGTGGACACTCGGGACGAGTGATACACTCACCAGCAGAGCTGATCGGACACAGCTTGGCACATCATTTCATATCAGCCCTCCATCTCCATTGCCAGCCGACGTCTCACCATCCGCTTCTACCAGACCGCTGCCTCAGCCTTTCGATTCCACTCTCTCCTGTTTCCAGTCCAACCTTCAAGCACAGTCTTCGGCACAAGTGAAGCCAGGCAACACATCCCCTCCATCCACGACCTCATCAACTCATCCACCACGCCTCCGTGGTGTTAAAGTGGAGTCACCTGGCAAGAGGCCAGAGCTTATCTCCAAGAGGGAAGCAAGGGGCATCACTAAGATGGCCAACCAAGCCTGTAAGGAGCCACTGGGATCCCTGAACAACTCTGAGCTCTTGGCTTCTCTCTCTACAAGGGCTCCAGACAGCAGCAGCAGCAGGGATGGAATTGGAGAGAGTCTGGGACTTGCACTGGCATTGCCTCCTGCCACTGCCTCAGGACAGGGCGGCCTTGGCTCCAGGCTGCCATCCATCCCAACTAACAGGCTCTTTCAGGATGATTTCATAAGACAAATATCACCGATGCAACGAGCAGCAGCTTCTTACATGGTGAGTATCACTAAGTGTCAGTGTTTGCTGCTGAGAAAATAGTTTTTAATGCTAAATTTGTTTGGTTTGAAGCATCTATGTGAGTCTTCAAACAATGTATTCTGCGAATTGCTCTCACTTAAATTTGAGTAATAGTGACTGACAGAACTTGGTCTCGTTCCAAACCACAAAGGTAGCAGACAGTTAAAAGTAAAATAGAAGTGGGGGAAATGAAATTCTTTTTGCTATAATTATGTTTATATGACGTGCACTGAATTGTTCATAAGCACATGATAAGATCTCAATCTGATCGATTCAGTATATATATTGAATTGGTAAGTTTTTCAATATCCACTGTGACAAATTTCACTGAGATTCAACTGATCAGTCATTTAAGATATGAGAATTGTCGGTCACAATATCATGACTACAGCAAAGCACACAATGTAATGATAAAAGAATAAAATATTCACACATTGCTTCTCCTTAGAAACACTATCAACCCATGTGTGATACAGTACACACACTGTATTTAAAGTTGAATTGATATAGTGTGAAATGAATTCCATTCAACTTTTAAATCATATTTGCAGCATACACATCAAGTCATTAAGTTATTAAGGTATTCTGTTAGGAATATCAGTTTTCTCAATATGTCTTTATCCTGCTGCATAAACACACCTTTTGTGGGTGTAGTGAAGCCTAGTAAAGATACTGTACATAATTTCAATTACTTCACCAGTGATAGTGACTAATTTAAGCTATTTTGAAGAAAAGAAAGAAAAAGCACTGCAAAACTTCTATTGATTTTCTCTAAAATATTGTGGTGTTGTTGTTTTCTCAGGCCACCAACGCTCTTGCATCAGCTGGGGGAGTCATGACCTCTTTTGGGAGAATGGGTAAGGGAGACGCACAAACACTTTTTTCTTCTTTTTCTTTAGTTAGTAGTATATAAGGAAATTGCTGCATATACAGCTGGATATCAGCAACAGAAGGCGCCAGGCCCTACACACAAGCACTCACTTATTTTTGTCGGACATTGATATGCTTGGACTATTCAGAGAATATGGATAAATACACATGGATCAATATAGCAAGTACTGAGTCAAGGGTCTCCATTTTCCTCTATTACTGGACATTTGTATCAGTATCAGTGCTTCCCACAGGCGGAGAATTTATTGGTGGTGGTCAAAAGGTTGATTGCAAACCGTATTGAACAACCCAACTAACAACTGCACGTAAATGACTTTTCTGTTAGTCTCTACTTTCAACTGCATTTACACACAGAGTTGTGAAATTAATAAACAAAAATGGGAACATAATCTTTTGGTTCTGGCCAAACGTATTTGAGTGGACTTCCAAAAAATATTTCATCTAATAGAGACACTAATTATGCTGAGTCTGGTGTTCAGAGTTATTCAAAAAAGATTAATTTACTCCTCAAGCTTATGTTTTTTAATCCTAATTGAACTTATTGGGTCTGTTTTTTTTTATTAAAAATCAAGTCTGAAATTGGTCATTTACATATATTATTCAGAATGTTTCTGAGACACCATTGGCAGTAATTACAGCTTTTGGTCTTTTTGGGGTCACCTTTTTAGCAGCTTAAAACAAAAGCACCGCAAGGGTGAATATTTCTCTCATTCTAACATGTAGAGGCCCTTAAGCGCTGTAACAATATATGGGAACTGGAAAAGATTTCCAAGATTTGTCTATATTTTACATCTTTCATGATTTTATCAATAAGGACATTTTCTACTTCAGATAATTCTCTACCTCCCATTTTTTCACTGCAAGTAACTGCTCCACATTATCTACATCTGAACCAACCAGTCAGACCTTTTTTGTAATGCTTTTTAACTTCCTAATAATTTCCCTGAGGTTTCCTGGAAGAAACTATGTAATTCAGTTCTAACTACATGGAACATAAAGTGTTCACTTGAAAGTTTCCAGTTATAAAGAAATGATGCAAAGGGTTTCAAATAACCTATTTTCCCTATAATTCTAATAATAATAATCATAATCATAATCATAATCATAATAATTACTACTGCATAGTTCTTTGCAAGGAAACTTTCTTGGAAAGTACAGACTTGTAAAATAAACCATTTTAATTGGTTGGAAAGCAGATCTATTCATAGAAACCCATTGTGCTCCAGCTACACCAGCTTTCACAAATATATCATTGTGCTCAATTTAAAATACTGGAACCTTTCCGCTGTCATTGGTGATTGAGCTGCAAGGCAACACAAACAAAACACAAGTCAGCAGTTACAATACAGATATCAACACTGACAGCAAGTGAAACAAGTTGAGATAGTTAAGTTACAAAAAAGGTACCTTTCTCTACAGTGCTGCTGTGTGTATCAGAGCCTCTGTATTAAATGAGTGGGATTAGGATTGGGAGCAAGGAAAACTTCACTTAATTGGGACAACCTTTAATTAACTGTAACTAAATAAGTCCAGGTTTTTTAATATTGGTGTAAAATGTGCTTGAGTTTTCTGAATATATTTGAAACCCCCTCTATGGTAGCAGATTCGAGTGCACGACAATAAAAGATCCAATCCACGCCAGCTGCCTGTCAGCGAGCTTCCCCTGTCTTCATCCACAGAGCTGTCGTTTTATCTTATGTTATCTGTACTCCCCATCGGCTCACAAGACGGAGCCGAGCTGCATGCTTTCCACAGACACGATTACACGGATACAAGCTGATCCATAAACCCGGTGTTCCCTACTGGGCA
>NW_023339751.1:10826701-10846543 GCF_004916995.1 Morone saxatilis
AACGCTGTTTTCAAAAGATTATTTTCTGGCAAGTTTTTTTTTTCCTGTGGGTGTCAGGTAACAGACATTAAGCAGACATAATGTATGAGAGGAAAACACCCTTTGTGTTCAATAACATAATAAAGTAAAAAAGGTTGTAAAATGTGCGCAGACACCAGGAACACAAATGGTGTCATTTACCAGAGTATGTATATATTCATCCCTGGCACTGATACAAACCTACACAATCAGTTATTCCACACTGGCTCCTGTAAAGCAAATAAAAAATGTTTCCTCTACTCTCAGGCACTCCAACATACCACCTACCTCCAGTCAAGGCTCCCACAGGCAGCAAGAAGAAGAGCTCCAAGCACTGCTTCCTCTGTGGCAAGAAGACTGGCCTGGCCACCAGCTACGAGTGCAGGTATGAGCGCCTCCAGCATTTCCTCCTGCGCTCACACACTTACTGCCTGACTCTAAATCCAATCTCTCCCTATTTGACATTCTTGTCCTTGAAGCACCCCTTTTAGTAGAAAGTGGTCTTTTCCTAGTTCATCATTTTGTCTCTCAGCCATCTCTCCAATGAAAGCACGTCTCTGTTCACCGCTTGTTCTGCCACAAGTTATTAACATTATCAAAGTTTCCTCCTACGACATCAATCTGGATCACTTGGCTCCCTCGAGCCTTGTCCAGGGCATACACACTGAATCTGATGCAACAGTATGTAACTCTAATCTCTTAACACCAGCCACTTGAAGTGGAGCACCAGACTGTTCAGAACACCAGCTGATACCAGTTTTATCAAATGTTAAACTTTGGTGATTTAGATTAATAATGTAATTTATTCAACATTAGGGCTCACAAATGAAATAAATTAGACATCTGAAACAGTGTTGCTCTTTTTACTAAAGGACTGATGGGAATAGAAATATAAAAGCACACAAAGGAGGCTTTCAATCTAAGAACACTTTGCTGTGGAGGAGTTAAAATAGGAAGGGAGTAATGTGATTGTGCATTCACACTCAGCAGAATAGCCTGATGATTGAGCACATGATGTTTGCTGGTGGAGAAACTGAATGTTGTGTTTATTTGCTGACTGAGGAGGAACAAACTATAAATAAAGTATTATTTCTGGATCTTTTTTTTTTCTTTTTCTTTTGCATAAATATCTGTTCATTTAAATCTTTCAGATGTGGTAACAACTTCTGTGCCACCCACCGCTACGCAGAGATGCACGACTGCACCTACGACTACAAGAGTGCCGGACGGCGATTTCTGCAAGAGACCAACCCTCTTATCAGTGCTCCCAAGCTGCCTAAGATCTAGATGCTACAATCCTCGCCTATTAAGGGACAACCAGAAGAACTACAGGTTCAACTGACTGAATGGTAGAGACTCTGCAAAGTTATTTCTAACAGATGAAGGAACTTATTCACCACTGTGTGCTTTTTGTTTTTTTTATCAGCCAAGTTTGCTTAAAAATTTAAATAAAATATTCTGTAAAGCCAAGTGTGAACAAACAAGAGTAGACGGAAATGGCACAGAACTACTTATCACCTCTTGACAATGTGAAGATGTTTATCCTTTTTATCTGTTATCTGTGTTCTTCTTTTTATTCATTGCCTAAAAACAAAACAAACAAAAAAACCTGTGCATGTATGTAGGTAGTTTTTGCTAAATATATCTGCTGCACGTTCAGACATACCTTCTTTTAGTTTTGTCAGCCTTTTAAAAAAAAAATAGGACCGCTGATGACGTTTCATTCGACAAGTCTTTGACAGATGCACTTTAGAACTATCATATTTATACATTTGACTTTCCTTATTGTCGGGGGAAGGATACTTAAATTTCTGTGTTTGTCTTTATGAAGTTTTTATGTTGTCGTCATCCAGATTTTTATATTCCGCACCTCTAAACATCTTTCTTACACGGGCACATACATACCGACATCACTAATGAAATATTTCTTAAAAGAGAACAGTACACACACTTATTGACGAAATACTTAATATTTATTAATGAAGACTACTTATTTAAATTCAAGGTTGGTTTTGAAATAGCAAGTATGCAATGTGTGTAGGTGTGAATGTCAGTTGTAATCTGTAATCCTATCAAGTAAAGTGTATTAGGATTGGGGGTGGGGGGTGTTATGTATTTATGATGTGTCTAATAAGTAAGGGTGGTTGCCATAAAAAAAAAAAAAAATCTTTTGTAAGTCTTTTATATTGCTCAGCTGTTGCAAAAACGTTAAATGCTGTTATAGTATCTACAGGGGTTTGATCTAATAAAGTTTTTTCCGTACATACTGCACATGTCTCGTGTAAGTGTCAAGATCCTACCTATCTAATTCTATTTCCCATCAACCCATTATTTTTACAGATCAGGCTGTAATTTCCTCTCATTTCCCTGCATTGTTCTTAAGTCTCGCTGTTGCGTTTCCTCATTATTTGCACATTGAATGTTTGACCTTTTACTGCTGCTACCCCTTAATAGTTTTCATATTACCGTGAAGTGGACGAGAAACTTTCTGTTTGGTATCACTGACTCGTTCTTGTCACAGTACCCTGTCCTCCTGATTCAGACCCACAGCTAGTTCCTTAGCAACCAGCTGAAATCTTTTGACCCTGTTGCACATTAAAGCCCCTCACTCTCCTAATTTAAAGACAAAGTTAGGACAAATATAGATGAGGATGACATCTTGTTAGGTCTTCTTTATTAGAGCTGTGTCACTATCTCGTGATAAACTTGTGATCTTACTGGGCTATTATCTGCTAACTTCTCTTACTCAGTAGGTTGCATGTTATAAGTGCCTATAAAAAAAATTAAAACAAGATCTCTGACTAAGAACACGAGCATGTGTGTGAGCAGTTAATATGCTCTACATATCAGTCTGTTAAATGAGTTCATGTTAGATATCACTTGTGGAACACAAAAACTCATTCTTCTTTTAAATACAATCACATGTTTGTTTTTTCCCATACAAAGACCAATATTCAGATTCACCACATGGTTAAACCTTTCAGATCCAGTTTTGATGTCCACATATGGATTGATCCCTTGGGGGACTTCTGTCACTGGTTCACATTTTCAAACGCAATGTCTGCACATTAATAATTTTGTCAGGGAGAGAACTTCAAAGTTGCAGTTTGTTTATGTGTGCACATGCAAAACACAAACTAATCCTGGAGAGTGAGGAGAACACTTTGTGTAATCAGAAACATAAATATGTTGGCTTTCTTTTCTGTTGAGTCATTGACTAGAAAGGTTCAAATGAAAAATGGGGGCGCTGCTCATTATTCACTTTGCTTTCTCTTTGTATGATGTTCCTGTGCAATAGACCAACCCTGACCTGAGTCACGTCTCAGTGTTTTTATCCTCACTTTCCTCCTTCATGTTGTCTGGCTGGCTTTGATCCAAGATAATTGGGCTGTGCAGCATATACTGCTGGAGACTGCTTAGTCTCTTGGCGGATAAATACACCTCAACATGGAGAGGGGGCATCTTTTTCAAAAGGATGAAGTTTACAGGCATCTCCAGATGAATTTTAAAGGAATCAATCATGCTGATTTCAAACTCCTCAGTGCGGAAGCAGTAAGTAACGTTGTTATTCCGCAAAGTTTTTGTCATTTTCTGCTAATTTAAAGGATTTTTTATCAGGTTTTAGAATATTAAACGCTATGATACCAACCTTACTTTGGTTTATTATCCTGCAACACTAATGGCACTGCCATCAGATTCAGCTGTACCTTGTGTTAAACTAGAATGGTGAACATAATTGCATTGCAATAGCGAGCATGTTAGTATTTAGCTCAAAGCACTGCTATGCCTAAGTACAGCCCGCATAGACGCTACGTGGCAGTGAATAGTTTTCTCTCAACCATTTGAACTAGTTATACAAGCTTATTTAGATAATATAATTGGCATAATCCATTGCACTTTAACTTTGATAACAATATCAGATTGTTTTATCAAGTGAGAATTACATGAAAAATTCCATTATGTGGGATTCCTGATGCTGAACTTGCTCATCACTGTTGCCTGAGAGTGTGAGTCACCTGACACAGTGACTATTAGGACCTGTGGTTCTGCACCATGCAGAAAACAGGACACTCATCTCTGTGCCAGCGCTACTCAGCCTGTGAAAATTGTTGCATGGAGTTTTGTTAAGTCACACAAGTGAAGTAACATTACTCAGGTGTCTCAGCTCGGTGGCTATGTGGAGACACATTTCTAAGAAGTACAATGATACAAACTGGGGCGTGGAGTTTGAAAGACACTGTGGGTATTTTCAAGTCTGGGAGTGGAGACTGAGGGAAGTGTAGGATCCAGTGTTTTTTGGAGCTTTACTCATATTAGTAATTTAAAAAATTTAAAAAAGTTTGACCGTTCTTTTTAAAATTTGTTTTATGGGTCACCCAACTTTATGAAAGTGCAATACTAAATCACTTTACTCTTTCAAGAGTGAATTCTTGTCATTCTCATAACACAGTGTACCTTTTTGTGGTATACACAGGTTTTTGATTTGGTTTTCCTTCAGCTCCTCCTTCAGTGGAACCGTCTTCCACTGTTCCTGTGCAGCGTGTAACACAAACACAACAAACCAAATGTCTATTTTCTATTTTCTGTTTCAGGGTTGTTCCGCTTGCCTCTTGCAGCTCTGCAACTCTGCCAAGTGCTGCAAGTCTATATTTTGCCCAGACCGAAAAACAATCCTTTTTTTTCTTTTTTTCTTTTTTTCTTTTTTAAACCCAGCTTTTAGGAGAAGAAATCCTGCTCAGCGAGTGTGGCAGTGGAAATATTCAGTACCAAAATGTGTACGAGACTGGAAAGGAACATATTTCATTGCAGGTTACTGATTAACCACAGTAATCCATTACGGTTGAACTGTCCTACCTAGATCCTCTAAAATCCATAAAAGCTGCATTCAGTTATATCATCTCTAATATACAGATATGTAGTGCTGTAATCACCACCTGAAATCACTAAACTGTTTAATGATTTTGCATGCAATAGGATGTGACAAACATAGGCTATACAGATGTTTGACAGATATCCCCTAATTTTAATGCAACTGAAGTCCTGTTTATTCCAAAGGTATCTGCATCAAATATGATCAAAACATAATCCTCTCAACCTTGTGTGTTGTTCTGGATCATGAAATAGTGTTTACTCTTACACAATCAAGCACTACCGGTCTTACAAGTTCACTCTACCAGGTAAGAGAGCAGGAAGGACACAGTCTTCTACCATCTCACCCCCATCAGCTCCACTCCCTACTGACAGAACCACTGACCTCCTGGGACAAACTCATTATCCTCTGTTGTTTGTCTTTCACCGACCAACCCTTTCGTCCTCCCTATTTTCTGCCTTCTCTTTCTTAAAAACCGTGACTTGTACACTAAAGGACTTGGCATGCCAACCTTCTGCTATTATGCCTGCCAGTCCTCACACACCCTGTTCTAATCTGAACAGAAGAAATTCTAGTTGTTTGTCGGCCTGGTTGGTTACACCAGTCAAACTCAGTATAAATGCCTATATGTAAGCTTCTCTCTGTGTCTGCTTTTCCCTTCTTGTAAAACATAAAAAAGTAGTGGCCGTTTTGGATTTCTAAAGTTCTATAAATATGGTGAAAAGACTGTTTCAGTGGCTATCAACACGCCAGCTGTGTTTCATTCAATTAGGCACATCCTTATCCTTCCATGCCACGCAGGAAGACAGCCTGTATCTCTCTGATACAGAGACACATGCATGACAATTTGGCAGACTTACTTCTGAGGTGCCCACTTTGTCCAGACAGAGCACAGAGGCTCCGTTGTCCCACCCCAAGGACGGAGTGGCGGACTGTGCATCAGTAATAAGCCCAAACACAATGACAGGTTTCACAGACATAGAGCCGAGGCTTTGAATCAACAGAGGATACATTCCCTCATTTAATAAGTGAGCCTCTCCCAACATACTGCACTGTGAGTGAGGGGCTCCTTTGGTATGAAGTCACAGTACACCATGTGAGTTAGGAAAGTCATAATGTACACCGCAAGCCATTCATAATGTGAAAAAATGACCATTGTACGAGAATATATTAATACGGTTTGACAGATTGGAGCTATTTTCTATTAAGTTTCCTATGGACTGAAAATGAAACTATATAGAAAATCTAATGTTATAATAAGAAATGTCTATAATAATATGATTAAATTATTTAAAAAATATGTTTAACATCAATATAGTAATTTCTTGGCCAGAAGAGCTAACTTGGAGTCTCTCATTGGTTGCCTGGCAACTGCTCAGTTATTGTTTTAATACTTTGTTTTCTGTATTAATTTAACAAACAAGATACAGTTAACTAATTAGTGAGCATAGGGTGTGCTGGTCTTTGTGCTAAGCTAACCTGCTGCTGCTGGCTGTAGCTTTACATTTAATGGACAGACGAATTCAATCTCCTGCCAGGAAGTGAATACAGGTATTTACAAAAATGTCGAACTTTTACCTAAAACCTTGTCAATGTATTATTTTGGCTGCACCGGGGGCCAGTAGAACCAGCTGCTTGCCAGTACACACTTCACGCAGACATGTAGCGACATTAGTGAACATTTGTAGTCGGTTTTTGCTCTGTTTTAGTCTCTATGAACTCTGTGAACTGAGGGAAATATCTATTCTACCTCTTTAGCTGCTAAATGATCCACTATGTCAGTAGTTCCCTAACTTTTTTCCTGAAGGACCTCTTTTCTATCATTTAGTAAACTGACAACCCCTGACTAAGTGACATATTTCATTGATATTTCCTATTATATTCAATGCATAACAATAACAACAGATAAACTGTACAATGGACCCAAATAATGAACACAATAACTGCAAGATGTTTGTGTAAAACGAGCCATTTGGATAAAAATTGATCAGTTTTCCTGATATTTTTAGGAACTTTTTAAACAATTTTCTGTATTATCTATTTTAAACTTTTTTAACAAACATACATACTACCTAAGCGAACAATTTTAATTTAGTCTACTTCACAGAAAATAACGAAATGCTGAGATATTGGCTTTTGATTTAAACATTTTCTCAAACCCTTTAAAATCAAGAAGGCCTGGTGACCCCTCCTGAAGCTTTGGCGACCCCTAGTGGGGGGGTCCTGACCCCAGGTTGGGAACCACTGCACTACTACTACACAGGTAGTTTGCCAGGTGTTGTATAGTAGATTAGTTTGAGCTTTTTTGGCTACCATACTGCTGGAGGTGGTGCTGATATCAGTGATGCCATTAAAAAAAAAAAACAGTAAATTCACTCAAAATATTAACTGCGTTGATGATCTAAAGTATGATATTGCTATCTACCACCATCACCCTCATCACCCCTCATCTATTCATCTCTTCCAGGGCTCAGGTCAGTGCAGAGCCCTCGGTGCGCCCGGCGTGCGCCGCCTGTCCTTTAAATTCATTTATCTCTCGGATTTTTTTTTTTTTTTTTTAAACTCCATCTTAAACACGGAAGTCGGTGTGACGCACCAGTACACACAGCTGCTCAGCGGGGGCAATGCAATAAACACAACGTCGTCCTTCGGTGCCGAACACAGCGGTGAGTGTCTTCTTGTATGTGTTAGATGGATTATGGAGCCACTTTTGGTCCAATGCAGCTATGCGTCCGTCCGCACTGAGGCTCCTCTGTCTCCGCTGCGTCTTTCGCGTTATTAAATCCAACCTTAGGCGGCTGACGGTCGGTCGGACGGACGTCTGGACCGTGCTGGGATGTGAATGTGTGAGAATTTGGCTTTTTTTTTTAATTGGCTGCTGTAGAGGCGAGAATTGGTCCCCCCCCCTCACCCCTCACCCCCCACAGCGACGGTCACCGTAGCCGGTTGTGGTTTTAAGGTATGGACGTTCAGTTGAATGCAGCAGAAAATCAGCAGCGCGTTTTGTGTCAGCAGATTGCTTGCTGTTTTTAATTAATCTATTGCTCGGGTTTGCTCATTCAGTATCATATATGCGTGTGTGTGTGTGTGTGTGGTGTGTGTTGTGTGGTGTTGTGTGTGTGTGTGGGAGAGAGAGACTCAAGAGGAGGCTAATGTTGACTGTGTCCGACAAGCCTTTGTTAGTTTCCCCTACGCCTTTTTGTAGCGCTCGGTTTGCGGTGGAATAATTATTATAGGGACACCAGGTCATGAAAATATGAGTGGTTGCATTCAGTTGAACTATCAAACGATTCTTTCCATCCTTGCTGTCTTTTATTTGATTTGAATGAAGATCGTGGGTCACAGTGCGATGTAGCAGCTGGTCTCTTCCCCCTTTTTGAGTTGACCACACTGGATCGATATCGATTGCTATGTTAATGCATAGACAGATACAGATGTGATCTCAGCAGCTTCCTTTGTCTCACAGAAGCATTTGCTGTAGACTTTAGGTCTGAGGCGCACTGTCCGGCCGGATGTCCCCTTATTATGAACCATAATAAAGCCAGAGTATAGTCCCTTGCTGCACTTCCACAGCCTACAGCTGCCTAAAGACACATCAAACTGTGATTCTAGTTTCATATCCAATGCCGCAATTAGATTAAACTGTGAGGTTTGTACCTTTGTCTGCCATCAGTACTGATAATCAGTTAATTGTTACAGGGGCTCTCTGGTTACACTCTGCCTCCTCATTGGCTGCAAGATCAGCTTTCCTCTGTTTGTGCCACCTTACTCTCCAGTGCTGTGCCATGGTGCCTAGCAGCTGCAGCTTGTTTTAATCATTTTCTTTTTTAAAGACATAGCAAAGTGCTGCACTCTACAGCTTTCTGTTCTCACTTCCAACCCATAGATTGCTGGCTGTGGTTTTTATTTTCTTTCCAGTAGGAGGGAAAACCTTCAACTCGTCTTCATTCCAAGGTGACAAGTCCTGGCTTTGCGTCAAAGGCAGCTCCTTAAAATACCATCTTTACCATGATGCGTGCTCCAGTGTGGTGTTCAGCTTACCAGCAGGGCGAGAGAGCAGCTGTATCCGTCTGTGTGCGTTACATCACCGCAGCCTTCGGTTATGTCTTCGCTGGTGTTGTGAAATACTGAGGACTTGTTGCGATAAGAAGCCTCATTGTCCCATTGGTATCTGTGGAGTGTGCATGCATAAACGTGCAGATAACACAATGCTTATTCTCTCTGTTGTGCTGCTGCGTAACTAATCTCGCCTCCTCTCATGGGATTACTGCATATAGATTGGCTTCTTTTCCACACAAACACTGTTCAATTTTCTGACACAGTTGAGCGTTTGAGAAATGGGGACGGACAGTGGCCTTTTTGTAGGCGAGCAGTCGGAGCTCTTATCTTAGTTTTCGAACTTGAGTTGAACAAAAGAAACATCTTGACTTTGATAAAGGAGTAGTTGGCAACGCTTTTAATCTACGTTACAGAAAAAATAAAAAAGCAAAAAGGAGAAGTCAGCCTTTTATCCGTTCCAACTTGTCAAAGTTTTCATGATGAGTGCTTAGATACTTTATATTATTAGTTAAATTACAGGAATGATATCAAATGTTCAAGGTTGGAAGTGCTTTTTCTTCATAGACAGTATATCAAGTGACTCACATTTATTCTCAGTCAAGATGGGAAGGAAAAGTGCTATATCCAGGTGTCTTTCTTCCAAAGGTTTGATTGCACATGCACCAACTTTGTTATTTGCAGCATAAAATCCTCTCATATGACCACATCATACACTTCCAACAGTCTGCTTCTCTCTTCCTGGCCCTGGTCCTCCTTCATGACCGGGCCGACTGTGTGCCCGCTGACAAAGAGGGATTTTGGTGGTATCAACAAGCATTCTGCCGTGATGAGAAATCTCATCTCTTCCAGACCTTGAGCTCCCTGAGCTGTCAACCGACTCTGAAGTCGTCAGTCGTCCTGACAGGACCGAGTGCAGGGAGAAATGAGAAAGTAAAGCCGTGATTATGTATTCAAACAGGAGGAAGAGGGCGACTGAGACTGCCTGTGAAGCTGCTGAAACTGCGAGCGAAGGAGGCTGCAGTCCTAATGGACTGTGTTATTGTATGCTTGCAAATTAACTCATACTTTCTGCCTTCAGAGATAGCTTCTGAGGAAAAGTAATTGGAGGGTGGAAAGAATGCAATCAAAAGTATGTGAAGGCTCCGATAGTAGCTTTCTGCCAATTAACTGTCGTCATTGTTTGACACAATTGGTTGTGATGGTGAAATGTTCCTCCCACTCTACTCTACAATATGGAGGAGCAGATGGGTTTGACAGCCCCTATTGTGCTATTCTATAGTGGTTTCAATCAAATTCAATTTCACAACAGCCAAAAACTTTTTAGTTCTGGTTCACCCACTTAGTCCACATTATTGTCTTGGTTAATTAGTTTAACTGTACAACAGCTGATGCCTGTTCTTACTAATAACATACTGCATGTTATAAAGACCATGGAGCAATTTTTGTAGGTGGTGTTTTCTCTGCGCCTGTTCCGTAATCGGGCTGCAGCTAATAATTAGGACCCTTCATCGATTAATCTGTCAGTTATTGTCTCGACTAATTGCTCGGTCTATGAAATGTCAAACGGAAATTACAATCTATCCGTCATAGAAGACAAAGCAGCTGCAACAAGTGAATTTTTGGCATTTTTTCTTGAAAAACTATAAATTTTCTGTCAATTAAATAATCAATTAAATGTCTAGGTGTGTCAGTTATACCTTCATTTTTTTTAAATTGCGAATTGATTTGAAAGAATGAGGTTAATCTGAAACACTAATGGATTTTTGTAACATTGAAGTAACTACATTATCCTTATCAACAAGAAAATTGAACATGCTCTCTCTCTCCATTTCACACACACACACACTTCCTTTTTTTCAGTATTTCTTGTGTATTAGGGGGATGTGATCATGTTCCAGTTAACCACACCACTTGTGATAAGCGCTCTACCAACTAAACAGCTTTTTTCTTTAGTCTTACAGTTTAAATTCTATTTTTAATACTAATTTTTAATTTCAAAATGGCACTTGCAGACATGGTTCTCTGATTCACACTGCATCTCCGTCAGCTGCTGACGCCCTCTGTCTCCTCACTCTGGTGGTTTATCTGTAAAATTATATTGATTGCGTTCTGCAGAAACAGGAAATGTATCCAGCCAACAAAACCCAGTCTTCATACGTATCCTGTCGCCTGTCCACAGGCCCATGTGCTTGCATTTTTCAGGATGTGGTATTTCCTGGACTCCTGTGACTGTGGGGAAGTAATGATAATGTTAGTTATTAGCTCTCTTTACTAGACTTCCAGCTTAGCAAGTTTTACTTTTTTAATTGATCTTCGGCTGAACTAATTAAAAGTATATTAACAAAATTGCCACCATATGGCAGCTGCAGTCGAGTGCTGTGTAGACTCCGTGCATCTGTCCCACACTGCTATCTGATCCTGGAACATAATCGTATGAATACGTCCCCTGCTAGTTTTGTTGTATCAGCGTCTGGCTGGGCTGTAATGTAATAAGGTAATAAAGGTATCATACGGTGTCGTTTCTCTTTGCTTCCCCTGCACTAACTCAATCCTGGCCTCCACTGCTACTGTGTCCCACTGTGGCAGCTCTTCTTCTGTAGGGAATAGAGTATTGATCCAATCTAATGACTTCCTCCTATGGATGATATCATACACCCATGTGAATTAAACCTCACTGGAGTACTGCTAATGCTACTGCTACTGGTTATTGGACAACAGGACAGTGTTTATATTGATATTTCAAACCTACAGAGTGTGTGTGTGTGTGTGTGTGTGTGTGGTGTGTGTGGTGTGTGCTGTGTGCCGCTGTGCTGTGTGTGTGCTGTGTGTGTGTGTGTGTGTGTGTGTGTTGTGTGGTGTGTGTGTGTGTGTTGTGTGTGTGTGTGTGTGTTGCACGGGTGCAATGAAATTGTGATGTACGGGCTGAAGAGGGGGAGTGCTCAACAGCTGCTATACATCAGCCGAGCAGAGGTGCTGGCTCAGCTGAACGGACTGTGGGATGGCACTGCTGCAGGTAGTGGGCTATGGTTGATGATGTCATTAGGGCTTTCACGGCCTCTCAGGGTTTCTGTCAGCTCATGGCAACGAATCAAGAAGAGGGTGTGGGGAAGGAGACACAATACTGTGTGTTACTGTAGCCAGAACCAACATGGCTGCAGATATCCTGTTTGAGGTCTTACTATCAGCAGTGTTGATAGCTTCTATAGCAGAATGATTCGATGGTGTGGAAATAGGCATCAAAATGGTCCGCATTAAGAACAGATGCTCTGTGTATTTCATTTCAACTGAATGCTTTGTCTTTCCACAGTTGCAGTGTGACTACAGTATGTTTGGATGTTCTATAGTCACTCACACTTATTCAGACTGGTTGCATTATTTGATGTTAAAGCTTTGTGAGCATCAATCAAAGGGAACCTAGAAAAACATGCAGCCTTTTTACTTCAATAAAAGAAAGTTGAATCTGTTTAATTAAGAAGAGTTTATAATTCCTAGCATGTTGAACTTAACTGTTTTCATGAACTTTGATTCAGAAGAGTAAAGCTTATTGATGCTCAGTTTTTAAACTAATGCACTATACTGCATAACTATTTTTTTGACAGCACATCATATTTGATTAGATTTCTGGAAGCCAGTCAGCCTTCCATTGTCATTACTTTTGTTGGAGTAAAACAAATCAACTTGCAGAAACTTTCATGATGGGTAATCCATCATAGTAAACACACCTCCCAAAATCAATTTTTATTAAAGCCTCAACTTTATTGATACAAGTTCTGATTTCAGAAGTGTTTATGTCTTCCAGTGCATTCAACCACTTTGTGCAAGTTGCAAGTTTCAGAGGCTGTCTTGGAGTAAAGAAAAAAACATTTAAAAATCTAGTATGCATGGTATGCTAAAAATCTGTGACCTTTCTTTTGCCCCTGTCCGTCTCATTGATATAAGGCAAAAGCTGCTCATCCTATTGGCATCTACCGAACGTCTTTTCTTGCTTTTAAACACACGGAATAAACTGTGTTGGGTTTGGACTAACTGAAGGAACACTGGGTTATTGGCCCAAGCAGCAGCCACTGTGGCTGGGCAGACAAAGAAAAGAATTTAGATGTTTTGTATTTTAAACACTGATTGTCATGCGATTTTAGGGAAGTGGCGTGCAGCTTTTGGAGCTTTGTTGGTGTTTTTCTTTTGGAACATTATCAATCCGCCATTTATGTGTAATTTACTTGAGTGTTGGTTAACAGTAAATATATGATTGACTGCTTTTAATGTGGATTTCTGCAAATCCGACCAGAAGATCCTAACAGCAGAAAGAGTCCCTTACGGTCATTTCAATATGAATATGAAATAAATTTGACTTTTCTGTTGTTCCCCATTGATTATATTTATTTCATTACTCTTGCTGGTGTTGTTTGCATTGCCTTCATAAAATTCTTACATAATTTCATAAAATAAATCTCATTAAATACCTCATCCATGTCAGAGTCAATCCCCTGTTACAGCAGCAAAGATAATTCTGGCTCTAAATCTCTACTGTGCCTCTACTGTAATTCTTTGATCATTTTAATTCAATCCTCAGTGTGTTGCAGTCATTAATTAGTGTATTAAATAATCAATTTATCCTATTATTGCTTGTACAAATTGGTTTTGTAGACATAATGTGGTGTAGTAGGTTTGAATTGTTTGTTTTGGAGCGATAAATTAGTTTGTTTGACAAATATTAATTCAGTTGAGTGAATGCAAGTTGCTGTGTGTATACAGCTGGTGTGATCACACAGACAAATCTGTGACAATGTCACACCATTCAGGTGAACAGCTGGAATGATGCGTAAGATGGCGTAACTGCTCCTTTCCCTAACAACCTTCAGCATAATGTGTGCTATCCAGACGTGACACTAGCTGCTGCATGTGACATTTTTTAGGAGTTTACACAGAGCAAGTGTGGTGACTATGGCTGCGTAACCACCAGCCTTTTGAACCTCCTGGCTTGATGATGTTCTGAGCTGAACATCTTAAAGCCACCCAAGAAGCTGTTTGGCCAACAACATTCATATTTGCATTTGAGCCAAAACTGTATATCCTGTGCTCACTGATTGACGCGTGTTTACTTTTGTCAGGATGTACAGACTCACACAGGGGGTGGGTTATTTTGGAGCCATGTAGGTCTGATTGTCCCCATTAGAAAGAGATGAGGGCTGTGTGTGGAGGATGCTCGGGCACTTTGTCAAACCAACCTGACCTCTTCATTTGTTCCATTACCTTGGATATGGCTGCTGTGAGGGAAATGAGGGTCTAAATCAACACATTTCTTAATGTGTCAAAGGTTGTGTGATGAATAACTTTTCATATTGTCTGATCTGAGACACTAAAAATGGTTTTCAGATACAATCGAAGTAGCGCTGAAACAAATAGCTGATTAAATGATTAGCCAGAATAAATCAGCAACCATCTGGATAATTAAATAATTGGTGCATTGATTTTTCCGGCTCCGGAGGTATTTTATGCTTTTCTTTGTCATATAGGCTATGCTAATGAACTGAATATTTTGTTGCTTTGATCAAAACAAGCATTTAGAACTTGTCACCCTGGCTTAAGAAATGATTTTACTGTTTTCTGGCATTTTATCAACAACATTTTTAACCAGCTGATGGAGAAATTATCACTAATAAACCACAAGTTTCAGCCTAAATGAAAGTGAATGTCTTTTTGCAGTATGGCGCTCAGAGCATTGAAAAGCAGCTTCCAGAAAAAATGTCCCACTTACACAGCATAATCAACAGACCTTGGTGTGAACAGTGTTTATTGACGTTTTTAAAAGTACTTTGAGGCCATATTTTCCTTTTATTCGATAAAGAAGAACAGAGAGTTAACAGGAAATGGAGGGGGGTGTGGGGGTGGAAAGGTCTTCAGCCAGACTTGAAGCAGGAACATTGCTATAGTATTACATGATCGGCTTTTAAACCCCTAGGCTACAAGGAGGACCTTCTGAAACTGCTTTCTAATAAAGAAATAGACCCTATAAAAAGAGGTTAGATAGTATTAGATATAAGTGTGAAAACATGTCTTATGGGTGGACTGACCTTAAAACTGTTTCTCTCCCACTAGATGCGATATGCGATAAGTTTCCTTGAATCTGTAATCGTGGGTGAATTCCTCATTACTCCGCAACCAAGTTAGGACATTTTTGATGTGTAAGACTCCCTTGAGTCACAGCTAAGACTTAATCACCTCGTATAAAAGCAGGTATGAGGAAATGTGGAAAGTTTTTTTTCTTACGGCGGCTGGTATGAAGTAAACAATGTGACGTAGTCTCCCATTGTCAGAAAAGAAACTGATTGCTGTGATACTTAAGTCTTAATAAACCCCAAGCATTTAGTCTTTCTTGCTTTATTTTGTTTTTAAAGATAAGAAGTGCTTGGAGGTTAAATGGGTGCAAGTGAAGAATGGTACCTGCCGTACATACTGTGCTACATGTTCATTCTGGCATCACCCCAATAAGAGTAAAATGGCACTGCAATACTAAATACATAGTAAATAGTATTTATAAACATGATTCTCAATCCTTTCTGATGGAGTTTCTGAATATTCCAGTGCGTTAGTGGGCGTCTGTCCTTGTCCTTCATGTCATGTCCCCTTTTATTTACTTACGCCTACTAACCATATTATGACAGAGCACCGTTTAGCGATCTCGACACTGATTCTTGATCAACCAGACCAGGAGACCTCCTATGCGTATGGCCTTCTGTATCTCCGCCACACTTGTTACAGATCTTCCACCGCACAGGAGCGGCAAGATAACTTAACCTTTGGAGTGGAAAAAACAGTGTAAATGGAGAAGACGGAGGTGGAAGAGCCAACTACCACTGAACCATGGGTTACTCATGCAAGCACATCCATATAACCGCCCACTCCGTTTAGAACTATATATACCCGATTATCCGAGATACGTCAGCGGACACAGTACCCACGAACCTCCCTCCAACCAAGCCCTTATCTCTCTCTGTGCGCTATGCTGGAGTCGCCACTCTCAACGAGTCATGGGATCTCTGCACGACCGGGACCACGGCAGTCTTGGCTGAGCTCGTCGAGGTCGCAAGAGCTGCTGGACGAGAGAGCCCTGGGAGTGAAGCAAGCGCAGTGTTCGCCATATTGGTGTCACCACGAAACGCTCACCCTGCTGCACCGCCAAGTCGATCGCAGCTCATTCACCTACTCTACCTACGCAATCGATTTTACCTAGGTACAGATACATACCAGACAACATGACAAAGTCATGCCAGACGTCACAAACAGTCCTCACACTCACTGACTACTTGGTCGCAAACGCCTAACAGCGAGCCACACAAGCAGTAAGTTAGAGCCAATCATTCTCCACTACCAACAAAATAGCTGCCACACTTTGAAAGGCGCGTTTCAGTCCACACCACACAGTTGCAGAACCACATTATATTCTGGACATTTCAAGCCCACCCAGACACAGAGCACAGCACACTTCAAGACCATGGGCGGAGGGTGGAAAGCAGAAGATGAGCTAACTCCTGTGAGCTCTCCACGCGCACTCTTTTCTCCTTATTATATACCTGATTAGCGACACCCAGCTCACCGAACCATGCGCGCTCTCTTACCTGCGTGTGCCACAATGCCCTGGATAGAGTGAAGTTGGCAGACCCTTGTTGTTCGTGTGATGAAGCCACTGGAGAGCCGGAAGCCCTGTGCCTCCTTTCGTGCGACACTTGAGTCCGGCGTGCCACCTCTGAACCATGAGCCCACAGTGGCCACTGCAAGGAATTTAGTGGTGGTATCTGCATTCAAGAATCGCTGAAATCCCACAACACACAGCGACTCGGGCTCCACGGGCTCAAGTCCTGCTCGTCCAGGCAGCCACACCCTCACGCTGATAGCGAGCCTGTTGCCTGCATCATCTGCGCACGCACCCTGGTAAGCGGCTAATGAATTTCGCTCTACCAACAATCACCTGTTAAAATCATACCAGCAGTGCGCCCGAGCCACCATTCTCTCCCAGCCCTCACCCATCAACCCGACTAGAGGCGAGACGCACAAACGGGTCAGGCAATCACGACTTCACCTTAAGCGCCAGATGAGGCTCACACTTGCAGGCGAGAGATCCGAAAACTTCGTTCGGACTACGACGATGTACTACAAGATTGAAACCAGCGTATGAGCTAACATTTTACACTACTGTATATATATATCAAAGAGCAATTCTTGCTGCACGCATCAAAACAATGACTATAGTAACACAAGACAGAACTGTAAAAGGCCATAAACAATAAGTCACGCGTAGTTACAGACAAACGCGTTCCCATCTAGACACGCGCGACTGCTACTTAACACAGGTCACATTGCGCTAATTCAATTTACCTTTACAGCGGGTTTATTTGTGCAAACAAATTACCAGATTTAATAGCAGTGCGCTTCCTCATGATCACACAAATATCCTCCAACTACAAGCTAATTGGGATTAGATATGACTTTGATCGATATGTGCAGGTGAGAAAATCGTTTGCTCTTTATACTGTTAATAAAGTTAGGAGCTCTGGCTTCCTCTATATGCTGTGTTCTACTTCCCCATTACACTATCAGCTGTAGCAGGGAGATTACAAAAGCTGCATTGTGTGTGTGTGTACAATGCGAGTTAGCCTACTGCCTTGTCTAACAATTTCAGTTCCTGTCTCTGTATTCTGTGTTTTTGATGTGTTTGCATTTTTGTCTCCAGATATTTCATTCTGCCCTTCTGGCATAAAATCGGTACTCGGCCTGCTTGTATTCTCTGTTTCTGTTTACTCTTTTTCTTTCTCTTATCCTCCCATCACACACCTACACCTACACACACACACAGACACACAGACACACAGACACACAGACACACACACACACACCCTAACCCTAACTCGTATTAAGTTATCTCTAAAGCGATGCATTATTTCCCATTTACTTACTGGCATTTAGATGTTTTTCCTGGCTTGTTGTGACAGCTTGTGAGGTTATCTGAAGAATAAAACTTCCCCCTGGACCAAAAAAGGATGATTTTCTTCCCAGAAAAGAGACTAGACTTCCTCTTTCACTTATGGTACGCTCATACAACTGTAAAGGGCTCTGTCAGTAACAAGATTTATGAATACTTAATTTATCTGTAATGGTTAGGGGTAGCCTTCTCTAACATTTAATTGAACACGAATCCTCTAAAATCCATTATCAAATCTATTCAGTTTCAGGGTTATAAGTAACCAAATTTCAAACACTTGAGATCTATAAGCACCTTTTTGTTGGATGACAAGGCAACACACTCACACTTTTGAGTGGTAGCCTAATGTGTACAACAATAGACAATTACCAGAGTTTCAGTATGGCCTTTGGGTAAGGTACTTAGGGAATTATCGTTAATTAACTACAGGCTGCAGCTAATATAATCTGCTGCTGGCATTTGTCATTTCAACTGGTGACACTGCCGGATAAAAATGCCTGGTAGCTGAATATTTTGTGCATTGTTTTTGGTTAATGAAAAGAGTGAAGAGTTTCGTTTTGACTTTAGTGAAACCACATTCTGAACCTGGTTATCACCAACTGTTATCATGGTACAATGTCATTTGGTCCCTAGGCTTTTTATTGTCACAGTACTGTGCTTTTACAAAATATATATGCATGACACAAGTAAATGGCATTTTATTGCAGTCTTTAATTGCTTTGAGTCTTGATTTGCCTTTTTTGGCATTTCATTTTGAACATGTTGAATTTGGCAACAAGGTGCAATGAGTAAATTCATGTTATTTTAACTGGAAACAGAATGAATGAAACCACTCCTCTGATGCTTCTTGAGAAATTGAGGGTTTATTCGTCTTGGACATGTCAGAGTTTCTACACATCACTACACTAAGCTGGGAATTTCAACAAGAATTCATTGAAAGAATTGCATTTTAATTAAGCATTTTACTGAACTTTGAATGGCCTACTTCTGAGTATCCAAGGCAGACACATTGCGTCTGTTCCAGTAGCAATACTGAAAAAGAAACATTTACTGTAAATGAACGGATCCTTCTTCCCCTGCAGAAGAGGAAGTTTCACAGGACGTCGCTATGTGTGTTTGTGCATATTTGCATCTGTAGTATCCCTGTAGTCTCTTTTGCTCCGGCCGTCCTTCACACCTCCTAAGCAGTTAAGAAAGAATGTGTAAAAAAAAAAAAAAAAAATGAAGGTCATTTTGGTAAATGTTGGTAAAAGCCCAGAAAATGTTATTGGTGTGTGTTAAAAGCATTCCTCTCTCTCGCATTTCCCCGACCAACAAGGCTGTTTATGCACAGCTCATTTCACCAACCACACAATTAATCAAATGCAAACTGGGACTCATTAGCATATAATCAAATGGGACAGTTAACAGAGGCATTATGAATGCAGCAAACTTAAATATCATAGATGCTTTTGATTAATCCTGCATATAGGGTAAACAGGCATGGAGACATTTAGGAGGCAGAGAAGAAGCCGCGGTAATATTCACACCACACTGGTGCTGATAAACGGTGCAGCTACATTTGAAATGACAATGAGCTAAAAAACATTATGATAATTTATTCCCGGTAGGTTATGAAAAAGTGTTCAAGTAATCACCAGTCTTCTAGCTCAGTGCAGCACAGGGCCTGTGTGTTTGTATATGTTTGCATGCTTATGAAATTATACAGTGTCATAGACAGTTAAATTATATAGCAGTTTAAATTTGACAGTTAAATTTGTTTAACAATTTATCCAAACTTATGAAGAACTGCAGGATTTGATGTGTTTCTATTCCTCTCTGTGTGCGTTTGTGTGTGTGTGGAAGTGAACTGAAACAGGCTTTATCAGGCGATTCCATCAGGTTTTACTGACACACTGTTAATCTGTGTGTGTGTGTG
>NW_023339751.1:10846555-10850892 GCF_004916995.1 Morone saxatilis
TGTGTGTGTGTGAGAGAGAGAAGGAGAGAGAGATCTGGCAGGGCATTACGTCCAGTTGTTGCTGCCAACACAGATATACAATCTGTGCCATGATGAAATTAATGCCCCCGTCCTCTCCTCTGACTTGCACCTCTCAGCAGGGGCACTCGTCCAAAGTACAGGCCCATCTACAGCATTTTATTTTTTTTTCATAAAATCCTTCCCCTCATAAAATGATTCAGTGACAAAGTGACACATCCCTAGAGGGAACAGCAATCAAAGCAAGAAAATTAAATTTTCAAGCGCTATACTGTACCTGCCAAATGAACACTGAATACATTTCTATGATTGTTAAATTTATGAGAACTCTCTTAATGAAGAACATCACATAGTGATAGTTATTGCAGAGGCTAAGACATTAAAATCAGTACTTTATCTTTTTTTCACAGTTTCCAAATTATTCTCTTAACCTGTAATATCAGTATGTAGTCGCACATTGAGAAGCCTCTTTTATTTTTGTAATGAGGTTACAAAATTCATGATTGAACTCACTTGGAATTGAAAATATAGTTGTAATATCTGTTTAGCTTAACATTTTTAAGACCCATAATCTATCCGATTCCCAAATCTCTTTTAGAAGCCACCAATCTTCAGGGAAGACGCCTCCTTAAATATAGACTATAGCTATAGTACAGTAATGTTAGGACTGACTGATACACAGCCCAGTTTTTCTGCCTGGATGCGCATCAGAACCGGAGAACAGGCTCTCAGCCATATCTCAGGTCTGATCTGACAGCAGGGACACAGAGGGGCCTCTTGGCAAACTGAATAACAGCAGAGCTCAGCTGAGCAGAACATGGAGGAGACAGGACTGTGATTTACCTGGCGCAGCAGCAGAGAGGGGAAGAGCTGGAGAGAAGGCAGGGCTCAATTGTCTTTCTTTAAAATAAATGGACTTCATTGGATGCTTGGAGCTACAGTAATATTTTGATGGCCTTGTCTCTCCGTGGACATCCTGTAAAACCCTGTTTCCCAAATCGTATCATGATATGATAAATGTGTGCACAGCCCCATTAAAAGAGCCAGACAGTTTCCCCCCTTTAATTGAATTGTGCATCACTACTTTAAAGGCCCCGTCCACAATATCTATAACTATGATAACAATGTGGGCATCCACACTGATGAATGATAATGTTGTATAAACAGTGGCCCTGACGCACTGTGGGCTCAAGCTCTGTCGGCAGTTTAGGAAAAATGTATATTGATGAAGTAATGAGAGTTGTCATCTTTTGAGGACAAATTTTGTTCATACATTTAATAAGTTGTATACCACAATATCGTTCATCAAATCGCTCGGTAAGTGATCCCAATGACATTGTCTGCCACTGTTCTTGTGGTGTGGACTCCACTGGAGATACATATATTTATAGTTATAGTTGTTATAGTTATCATTCATCATTTTTAACAAGCTGTAAACCCAACATTGACACTATCACCTTTATAAAGTTATGATGAATGCATTAGCAAATAGTACACGTATTTGTGGCCACCTGTAAGTCTGATATTCATTCGCCTTTTCTTAGCTTTGGTTTGGTCTCCACCAACTCCTGAAGGCAATATCTGGTTATATATTATATAATATGTAATATAATATTAGGTGTTAAATGTTCCACCATGTTCACCGACACTGCACTTTGTCAGTACTCCCCAAAACCCGTAAACAGACTTCCCTTTTAATTTAAGGGGCCTGTAACAACAGACACCATAGCTTCCGTGTTAAGTGAAAATTACTTTCTCTGGAGAGCTTCATCACTCTGTGCTGCTCATTGGTTAGGACAAAACAAAACCGCCAACATCATCACAGTGGGCTGAGTAAATTAAGGGAAATGAAATGGCAATTTAGCCTGACTGCCAGGCTCAGAAATGATGAGGATCAGTGGGGTTGAGGAGGTTAAATAACTGCAATGAACTGTTCCACCGCTTGTATTACATCTTACTCCTCACATGCAAAACAAAACTGTTGATAACTCACCGTGATAGTTTTTAATTACAGTTTTCTTTGAATCATTACTTTAGATAACAGACTTTTGTCGAACAATTAACAGTGTGATCATATCACCACAATGCAATTTCACTGAAATCAATAGTCAATAAAAATTTAAATTTCTATCTCTCAGCAGTTATAACCAGTCAGACATGCATACATTTATTCTAATATATCGTCCCCTTGACTTCTTAAACGAACCCCTGGAGCTGCTGCCATGGCAACAGGTCAGTGTCGAATTGGAACCACAGGAGACCTGTGATTGGTTGCAGTGCTGCTGGATTTGTAGCTATTAATATTGTTGCAGTGAACTCTTTGACTGGCAGACGGCCCGTAGGACACACACTCACATACAAAACTGAAAATGGCCTGATCTCACATCCAAGGGAGCTCCTGACAGCTTGATTGACAGATTTAGTCTAGCTTTACTAATCCTAAAAATATTCACGCTATAGCAGGGAACTGAGTGTTTACATATATGGAGTAAGCGTAATCCTGACATCTCTCACTCCGTTAGCGCATCCTCTCAGTTCAACAAAGGCTTGAAAATGTAATGGCAATTATGAGTGGAGTGGAGGATTTTACTGCAGTTGTTATTCTTTTAGATGTATAGTAACGAGCTCGCTGGTGCAGCAGCACAGTCTGTGTTGTGGCTGCAGTGATGAAGTGATGTTGGTTGTTTTTTTTCGGACTGCCACAAAAAACATTTGAGTGAACCACAGCTCTGAAAATGTAGTGCAGAAATACATGACATAGACCGTCTTGATTTATTTGGATCATCCCACAGATTTACTTCACAGCATAGCTCGGGAAATGACACAAGATTGCCCGCTTTGTAATTAATACATACACTCGTGAGTGAAATACAGCAGGAGCTTTAATGATGCCGCCGTGTGATGCCCTCAGGCGGGTAACTTTGTCCCCTGATCCACGCTCATTTACTGTAACTCATTAGCCACACACAAACACACACATGCACGCACACAATATGACTGTGTGTGCTCTCCGACCATTTGAGCTCACGAGCTCAAAGCGAGGTCATAGAATTGCTCATGATGAAGCCAGAATCACCAAAAGGGATTAGATTACTTCACTGCTCTTGCATTCAGTTCAGAAAATCCATTTTTAACAAAATCAAAACTGAAGGGCTCGGCAGGAAGGAATCGAGGCGTGCAGACAGAAAGGAGATTGATGGTTGTGACTGGATGTAAACAGGTTTTTATTAATGATTTGTGAAGGGTGCGTCGGCAGCAGTGCTAGCTGAACACGTGCAGCTACCGTAGCATCGTAGCAGACTTTTAAAAAATGCAAAATGGAGGTTCAGGTTTGGGTTGAACATCAGTCGAAAATAGATGAGTCATGTTTTGCACCAACATCTGAAGAACTCCGTACTCAATCATCCTGACCTCTGCATACAGTAAAGGGCACGCTGCCTCCTGCATTAGCTCGGTTAATCCAGCACTGAATCGTCAGATAGTTGTTTTTCTTTTTCTCAGGGAGAAAGTGTAATTCCCTTTGTGTTTCACAGCAAACAAACACACTGTGGGTTTTTACTGGCATGTGAATCAGCAGTTCAAGAAAGAAATGTCAGTCTTGAGTAAACTCTCTTTCTGTGAACGCTTTTTTATTTTTTATTTTTTTTTTGTCACATTGTGTTATTGAGTTAACCTTGCTAAACTGCCTACCCTGTCAGGGTTGATGTAGAGATGGGTGATAAATAAAATAAAAACACCACGAGGCTCCAGAATAGTTTCAGTATTCACGTAGACTCTCTAAGTCTCTGAAACTCTACTGGAGCGATGAGCTAAAAGATTTTCCTTAATTTTCAGTGATGGTGGTAGAGAGATGTCTAATGTACAAAGTATGTATGTGCATTTGACCAGCTTTCATCAAAAATGTAACCAGATTAGACTAATTAATCATTCAAATAGTAATTCCGGGTGTCAAATAGTAATAGTGTTCCTTTGGAGTTTATCGTGTTACCACAAGATAGTACTGATATCTAAAGTTATCATTATCAAGCAGTTGTTTTCTAGTCACATAACATGAAGTCACATTCAGTCCTCTAGGATAAACAGTTCACATATGAACATCTTTATCTGTGTTCAAAATCTTCTGAACTAACAATAACTGTTCTATTTGTTTTGAGTTAGTTTTTCCTGTGGTGAGGTTTGTGATTCTTGTTCAGCCTCCACTGTGGCTCAGAGTCTTCCACTGTGTCCAGGACTAGTTTACAGTTTGTTAATTTGCTGGAGAATGTATTAACAGGTGCTGGGCTGCTTCCTGGTTGGTCTTCATTAGCACATAACCCCCC
>NW_023339751.1:10850992-10862509 GCF_004916995.1 Morone saxatilis
ATTGGCACAGAGCTGAGACTGCCAGCTGCTGCACAAGAAGCTGATATGACCGCTGACTGTTTGTGTTAGTGAGTTCATATGAGCATAATCACCTCTCCAGCTTGATACTTATCAGAGACAGTGCAGTGATGAACTGAAGTGGCAGCTCTGGCTGTGTTGGCCTGTTGCTGAAGCTTCTCCTCAGTGAACCCGTGTGGCATTCTCAGTCCAAACACCTTCAACCCCTCCTTCCAGCCATCAACGCTGGTTTCTGATTACTGCCATTTTACTGACAACCCATCTGTCTGCTTGCTTTTTGGTTTCTTAATCCTGTCATTTTCATACTGTGGCGCTTGAGGGTTTACTTGGCAAAACACACACAGACACACACACACGCACGCACACACACAGCCTAGTGGTGAGAAGGAGCTAAAGCTTAATTGCTGTCAGTGGTAGTACAGATGGCTGCATTAACTGGAGTTAAAACAACCCATATGTAAACCCTCTTGTGTAACACCGCCGGACAGCCTCATACTACCACTGCTGCTGCTGCTTTCATGGCTGTCTGTCTGCATCTATCCAACAACGACAGGGAACCACATGCACCACAGCTCTCTCTTTTGTGGAAATGATAGCTCTGAATCTCCAGGTCTTTGGAAAAAAATATGTATTCCTGCACACACGGGATCACCTCTGTAGTGATTTATTGCACACTTCGGGGATCACCTCTGTGATAATTTATTAGACTTTGTGCCGGTGCTATTCTAAGACAAACTTCTGCTCTCCTGTGGAAAATCACAAGAGATGACTCTGCCTTTGGTGGTTTGAGAATAGACCAAAGTTTCTTACACTTGTACTGTAGGTCAGGACCAAGAAAGGTCCATGGACTTGCTTTAATAGGGTTCTTAATTTTGCATTCCATTGCTCCTTTTTACCTTTAGCACCTTTTAAACTGCTCTTACCCACATACATGGTATCCTCTTTTCAGCACAAACTCGGCTATAATGTTGAGTTATCATTTTGTCTAAAGTATAAAGCTGCCAACAAACAAAATACAAGAAAAATGACACAGGGGCCAATAAAAATATCAAAATCTATACAAATATTGTAGAAAATATTGTTTCACTCTTTATACACACAAATGCAGCAGAAAATATAAGACATACAACTATAATACAGTCTATTTACATGCAATACCCCTACTCCTTTGTTAATACATTTTTTAATCAAAGTTTATGTAAGCCATCACTAAGATATTATTAATTCTACAGGTCTATAAATGTGTGACAGCTGTACATCAGCACCTTCAACTGGTCTCAACTTGTCTCTATGAGCATGTTTCATTTATAGTTAAAACTTTTATTTAGATATCACAGTGTATTCATTAATATACAGATAGAGTCCAGAGGTTGAGTCTGTGAGGGCCATCCTCATCACAGTCTGAACTTCAGTTTGGGCTCTGAACTGAAAACGTTTAAAGAACCCTGGTTGCAGAAGAAGTTAAGTGATCAGCGGATGAGATAAAAACACAAAATGCAGCTGCAGACTTGTATTTCAGCCCCTTCCAGACGCAGTGATATATAATATGATTTTACACCTTATTTGAATGTGATTTTATTATCTTGTTACTAATGTCTGTCTGGTCCCTGTGTGTCTTCTTCAGGGCAGTGCAGGCAAGGTGTCGTAGTTCAGACCATCATGCTCTTTGCTCTGGCAGCGGAACAGGAAGTGTGTGTGTGAGCGTCCCTGGTTGGCTCTGCTGGGATGAACATGCCACTGCACCAAATCTCTGTCATCCCTCGTGATGTCACCTCATCACGGGTGTCAGGCAGTGGGAAAGCAAAGGACAAGGACAAGCAGGTATGTGAACAGTTATAAGGCTAAATCAGGTCCCAAACTCCTAAGGCTGGGGATTATGTGGTGGTTTTATCCCATAAAGCCCAGTTTTATTTCTACAATAGCAAGGAATTCTGTTCTTAGCTTTACAAAGTGACTTGCAGACTAGTCTTACACATATTTGATATTTATGACTCATCAACATCTGCCCAGTCAAGTCCAGTAGAGTAGAGGGAGGCAGAGGAGTAATATTGAAGAGATCAATACTGTAAAACAAGAGTATCAAGTGATAAAATCCTCTAGTGGCTGTAGTACTCTTGTCAATGGGGGGCAAAAGAGAAAGAAGTGTGACATTATTATCATAGAGACAAGACTGCTGTTAGCTTCCTGTTTCCTGCTGACGGTCAACATTGGTTTAACTGTGACGCAGCTATTCCTGAACATTAACCACATGGTTATTATTGTAATCATTATGATTAAGGTCGGGAAAGGAGGAAGTAAAGTCGTGTCTGTGCCTAACTAAACCTTAAGCATTGTCCCGTCATGATTTGTCACTGACTTGACATCATGAAACGCTTTTATATGTTGTTTTGGAGGGAACAGACTACATATGCATTTCGCTCAGGATAAATAAAGTATCGATCTATGTATTCTGTTGTTTAATTTGTAGGACTTGTTTAGAAGTTCTCCTTTCTTTTTAAATAAGAATATCATTATTTACTCTTAAAGTGTACTTAGAATAATGAAAATAAACAATTCATACAACTGTCTGTACACATTTATTACAGTTGCTGATTAATATTTCCTCCATTTTTATACACAAAAAAAACATTTCTTCAGCTTTTACCATAGCAAAAAAAAGACTTAATTTTGTCTTGTCACAGTTTTAGTTTTATCATTGTTTCAACAGCCAGAGTTGACTATTTTCATATCAGGGCTACATTCAGTTATGCTCTGTTACTGTCACTCATACACCCACAGGAAATAAATGTTTCCCAGATGCCTTAAAAACTTTATTATGACATCTGTTCCTTTGTATGTATTGTTGTCATTGTTCTTGAACTAGGTTTGGCTGTGTGAAATTTGTATTATTTAAAAATGACTCTCATTTACATTGAAAAAGAACCTATTGAATGCATTGCAGAAAGACTGGTGGAAATGTCAACTAGACAAAAGCAAAATGGGTTTTAATTCTGGGTGAGAGTCAAAAGTTTACGGTTTGGGGGGTGAAAGTTACCCCAGGTGTCCTCTATTTTATCATTCATCAAAAAACAATCAGAAAGTAAATTTTTTTTTTAATGCCAGGAGTGTCAATCCTAACACGGTAATATAAATTCTGCATTACAACGTTTCTCTCACAAACAAATTATTCCTGTGGTGCCTGTGGGATGAGGGGAGGTTTTGCATCTAATGAGGCTGGTCTGCTTTTCCATTTGTGCCTAAAACTGCCTGTAGGCCATCTGGTTTTGCAGTTTACTCTCAGTTTAAAGGTACCAGACGTAGGATTTTGGTACCTTTCATGGTGTTTTGTGAATTTACAAAAATAATCCGTAAAATCGCCAACTCAGGGCACTGCTGTTCATCTTCTCTGCTGCTTTGTCAGGATAGTTACAGCTTTAACAAAAAAAATCTGTCATTCGGAAACTTGCAGATCCGCCAAAATAAAGGTCTGAAGCAATCTATCAGGTCACTGCTTACACAGAAAAGGATTAGTGCCACATCTGAAAAGTTCATCTGATTCTCTGAATTTTGACTTTTCTCAGAATCCAAAGATTACTCTCAGAAATCCTCAAACCTTTCACATCTGGATGCCATTTTGAATTATCAGGATTCTTTTTATTTGTGAGGGTTTATTTCCCCCTGCATTTTGATTGGTCAGTGATAATGGAGGAAGTCGGGTGTTCTCAATCTCACATGCAGCTTATCAATCTTTACTTTCTCTTCCTCCTCTCTGTTTCTCTACTCCAGCGCCATCAAACACCACAGTGAAGTGCCCTCAGAGTGCAGTTTGCTTTTTTGAGCTCTGGAACAAAGCGAGGTGCTAAGACAATATGTCCGTGGCGTGCCCTCTCTCCTCGGCCTCATCAGATCACAATAGAGCCTGGGCGCTAAGTGCAGCAGCACAGGTGTTCTTAAGAGGCTTCTTCATGCTGCATATGGCACCGTGTTTCATCTTCTCGTGCGGTACAAGCGATAGTTCACGCAAGCTGTAAACTGGCGCAGACGTGTATTTTTACTTTTACACAGCCTAATCTGTGTTTCGTTATGATGCTTAAAATAATACCTTGTCATTGCAGAAGTAAAAGTGACCGAGAATTTATTCCAAAACTGGTTTCATATTGGTTTCGTTACTAAGTCAAATAAAGGTGTGAGTTTGTGTACTTTAGATACCTACTTTATACAATGCATTATTAACAGGATTAAGGGGTTTAAACTTTGAGAGCAGTCATAGCAAGGTTACCATAGCCTGCTGGGAAATGAAACTGTAAAGCTGTATAATGCCTGGGGGCATTTGGTCTCTCTGCCGCCATGTTTGCTAACAGTGTAAATATCCAACCCTGCATCTTTTTGCACAGCATCAGTCTCTGCCTCTGTCTGTCTCCTGCTGGCTGAACCTCTTTTTTTTCCCCTGAGGAATAAGTAGATAAACAGGAGCGACTCCTGTCCTCCCTGTGGAACCATCAGCAGAGTGGAGAAAGGAGAAACAGAGTAGGAAAGGAGGAGAGGAAAAAGGACGAGTGTTTACTTTGAATGCTGATCAGCTTGAAGGGTCCTGGAGGTGTGTGTGTGTGTGTGCGTGCCCAAAGTTTAGTCAGAGAGCACAGGCCCATCTGGCCCTCTTAGACAACACAACTGGTCTTTTAGCGCCTCAAGAAAAAAAGCAGAACTTTCTTCTACTTAGAATTCAGAGTTAGTCAGCTGCTCCTTCAGAGAGCAACACATCTTTAACTGTTGCTGGCCCCTCTCTGGCCTCTCTCCTCCAGCTCCACTCAAGTTCATTTGTCTTCTTCGAAATCCTCTTTGGGTATGTGCTTGTGGGCACTCTGTCCGTGCACTGTGGTTCTCCACTAGAGAACTCGTGTTTGGGTAGATAAATGGAGATTTAAAACATACTTTAAAATGGCATCAAACAGCTTCGAGAGCGAGAGTTTTATTTCTTGGAGAAAAAAAAGAAAGAAAAGTTCCCTGACAGTTCTCAGCCTTGGCAAATAATACGGTCAGATTTATTTAAGTCTGCAGTTTTTGATAAGGTGTGCAGCAAATGGATTATGCATGAGTTGACAATAATGTAAGCTCTGGCACAAGTTAGCAGGTAGGGAAGAAGAAAATGTCTCGTGGTGTATCTAGGAAATGCATATCGAACTGTCAGTGTTTCGATGATTTTATCATACCTCTTTAACCCCATCTACAGTTATAATTGCTGATGTATTCTACGGTAAAAGCAGCTTCAGTGGACACAGTGGCTTTCATTTTCACATTCACAAATGTATTCACGCCCACATACTGGGCCTCACTCGGACTAGTATTATATTTAGCAGTATATCTCTGACTGTGCACACACTGAGCACTGTAATACTTGATACCTGCCCTTTTGATCCCGCATGTATTTTTTATGCAAGCACATAGAGCGCTGGAAGCTTTGTCCTTCGTTAAGTGTGTGTCAGAGTCAAGGACAGAGAAAACTCCCTGCCTCTCCTCTGATGTCTGGTGGGTTGATAACAGCCGCAGAGATGGGCTTTGTAGAGATATCAAACACTGACCGCCACGACATTAACTTTCAACCTGGCCTCCAAGCAAGACATGGACTGTCTATACGTCTGTCTTTGTTAATTTAATGAAGCACTTCTAGTATAGTGACATAACTTGTTTTTGTTCCTCTATTTTCCTGTTTAAAATGGCGTTCTTGCACTTTTGGTGCAGTTCAAGCATTTTTGGCTGCGATGACAGATGGCAGGGTAGCCTGTTTCCACCCAGCATTACTTTAGCAGTAAAATATGTCCCCACAAATACTGTTTGATTAAATTCTGCAAATGTGTTTAGAAAATATTTGAAAATATGTTTCTGAGCCCTGGGGCAAAGAAACATTTTCCAAACATTTAGTGGATCTAAATGGTCCAAATCAGTCCCCTCCAGATTGCTGTGCCCAGGGGCTTGCAAATGGAAATGCCATGATAATCACCCAGAAAGCCTTGGGGCTGGGTAAACTAGGCATGAAATGCTGAATTATCAGGAAAAGGAGTGTTTACATGTGTGTGACTTGAGTATATAAGGAGTAAACTCAAGGTGATCACATTTAGTCGGATGTGATCAGTTTATTAAGCAGACTTAAATTTTATGTGTTCTCATACATGCACAAATTATCTCCCCCTGACACACACACACATAGTTTGTACGGCTATACTGTACACATGTTTTAATCCAGTTGATATTTCGTTTGCACAAATGAGAAGTGTGCATATATTTTCTTTCTTTCTTTCTTTCTCGCACGAACGTACATATAAACCCAAATACACAAGCACCCACCTGTATGTCTGTTCTGGTGTCGATGTTCTGAGGCCAAACAGGTTCCCCTGGCCTGTCTTTAAAGCAGAAGCTGTAGAGAGAAGATAACACATAGGTGGAATGGGATTCTCTCTATTCAGAAGTTTTCATAAAGGTGTGAATGCTGTGTGTCAGCAAAGTAACCTACTTTAGATATGCTGCTCATGGAATTCAGAAAGATTTCACAAACTCTGCAAACACACTGTCTTTAGCTGCTGGTATACAGTAAATATAAAATCCTGAAGTAAGTGTTTTGTTTTAATGTGGTAGTAGACAGTAGGGCTTTAACCAACTTAAATTGATGGATTTCATTATTGTTTCATTATTTAATGTCAGAACATTGTAAAAATGCCCATTACATATGTAAGATGCATGTGCACGTTCCTTTTTTTGTCTGACCAAGGAGTTCAAAATTGTTCAATTTACAATGATGAAGGGAGCACAATCTTGCATTTCAGAAGCTGAAACAACTAAAAGCTTGATAAATTACCAAAATGCTCAAATATTTGATTAATCAACTCATTGTTTCAGCACTAACTTTCAGGATTCAGTATGTTTACTGCAGTCTGTAAAGCTGCTGCTGTTATTTCTCTCCTTTGCGTCTCTCTCTGTCTCACTATCTGAGTCTCTCTTTCTTGAAGCACACATGCGAGGACATGCACTCAGGTTGCAGGTATGCACAAACACACATGCACACACACATGCCAGCAGCTGGTGTTGTTAGTCAGCCCGTCTGTGCAGGACTTGCATGAGTCTCCCAGGAGGACCCGGTTGCGCTGAGCCACTTGAGGTTGAAGTGCTAAAAAATATAATTAAATGTAGAAGAGCCGACATGACGGCGGAGGCCTTTGAGGGCTTTGACTGTTGTGAGGAAGGACTATGCTCCACTTTGTTTAAGATTTCATTTCATTAGCCCCGGTGATAACTCCACGGGTTATTTTACTGGGTTTTGGTGGCTGTCACACTCTGCACTATATTAAGTTTTATATGCGATTACAATTGACCCGTAGCAGCAGAAAGTGGACTTTGAGAGGCATGGCAGGAAATAATTACAGTCCCCTTTGCTGCTCTATATTCTAGGTAGACATGGCATAATGTTGTGTGATACAGAAGCAAAAGAGACTTCGCTTTGTCTCCAGTGTGAGGGGGCGCCTTCATTGCTGTGTGTATTTGAGCTCTTGGTTTTAGAAGAGCAGCTATTAGCAAAGAGACATTCAGAGGAGACTATATCTGCTAATTAACCCCTGCCTCATTGCCTTCCACCACCTCCACCCACACATATAGACACACAGCTTACTCTACTGTAGAAGTAAATATGTCTATACGTTAAGCTGCTTTCAGGTGTTCACTTTGTAAAACACATTTCAAAGTGATCATCTCATGATTTAATTTTACGTGGGCTGTTGTATAACCTAATCCGACAGATATATAACTATTAACCTGCTAACCCACAGAAATTTGTTCAGACCGTCACAGTGCAGGAACAGAAAGTACACCTCAACTCAGAAAAGCCCTCAGCTGTGAAAGCCACCAAATTTGCTAGAATAAATTTGAGGGAACCAATTTAATTTTTGCACAGTTACCCAAGGTGCATTTTGAACGTCTCTGATATAGGTGCGACTGTGGTTATAGTGCAGAGAGAAACAAGGGAAGAGCCAGCAGATAACCAGAGACAGACATGCACACAGACGGAGATGAAAAAAAAAAAAGAGATGAAGTTAATGAAGTTATTTCCAGGAGGGAGAAATGAAATCACCACATGAAAGGCTGTATCTCTACCGGCCCTCTCTGCCACTGCCTAAGTCTCCCTCCTCTGTTCTCCATCCAGAGCTTTCTGTTGCACTTCTGTTCACTGGAAGGTATCTCCATGGGGCATCTTGAGGACACCGTTTAATTGCCTGTGACATGCTGACTTGACTCCTGTGACTCACATGGCCCCCAAACATTCAGCCACTGCCAGCAAGATCAATGGTGGTGGCTCTCTGAGCACTCCCACGGCGCACAGATTCATCTTCCTGAGGAGACACTGCAGATGTTTCCCTGTTGTCTAATTTCTGTGGAGTCTGGCGCACAATGGCTGCCTAATGTTCATATGGAGCGTACACCCCAGATGTATAATGAAAGTCTGATAGGACTCGCAGTCATACTCTATTGTGGTGGCCGGTATGTGGCGAGCACAGACGCACATAATAAGTCTCTTGTGCATTAAGTGAAAGATGGTGGGCAGTGAGACGCTTTCCAGTGAACTATGATAATGACATTTTCGGTTTTTGATTATTTGGAGAAGGCGGATGAAGGTGGTGAACTTCTGTACCGCGAGGCTGCTTCTTATTTTTGTCCAATTCCCATCTCCTTAAGTGTCTTGAGCTGTCTTTCTCCACCGTCTCCTCACCCTCCTCCCACCACATCCTCTTTTTCATCTCCTCCATCATCCTCTCATGGTGTTATCCAGTGGAAGATTAGTGCAGTTAATCTCTCCGCCTATGGATTCACTAAAGTGACCACACTGTGAACTCCTCCTTGTTGCTGCCTGGCTGCAGATGCCCGACAGCTGCAGATGTTGACTCAATTGCAGATTTTTTCACACTTTCGCTCTGTATAAAATGCTATGACTGCATATATTGTAATTCTGCTAGCATGACCTATATTACACACAGAGTGGGATCATCACCTCAGTGAACTAGTTCTAGTGTGTTATTTTATTGTGAAAAGCTGCATTTTGGACTGTGTATGAGGAAGAACTTTTTAGGTAGCAGCATGGCTCTAGATGTGTCAATGTCAGTCTGTGACTTTTCATTTTGTGCAATCATGAGGTTGACATTTGTGAATTATCTCAACTATTGGATAGATTGCTATGAAATTTGATGAAGACATTTATGTCTACCTCAGGCTGAATTATTATGTTTTTGGTGATCAACTGACCTTTCAGCTAGCGCAATCATAAGGTCAAAATTTCAATTTGTCTAGTAAACTGGTTTATGACCAAATGCCTGCAAAAGTAATGACATCTCCCTTAGCCTCAGCTACACTTTTGTGTTTATTGCTAATTAGCAAATGTTGGCATGCTAACACAATAAACTTAGTATGTGAACATGCTTAACATGCTGATGTTAGCATTTATCTCAGCATCCTGAGTACATCCTCACAGAACCGTTTGGTTGGTTAAAGGATAATTCTGGATTATTACAACTTAGATTTATGTAGTTCAAGCCATCGTTTCTCTTCGCCAAAGTTACTGGAAACACTCCAGCATCTCTAGTCTGACGGGGTGAAAAACGTCTGGTTGGATGATCAGAAAGGTTGTAAACAAGCTAAAAATGAGCACACCCAGAATGTTTGTTATAATTCCTTCTCCACAGGTAACATAGTTCAAATGCACGACTATAGCAAGTATGGTAGGTCAAAGTTAAAGCATAGATAGATAATAATGGATGTTTACCTTTCATTTTAGTTTTCTCCAGCAAGTAAGTTTGTGTTAACCCCCCCATCTCACATACATATGCAATATTATTACAGATGGACATAATGGCCAAAACTGTTCAAATGAGACCCAGGTTAATAATATATCGGAATAATACACAGTAACAAAACTGTTTCTGCTTCAGTTTTTCTGTCTCTGTTTTTGTGTTTGACCAGAATGACTTGACTGTGACCTTGCCCCACTGTACTGACAGCCTTAGATGACACAGTAGAGTAAACAGTCATTACCTTTTGATTTAGGCTTTGAGGGCTTTTTCTCAGGACAGAACAAAACAGGATCAATTTACTCTGGTTGTTTATACTGTAGACGGGAGAGCCAAAGAAGAGATTCTAAAATTGGCATGTCCAGAGTCTGGACGACTGGAATAGGACCTGATCTAGACATATTTTAATTTACAGATATCAGTTAAATTTAGCCTGACATAATTCCAGTCCTCCAATTAAATTACCACATTGCAATGTAGGCGGCCACATGGCCGTCATAGCTGGTTATTATCCATAACTTGTGTTAGAAAGGCACATGTTTTCAAGAGTTAAGGTGCAGCTAAAATCTTTGCAATGTGGAATATTTTAAAATGGAAAATGAAAGCAGTCCAACTCCCATTTATAATCTTTGGAGAACCAGTGAGTAACCCGCATGATAAGATTTCTAAGAAGAAGGAAACAAAGAATACATCAAGTTTTCACAGGTCACTAAGGCAAAAACACTGCTGAATACTTTGCCTTACATGGCAGAAAGGAAAGCAGGACAGAGAGTAAGAAATATTTCGCCTAATTTTTAGGATGTTCTTTTGGTTTTTTAAATTTGTGACGTCTGACATTTTTATGGTTTATGCTGTTTCAGAAAATGAAAGCATCAAAGCTTTAAAAGCAGCACAACAGTTTTCAATTTTCAAGCACATCTTCAATGAGCTGAATTGCTTTCACTCCCTTTTAAATGCGCAAAGTGCCGCTCTGTGATGTTTAAAATTATAGATCTCAAATGAGAACATGTTATGGGCAGATACTAGTAAATGATCTGGATCAGAATTGGGAACATTCCTCGCTATAACCGCCTGCATATACTGTATATACGATGAGTCTCTGAGGTATTTGTTGCCCACCTGATTGACATCTGTGTCAGTTGTATAACATTGTCATAGGAGAGCTTGTAAAGAGCCAAATATGCTTTCATCCCATCATCATGTCTTTTTCAAAAATGCAACTTTGAATCAAATGCTGGAATGATCAGTAGAAATCCATCAGCTTTGTTTCTAAATCAAAAGTGAGGGCTCACTGTACACCACAGCATTTAACTAATGGACAAATCTGCTACTTTTTCCCTATTATGCTTTACTGGCGGGGGAGAATCTGTTCTTGTTATGTTGAAAAGAGAGACAGCATTCACAAAGCGCTCCCATAGGCAGAGTACAATACCAGATGTTTGTTGCTCGGAAATGTCTGCAGCTTGAAGCCCAGAGCACATTTTAAAATCCTGCGATCCATCTTAGAGCAGGCGTACAGCAAGTGTCTCAACAAAGATTCATCATATTAGGCTTGTTTAGAGTAGAGATGTTCCACTACGTTTTTTTTCCTTCCCGATACTGATTCTGATACCTGAACTTTGTGTATCGGTAGATACAGAGCACCGATATAAATTACTAACTCTGTATGATTGCTATTATTGTTTAATGGGCTGGC
>NW_023339751.1:10862544-10875285 GCF_004916995.1 Morone saxatilis
GGCGAACAAGACACTGCTGGGAAGTAGCAGGTTTTCATTTCTGGACTAATAAATGACATGGTATTGGATCAATGTACAGATACGCGGACTCAGTGATACCCGATATTTCTTGTCAGGCAGTATTGGAGGAATTTCCGATACTGGTATTGGAACAGCTCTGTTTAGAGAGATAAGATTTACTGTCTCTTGCTCAGTCCTTTACTCTTATACATGATTTTAAGACAGAGAGGCTTTTATGTAAATTAATTGCTGTTGCAGGTAGAGTTTGAGACAAATGTAACCTGTTGACCATGGGAAGCAAATACGCTATTTTTCCACTGACGCACCGCTGGACCAGTTCAAGAGAAGAGAGTAACCGATAAAAAAATAGACAGCGGAGAGTCATGATGACTTGTAATACGGGTCATAAGCCACTCTTGAAACCATGAAATTGTGTTCACAGCGCTTATCTTCTCCCTCCTCGGCCTGTGGATGGTACAGCTGCATGAATGCACTAGTACGTGGTCTCCTGATGAGGCCTCACTCAGCACTGCAGAGTGTAGAGGACTGCGGCCCTGGCACCGACATTCACCTCCGTCTACCAGGAGGAGAAATTGAGTAGAGGTAGAGCACCCTGAACAACCACAGAATGAGGGGCCAGGTGAGAGAATAAAAAGATAAGGTGAAAGAGAGCACAATTATGGCCTGTTGTAAACAACCAAAGGAAGCGAGAGTGAGAGAGGGGCATGTTGTTGCCGTAGAAACAAGAGTACTATTGGCAGGGCTGAAGCAGAAGAGGCAGAATGTGGAGAAAATAGTCCGCCGTTCACTCCAACATGCCTCAGCTTTTCTTCTGTCAGAGCTGTCAAATACTTTATGTGCCTGGAGCGCTGTGGTTTCCCTATCTGCTACTTCAACAAGTATTCAAGTAGTGCTCTCTCCGAGGACTGATACCATCCGCCATCTAAACCAATGTCCCCTGTTGCAGATCTTGAGTCTTTTGCAAGGGCAACATGAAATCAGAAAAATGTCCTCCCTGTGAAATTGAGGTGAAGCCTGTTTGTAAGAGCATGGGCTGTGGACAGTTGCTGTCAGTCCTCCGTCTTCTTGATTGATGTGTTTATTTGAACCCATAGCACCCTTCACACAGGCTTAAGGAGGCAGGTGGCTACTCCATTATCCATTGCCTCAGGTCACGCTGCCAGGGCCGACAGCAATCAGGCTGTGTCTTTTTGAATGCTTGTATGCACAAACAGACACGACAACAGACACAAACACATTTTTTCTCCCCCTCCTCTTCTCTCCTCCTATCTCTTTCAGGGCTGTGGCCTCCCTCTGGCCTGCAAATAGATTATGATGGTGCTATATGTGAAACATGAAAATCTCAGGGCACTTAGACAAGACGAGCATGGGGGGGTACAGAATGAGTTATCACCATGGAAACCACCTCCCAAGGACTTTGTTGAGCTACTACCTAAACCGGTGGTGTTTTTTATCTTTTCACTTTGCACCATATGGACTTGTTTTAATAAGTTTTCAAGGAACAGACTCTATCTCTAAATTGACATTATCCAGTCTAAGGTTAACTATAATTGTACTATAATTATAAAAATATATATAAATGAATAATGTTTTTTGGCACACACAGAGACGCACACACACTGATTATATTAGCACTAATGTTCAAGAATGCTTTGTACACACTTGCACATGTGCTCATTGTTTGTTTGAGCATAGCCTACCAAACAAGTTGAGGCTAGGGTTGCTGTTGCTCAGCTTCTTGGAAATACAGACAGAGGGGGGGGGGGGAAGTGTTTGGATGTTTATCAGAGAGAACATGTCATTATGAATTTCTGTTAAAGCAGCCCATGTTGAGCAATATCTACAAAGCACATGTGCAGTCACCGCTGACAACCGATGCGGGTCAATTGTCGCCTGTCGAGTGCAAATTTAAGACTTGTTTACTTATATTAAATTGTATGTTTGTATGATTTGACGGGTATGACATTGTTGACGTACAAAACGGTCTGCTGAGTTCCAGGCTGCACGCACTGACTGCAGGAAGTGTGCAGATCTGCGCAAGGAAAATTATTATTTTTTTCTTGGATTGGCAAACCTGTTGAGCGTGCTATATAGCGTGTAAGTGTTTTGTGTGCGTGTGTTATCCGACTTGCACAAATATACATAGAGATGAAGCCAGCAACATGGTTGAAAGCTAAAACTGCTACTCTATGATGGACAAAGATATGTGATGAAACTGAACAGAGTGAGGACAATGGTGTATTAGTGGCTGGTGTAAGAGGATCTGATACGTCGCTCCTATTGACCACTCAAACTGCTCTGACTGAATACAAAACATATAGACGGCTGGTCTCCCAGGGAGCTGAATTAGTCCACTGAACAAACAGCTGAAACTCGAGCTGAAGAAAAGGGGCACATTGTCTGAGGATAATGTAAAAGATGCTGTTTCCATAAAAATGTTATCACTGCTCTTTTCCTGAGGACATTTGATATCTTAGTTATTAACTGGTTGATGTCTTTTCTTACCGTAATCTCTCTCAAATCCCTAGATAGATTTTTGTGTCTCTGAAATGTGCAATACAAGTGTGCTCATCTAAGTGGAATGACTATGTAATCACCACTTACTGCGAAATGGGAATTATGCTTTTGTGTTTTTGAAACATGAAATGTAATTCCTGTGTGGGTTTCGGGGTGTGTGTGCGTGTGTGTGTGTGAAAGGCAGTTGCCAGCAACTTCACTCTATAACACTGTTGACTCAGGGCTGATAAAGACCAAGCAGGTCACGAGGCTCTAAACTTTCAGGAAAGGTTGTTGAACTTGTTGTTAAGGCTTTGAGTGTGATGAAAGAGGGAGGGATGGAACAAGCAGCGGAGAGTTGCTACAAAAGCCAAAATATGTCATCAGGAAAGCATCGCCATCTGCTCCCTCTTTGAGAGCTGATTTCGGTCCCATTTCACGTAGAAGCGGCAGTCTTTACCTATGATATTTATTTAAAGCTGTACACAGATGGGAGAGCTGACCAGACAAATATTGACAGGGTGTGGAGTGAGATTGGAGCAGTGATTGGAAGGAGGTTTGAGTAAATGGAGATTTTGTGGAAAATGTAGATAAAGATGAAATGTGGAGAGAAGAAAGATCAGATGTAGATGAGGGTTGGGAATAGCAGAATATATTTCAGATGGCAGCAGTGGGGGATGGAAATGGAGAGAAAGTAAAGGTTGGAGAGTGGATCGGCTGGGAGCGATGGGATTTTGACTTCATGCTTATCACTTCAAAAGACCGCCTGTAGAATACAGTCTGCTCCTCTGCACACCTCCCTCCATGTTTCTCTCTGTCTCTCTCCTCCTAACCCGAGGTGAAGTCGATCATTTCAGAAAATGTGCGGCCTAATAGTTACGGTTTGATATGCTGTGCGGTTTTCTCTTTCACAGAGACAACCTCTGTGTCCCAGGGCGCAAGCTCATTCAGTGCTCCATGTAAGCCCCGGCTCTGCACTCCCCTCTATTTAATGTGAGCAGCAGCAGTTGTGGAGTACAGCATTTTTGGAGTGTGACATTGTTACTAACAGTTGAAACAACCCTCCAGGGGAAGAGGGGGGAGTTTGAGACTATCAAAATGCGTAAACACAGCATTGTGGTTTTAAATCTGACTCGTGTTTTGTTTCATGCCATGATACGCCTCTCATCCATTTCACCGTCACCGTGCTGTCTTGTAGTGTCATAAAAAAATTATGAGAAGCAAGTCAGCAACAGCTTGTGAGCCCCACACAGCTGTGTTATCTGGCACAGAACAATCCTGACCAACAGCGTAAGAGTTTCACCCATATGGAGACGAAATGAGGCACACATGTTTATGAGCAGTGGGCTAGTTAGCCTGTGAAGCTAATCCCTGGTCACTCGCAGATCAGGCATCACGGCTGCGGTGACAGACGAGGTAACATGTTGGAAGGATGTGAAAGTCTACATGAACCTTCAGTTGAGACGTCATTGGGGGATTTGATGTGTGATGTTTGCGATTGAGAACAATGAGTTAGAGAGAAGTGAGGGTCTCGTTCTGTTCAGGTGGAGGTCACTGTGAGGAGGGAACTTCGCCACATCACATAGAGAGAGAAGCCAGTCTCATCAGAATTGAACAATACTGTAACTATGTTGAAATCCCTGAATTATAGTCAATGCATTTCACAGTTTTGCTTTGTAAATGTAGTGAACATGCTGCTTTTATTTCAGTAAATTAATTTTAATTTTGTTTCTTTTTCTGGAACAAATAATTTCATTTGGCAGTAATTACAAGTAAAACAGAGACATTGTTCAGTTGCTGCAGTTGAATATTTCCAGGTAAATGCTTACATAGGATAACATAATCAGAGCACAGGAGGTCAGTTGAATATGCTAAAATGTGCAGTTTGTCTATAGGGAAGCACACAACTTAACATGTGTGAAGAATATTAAATGTAGATGTTTTTTTAAGGAACTTCCTCTGTAAAAGAACAACTAACTAAACAGACTAGCCTTAGCCTCATGACTTTGACCCCAAGAAAAGTGGTTTCATTTTGTTTTTAAACTGAGTTGGGGGTATGTGCAGGAGCATGTCAGCAGGGGGCAGTATAGCAAACAGTGTATCTGAGCTAAGAGAAGCTTTCTGTCCCTCCGTCATTGCAAGACCAGTGGGTTTGAACCAGGAACTGCCTTTTGATGCATTGCAACACTTTGTTTTGTTTAATCTCTCTCCAATCTTCCTCCAAACCAGTATGAAGGGTTCTTACCGTCTGTAGTGCAGCCTCAAGAGAAATAAATGTCCTAAATGTGCCTTTTTTCTCCTTTTAAACTTTGTGAACTAGCATCTAACTTGTAATTTTTTATAATTACAAGCAATTACAGCACTTAAATGCAAAAGATTTTAGCTCCCTGGTTTCCCCTTCTGACTGAATTTTTTTGCTTTTGGGTGTGAGCATTTTTAGCCATTCAAAATGCAAATGTACCATTCAGTGAATTGCAGGCATGAGGCATGTTAAGATGAACAGCCTTTAAATGCAAATGACTGCTGCTGCTTTGGACCGTATTTATCTGGAAGCCAAATGAGGCTGGACTTTAAAATGGCGATTGTCGTGGGTAGAGGACAGATTTATTGCTCCATCCTTCATCCTTCATCAGTGCAGGGAGGTTGGAAAGGAAGACGGTGTGTAAATCCAAGGTTACTCGCCTCAGGTAGCTGTACTGTAGAGCAGTGAATAGTTGCATCCCTCTGGTATACAGAACATCAAAGCATCTAATGCTACAAACAAGCTGAGTTGGAAAGAAATGAAACCGTCTGAGGAGTTTTTTCTGTTTACTGTAGACTTTTGTTCATTGGCAAAATAACACTCCTCTGAAGATGTTGTCCTCTGATGATAGGACTTAGAGGAATTATTTATACTTCCTTTTTGTGCAGTTTGCTTTTGTGTGAAGAGATGCACGCTGGATCATGTTCAGCTATCAGAGGTAAAACAGTTCAAATTAGTGCCATATCAACATTATATCACCATATTTTCATTTAACGTGGTCTAGTAGCAAAGACATCACTGAGTTTATTGTGACCTGTTGGTTGAGGTTGATTGCAGTGATGGAAGGTTTAGATGCAGGAGAGGTAGCTTTGTAACCCCAGGCTTGTTTGTCTGCCAGGAGCCCCCCCGCTGAGGGTTTGCATGCTGCAGGGAAGCTGCTTACAATCCCGATTAGATCTTTTGAAAGCAGAAGCACATCCGTGCTTAAATAGGATATTATTGTATTCTGGGTGTCCGCGTTTAAAACACCTTAATCAGTATATTTGCAATGCAGACTTCTCCACCTGTCCGGGGTCAGTAATGGGGCGCCATCTGGTGAGGATTGATGATGTCATAGCTAGTGGACAAGGGCCAAAAGGTAACGAGGTAGGTAGTGAGGAGGGGGGATGCATTAGTGTTTTTGGGGGGGTTTTCTGAGGTCATTCCTGCAGTGATGCACATGGATGGCAAAAGTTCAGCACAGATGATAGATCTAAAGAGATGGCTCGATGGAGTGTATCAATCATCTTCCCACAGCTTTTGAAGAATCGTCTTCTTCTCTCCTGCAAAGGCTGAAAAAGTCTGGGAAAATAAAACTAAAACGGTTTGTTCTACCTTTTATTTGAGAGAGACATGATGGCAATCTTAAGTACCCTCATCAGGCTACTGATGTTTATAGGAGACGGAGCTAAAGCTGGTCTTAGCCTGCCCATTGATTTTACTTCAAAGAATGCATACAGCTGTAATTACTTCTGCACGGCCAGTAAGAAGGAAGCAAACAGTGGACATTTGTGGTCATTCGGGTTTAGAATTTGAATATCCATGCTGGTGTTTCAGACGTTTTTGTTCGTCTATCCCATGGTCAGACTAATTGTCTGATGCCGGCGACATCAGGTCAGCCAGGTCAAGAGTTAAAAAGCACAATGAGCTCTGCCGTTGTGGCTCTGTGCCACTGTCTGCATCTCAATAGCTTTTGATGACCCGTCTCATCAAATGCACACACACATGCATAACGTGGAGGTTTAATTAGGTGAGTGAGAGTTTCATCAATCTCAGTAGCTCCCAGAACCATCCTGCTGAAAGCGTTATGCAGGATCTACGTCTGTTGCTAGCTTCTGCTGTTGTCCTGTGCTCCTTACAGATCCTAATGCTCAGGTGGAATACTTATCTAATTTAGAAGGTTATCACTAGCCCCAGGTGCTGATGTGGATACTGAGAGTCTATGCTTAAGTCTTCACAGTAACTGCTGCAGGTCCTTTTTTATTTTTTCCTAAGCTGTTAAGCCTAGATGCTGCCAGACGTTAAAGAGAAGGCTGGGTGGCTGCCGGCTAGCACATATCTTCAATGTGACGCGTGTTTAGATGTTAGTGCTCATTAAAGAACAAAAATGGGCTAGCGATGGTCTTTCTTGACCATTTGTGGAATTAAAAAGAACTAAGAATAAGTGTGCAGGTATTTGTTTGTGCAGATTATTGTTGCCCACCACCACTGAGGCGCCCTTGAGCAAACTCCTAATCCCTGCTGTCTTGGAGCTGCTGAATCACAGACAGACCAGACTGTGGTTATACTGTTACTGGTACAGCTGTGAATGTGTATGACTGAGTGAGTGTGAAACTTCCATGGATAAGTAAAGATGAAAAAGAAAAAAAAGATAAAGCATAAAGCAGCGTGATATCTCTGATAGCCCATCTGGGACTGTCTCATCCACTGCTTAGGAGACAGTCCCAGATGCTTTTATGTTGAAACGCAGACTGTCTATGCTTCCCTAAGCATTTCTTAACTTTACAAGACATGGATTTGCCAAACCAACCACTTAGTGCGCATTCTTGAAAAAGCATCTCTCTTGTAAAAGCAACACACTTTAGCATTACTCGCATAAATCTCACCTTTTTTTTTCATGTGCTCATTTTTGCCACAATTGGCTGATGTGTGAAACAACACCCACTATGTCTTCAGTTCTCACCAACTGCATAATGAGCCCGCTGTGTCCTGACTCGCATTTATATGATGTGAAAAAGACGCCACACTCAAACTAACTTGCAACACTTGCAATTAGGAACACAAAGGTGAGATTTAGGGCGCCCAGTTAGCTCAGTCAGTAGACTGGCGAGCCATGTACGGAGTTGGCTGCAGCGGCCCGGGTTCGAATCCGACCTGCGGCCCTTGCTGCATGTCATCCCCTCTCTCGCCCCCCTTTCCTGTCTATCTTCGTCTGTCTCTATCCAATAAAGGCAATAAAAGGCCAAAAAAAACAAAAAAAAACAAAGGTGAGATTTAGGCTTTATTGCAAGAATTTTTAAGAGAAAAGGACATCAAGGATAAAGACTAACTGGTTGGTTTGACAAATGCACGTCTGGTTTACTTCCCCACCTCTGAAGAACGGCACAGAGCCGCTTCCCCAAGTCTCCCACAGCTGGCTGAGTGGATGAGATTAGATTTTTCAAGGAGATTGTATTATTTTTACCCATTTTTTGTTGAAACAAAGCACTTGATGATCCAGAAAGCTGTTGTCCACCTGCACCTTCAGTCAGTCACTCATTCATGGTTGCCCCTTATTGGGCATTACAAAACAGGCTCCAGGTTCTACTCTAAGTTCATGCATATAGATAAATACATTGTGGTGTTTAAAGACATAATATTTTATCTGATAACTGTACTATTTATACTTCACTGAATGTTCTTTTTGCTCAATTAGTTTTAATAACAGGTACACTGCAGTCACTACTCAGTTGTATTGTACTGATGCTATTCTGATAAGACACTATGACCTTGTCTATCACCATATTACTTCAAAGTACAGTGTGTTCTACTTTATGCCATAACAGTCAGTCACTCATTAGTGAAACAAAGGTTTTTTCTCCTCTAGACTTTAGTCTGCAGCCAGGAAATCACAAGGAGACGGTGAAATAACTGCACCAGGACTGACGTTTGCAGATTGCTCTCTCAGAGATGAACCCTTGCATTCATACTTTCATTAGACTGGACTGATTGGTCTGGACAGTCGCATAAAAATTAAACATGCCTGACGTAAAAGTGTCAGCTCAAACTTGTTTGAGGCTAAACCAGGAGGAGAGATTCAAATCCCTAGACCTTGAAAATACTGTTACTGGTACAAAATCTTGTAACTTGTATTGAAACGATTATAGTTGCACCTTATAGTTGCACCATAAAAGCAAAATTTAGGAAACAGTATACCCGCGCATGAATGAGGAAATATATTTATTTTGTTTTTCATGCATAATAAAATACACAAGGGCAACATTTAGGCTGATAAACTGCATTTACTTTTCTTCATTGTATTTTTTTCTGTTGCTCTTACTTTCTATCAACATTTTGGTTTGTGAGTTTTGGGGCACTGACAGCTATTATTAACTGTTGCCAATTTTATTTATATACCCCAAAATCACTCAATTTCCTCCCAGGGCTTTACAGTCTGTAACACACGACACCCTTTCAATTTAGAGAAGGAAAATCCCCAAATCCTCAGGAAGAGGAGGGATTTCTCTTTCAGGAAGGACAGAGATGCAATACATGTGTATATACAAGAATTATAGTTATCCAATAAATGCACACCTCCTACTGGGTAAATGTATAAAAAGTTAAAACTCAGGTATTTTCCTGCTTTGAACCTTGACGAAGACCTACAATGGCAAAAACATTTTGCCTTTTGTAGATCTTCATTCGTTTTATGGGTGTTTTATGAGTAGAAGTTAGTTTTTTGCACATTTGCACATCGTCAGACTCACCCTTTAAGCACACCACTGTCTTGCTGGACCTCAAAACGAGAATAATAATTAATGTAGATAGTGTTATCAGCTTAACTTAACTCCTGTTCTTTTGTTTTATTGAATCATCCTTTTTAAAATTTCCATGGAGATTTGTAAATGTGCTGCTCAGTGTTGTAATGATTCCCTCCTGCATCACTCCACAGTCCTGTCGCCGGCCTCGCAGCCCGGCCAGAAATAGCCTTTTGAAAGTGTGGCTCCTAGAAAGAGGTCACTTCAAAGTTTGTTCCCCCGGCTCCACCTGACCGCCCAGCTGACGGTCACATGTGCTCACAGCAGGAGCCCCTTTCCGCAAATCTCCATCGGTTTTCACAGGTCGAGATAGATGTGCTCCATTGGGTGTCAAAATTGAAGAGATGGCGAGATGGGGGGCAAGAGGACAGCAGGTAGTGGGAGAGCTACAAATCAATAAAGCTGCTACAGTCAGCCCCTTGTTATTTTGGGACGGTGAATTGATGGCATTGTGCCATGGTCGTGCTGCCGCAGTGACGGCCCGCTTGATGTTTGCGCTTGTGTATTTTTGGTCTGAAGATTATGTCCCATGAATACACGAGGATCAGAAAACCATCCTCCGCTGCATTACACAGAGATATGTAAATGAAAAGCAAAGCTCCAGATCAAAGCGTTGCATACGGTTACAGCAGATAAGTAGCAATGGATCACTATGCAGTTATTCAACATTTTACAGAATATTAAACAAGGAAAAATAACTTGAAATTATTTCTAAAGAGTTTGCCTCTTTGATTTTTCTCACGGACCATCTCTCCCCTTCTTCATTTCCGTCTCTCTTCCCTCATCTCTTTCTCTTAATTTGAGGTAGATTTGATTGAAACGTGCAGCAGGCAGACAAGCTGTAGTGTTGTAGTTATCAGCATGCATGACTGTATTTGAATATGAACTGAAAAGGCTATTACAGCTCAATTTCACGCCCAGTGGGATATCTGACATGTTTCTCCCTCAGTAGAAATCAGACTGTCAAGAGTTCTTCTTTCCTCTTTCTGTCTCTCTCTCTGTCCTTTCACATTTTGCCTTAAATTTCTGTCTTTACCCCACCATGCAAGTCTCCAATATTTCATCTCCTCTCTTCTCGGGTCTTTGACTTTGTATAGCGCTCTTTTTGTTCCTCACAATCAAGTTTTTATACATCTTACATTAAATTAGATGATTGATGTCGTCTGAAGGGGCTATAATCAGTACAGACGCTCCGTTCTCTATAACCCACCTCTTGCCTTCGCTTTACATTAGAAAGCCTTGCCCTGGGGCCGTCAACCTGTGCTGAAAGATCACCAGCTCATTATTTTTTGTTAATGCGAAGGGGCTCTCAGCTGGCAGAGTGACCAGAAAGCTACACTTGCATCGTATGCAGTTAGCCTAGACTAGAATAGCCTATTCTCACCTTGTCTTAACAATTTCATCTTTTCTTTTCCCTTTCGTCCTGCTTCCCAAGACGCTTGATGGCTGAATCAAATCCGTTTGTCTTTGAACATGCATAGATTAGTGTTAGTTGAAGTGGCAGGATTGGAGACATTGTGTTGATGGGCTGTAAATTAGACGCATCATCTCCACCTTGAAACCATGTCATTCAAAATGGATTCAGGAGCTAGTCATGCAAACCTCCTCACCCAGTGAAATCAGCAGATCTCTTGTTGCCTGCTGTTGCCTCATCACTTAACTGCTGCCTGGGTCCAATTTCACACTGTTCATTTACAAACTACAAACTGCCGCGGTTGGTTGGTGATCTTGTTTTGCTTATGAGGGCTTTTTATTCAGTATTGAAGTACACGAGAGATTGGAAAGTTTGGCTTCGTGCAAAAAGGTTTGTGTCAAGTTGAGACGCACAGATTGGATTAGATATTTTGAATTTTATTTGTAATCAGTGAGTTTGTAACATGTATAATTCTTAATCTGAAATATTACTTGTAAGTAATCATGTAAAGTTAGTTTCCACCACTGAAAGTTGGATCAGTTCATCTCCAGTGTAAAGACTGTGATATGGCTGCTGTTGTTGTGTTCAAAGTGTCCGATCTCTTTGTAGTGTTAGCTGGCCAAAGTCCACGGGCTGGACCAGTGGACCTGCTGTAAGTCTGTATTTAGAGGCCAGTTAAGCAGTGTTACCAATGAAAGTAAAGACCTACTCAGCTCATTATCCAATAGAAAGGACCTGATCTGTCCTTAGTGGGCAGATGGAGAACAGTAAGTCTCGCTGCTTCATCTGTGTCTTTGGCTTTCAAACTGTTTCTCTGTCACTGTAACATTTCATACAGAAACTACCATAAAATAGAAAGGTGCAGAATGCGAGGAAACGGCAATGACCACTTTGAGAGAGGTTGAAACATTTGGAAAAATAAATTATAAACAGCATGAACTTGACAATAACCCAGACTTGAGTCCTATGGGGCCTGAAGGATCCTTGACATTCCTGTGTGTGCTGTATGTGAGACTCTGGTGACAGACGAGGGGATGTTTACATGTTTCAGAGTGTTTTGGCCTTTTCTGGGCTGTGGTTAGCACACCACGTTTGAAGACTGTTTGTTTATCTCTGTCTTCCATAACCAGCATTCCTATCCATCAAAAGAAGGTAGCATCTTGTTCAAGCAAGACGAACAAGCATCATTATTCTAAGTGAATCATAGCTGTATTAAAAGGTTTAATTGGTGTATTTATTAATGGACCTCCGTCTGTAGTGGCCTCTTCTTTTGCCCAGTATTTGAGTGATTGTGCTGTGTTGTACCTTTGCCCTTGAATACAGCTGTGAGGATGTGTGTAATAAATTACCCTCTGTCTTCTCTGCTCCACCTTGCATCCCTCGGTGCCTGCTGGGGATTGGGGCAGCCAGCAGTGACGGCCTCTCTCATTGGCAGACAACGATTGTGTGGAGGTTTGATGACTGACTTTTGTCTTAAAAATGGTCAGAAATTCAGAGTGAGGAGGCTGTGTGTGTGTGTGATAGTGTGTACTAGTTGCAGGACAGGCTTAAGTAGGGTTTGGGGAAGGTACTTTAAGGTTAAGCTCAGTGTGCAGAGCAGAGGGAGTCTATTTAAAGGACACCATCTCCCTCTCGTGAATGATTCAACAACAGTTTGCCCCTCCCCCACCTCTCATCAAGATCAGCTGGAGGAAGTGGTTGGTCAGCCAATGGGATTACAGCACCGGATTGACTGTGTGTGTATTTGTGTGTGTAGCTGAGAGGGAGAGCAAGCCCGAACAAGTAGCAGCAGCAGCAGCTCTGCCTCTGTATGTGTGTGTGTGTGTGTATGTGTGTGAAGAAAATGTAGGGCAACTGCTTGTTCTCCCTCCCTCTGCCATCTCTCTCCTCCTATCTTTTCCTCTGTCTGTCTTTGTTTCCGCACTGTGCTAGCTGCAGTCGCCACGGCGACGGCTGACATTGTTGCTGCAGCTCCACTTCCGTATTTGCAAAGGCTCTCTCTCTCTCTCTCT
>NW_023339751.1:10875399-10913545 GCF_004916995.1 Morone saxatilis
TCGCTTTCTCTATCGCTTTCTCTCCCTCCCTCTCTAATTCTCTTCCTCTTTCTCTCTCCGTCTCGGCTCACCTCGAGGATTTACCGAGGGGGCATGTAACCTCCCTGAGGAACCATTGTCTGCGTGAGGGTGTGTGTGGGTGTGTGTGTGACTGTGTATGTGTGTGAGAGAGAGGTGAGGTGGCTTCAGGATCCAGACATGAATTCCTGTTGGAAAATGAAGATTCAGGTACAGATTCTTGTTCTTGGTGCTCTTCCTGTTATTGGATGTTTGTCTTTGTGTTGTTTTTGTTGACGATGCCGATGTCATTGTTGTCATTGTTTTCAACGCTGCAGCTTCCACTCAGGGGTGTATGCTCTATAACCTATTCAAAATTTTAGCCTTACATCATACCTACATGCACAGTCGATGATATATCTAGATATAAGGCACGTACAAGGAAAAAGGGATGATAATAAAAGGTAATGGGGCTCATCGCAGTTTCCATTCAGTGGTTGTTATGGTGAGGCCTTCTGTCTCCGTGGTGATGGCAGAGTACTTCTGGTGCAGTAGCCGAGAGATGAAAGAGTTGCCAGGAATGTGTGGTTTTTGTCTGTTTGTGTGTGAGTACGTCTGAAAGAGCGAGAGAGGACTGGATAAATCGAGAGTGAAATTAACAGAGACAGTCAGAATGGTCCGTCAGATATCGTCACTACTGCTTGACAGGATGTATACAGTCTGTGGTTATGAATGTCATATTTTACTGTTCTTTCTATTGTCTGTTCCCCAGAATCAACCTCTGTTACTTTCTTGTGTTTGTGTGTGTGTGGGTGTTCATTATATTTGTGTTGATGTCTTTTGCATTATTCGTCGCTATCTCTCGAACTCTGTACTCTGAACCCTGTATGTCATTTTTTATTCAGTGCGTGTTCCTGGGCGTGCATACATGACGGTGCTGTACGTGTTTGTTTGTGCTGTTCAGAGGAGCATCTGCCCCCTCAGTGTGAAAGGTTGACCCACTTTCTCATGTGCCTCTGCCCTTTGTTTAGGATGAGTGGGGGTGCAAAGAAATACTGTATATGACCTGTGAACTTGAATTTTCCATGAGCATTGTTATATTGACTTTACTGTAATGGTCATAGTTTTTTAAATAATCGTTGTTTTATGCAATAGTCTCCCCTGGATATCTGTGTGCTATCAGAGTGTTTTGTAATTGATCACTAAAGTACAGGACATTAAAAAAAAAGTACCATATCAGGTCAAATTCAGCACCCATGAACTCACTAACCCCTCTACTCTGTCGTCATGAGTCTTTTCTATTTTCTGTTTGCTCATGTGCTCTGGCAGCCAAATCTACTTATGGTGGGAAAATGCAAAGATAGGCTGCAGCTCCAACAGTGTGCTGCTGTCTTCTCTTGGGAGTGTGACTGTTTGCTAATAGCTGAAACTGGGACAAACATACAAGGCTTCAGTGGCAGAGGGATCTCAAATAAATATATTTTTTTCCCCTTTTGGTCTACAGCTTAACATATCACATCATCGACTGATGCACCAAATCACCGAGCTTTGTGTCAAATCTGAAAGCTGGGGGGTGGGAGGAATGGGGAGATTAATGCAGTCACATGTCACGGTAGAGCTTAAAACCTGTTGGAGAGGGGAGGAGGGGGAAATGAGGAAGGCCGGACAGTAGAGCATAGCAAGGCTGAGGGTATCATGCACACAGGAGTTCGCTGTACATGGTGTCATTTTCTTGCAGCACTTGTTGCACTCATAAATTGGGTGTTTTACAACATGCCCACAGAGAACCTCCGCTTACAGCGCCGTCTTCTGCTTCTTGTTTTCACCCGAAAGGCTTTTAAAACCCCAGAGCATGCTTTTAACATTCAACAGTGCCAAGAACTCGGTGCATATGCAGTTAGTATCCAGAGTGCTGGATGCAGAATTTTCTTTTTTTTTTTTTACTTAAAAAATGAGAGAGAAACTTGTTTCAGATGTTTCTATACTTCAGATAGGGTGTTGATATTCCCAGCGGGTATCAGGCTGATGCTTCTCTCTCAGCTGCTAAGTGCTGCTAGCTATAAAGAAGCTGTTTGTTGGGCTCAGGCATCAAGCTGTTATTGGACTTTTTAGAGTCAGTGATAGTGTCTGCTTGTCCCTTCTTAACTGAAGTGAATCATTGACTTAATGTTTTATACAGTCTCGGTCAATATTTCAGTCCTTCCTTTGATTTGCTAAGGTGACCTCTTGCTTTCATTGAACATGTCTTTGTTTCTGTGAGCTTGTGATTTGAAGGATTATATCACTAGGGGACTGAGGGTTTCACACACTAATAATGCAGCTAATTAGGAGGCACTGCGCTGAACTAATTATCTGTAGCTTGACTTTTTCACACAAGTCATAAATAATGACTTATGTCATGTGGAGTCTGGCCCAAAGTTCAGCTAATGAGGAAATGTGGCTTCACTGCAGAGTCACATTGTCAAATATTTCACTATATCTTTGGATCTCTTGCTCTCTTTATAAAGCAGTCACTCTCTTCTGTTGCTCTCTGTCATATTTTACTGTTCTTTCTATTGTCTGTTCCCCAGAATCAACCTCTGTTACTTTCTTTGTCAGAGTGGCTTCTTTCTGTAGTTCCCATTGTTGTTGGATTAGTGCTGTATAGCCTTATTAGACGCACATCTAGAATAGGTCATCGTGCACATGGACCGGCACTGAAAATCCGGTGGTCACTGTCTCTCTTCTACCACATCCTGTTTGAACACATTGATGTAATTATGCTGGTGATGAAGAAAGATGAGGGACAGATAGAACAGGAGATGGAGGAGGAGGTGGAGGAGGAGCAGTAGGAGGAAAGGAAGGAGAAGGGAAAACCACAAGCTCACATCCTGCCGATGAGAGTGCATGACAAACGCACACGAAAACTGAAAACCCCAAGTCTGGAGGTGTTTCCTGCAGTCTCACTTTACATGTTGCTTCAGTTTGATGTGGTTTTAAGATTCACACACAGATGCTGCAGGCTGACACCGTGGGGTTGTAGTTTTGCTGAGTTAATGCCTCTTGTGAAAAAGAATACTGCCATGTTAGACAAATGTTCAATGGCTTTATTGGAAACTAGAATCTCAAATAGGTGGTTTGTTGGGTTTTTATTTTTCGTCTCTACTTTCCAAAGTGCATGACCTCTCTGTACAGCGTAATGTCCATCTCCTTTTTCCTCCAGTCACAGTTATCCTAGATCGGGTTAGATGTCTGTGGCCAGCCAAGCACTCCACTGAGTGTTGTTACTGTGCATAGTTTCTCTCATCTGGTGATGCTCTGCTGCCCAGCTGCCCACTCGGCCTGCAATTCCTCCCTAAGTGGCTGCTCGACATTGACAGGGTTAGGAAACCACATAAGGGCCAACTTCCTTTCCTGATGGGTCTCTTTGTCGGGGGCCGTTTGATATTGCTTTTCCTGCAAGGATGTGTGCCTGAAACCTCTGAGGAGGGAGAAGTTAGTCAATGCACTGTTTAATACCTCACTCTTTCTCGAATATCTCTCTGTGTTCATTTTGTGCATGCTAGCTGTAATTTACAGGCAAAGAGTGTGTTTATAATAGCTTACTTGACATTGCTATCACTTGATTTTATGTGATTTGAGAGAGATTTCCCCCAAGGAGCTGAGACTATGCTCAGGAATCTCTGTCTGGGAAGGCAATCTTGAGTCGGCTTGTCTGCAGCAACTTGTGTATTAAAAAAAACAAAACAGGGTGGCCTCATTTTTAGATTTGCATTTGGCAGAATGATCAGCCCTAAGCAGATCATGCTATGCTTATGCCATTTATTTCAGGGAAAGCTATTCAGATGTAAACACTGCTTTGTGTCAGTCATTTTCATTAGGTTTATTTAGTTATTGTACTTCCAACAAATGATCATGGAAATTAAACTTTCCGTGATGAAATTAAACATTAGGAACAAACAATATTCTCCTGTATACATATACAACACAGTTCTCTCACTGTAGAAATTAATTAAAGGTTGAGGATGGGCAGAGCTATGCTGGGTTGTATGGTCACCAGACTCCATCATCCACAATATGTGAAATGTTTGCCTTCAACAAAATAGTCATGTTTTTTATGCAACATACAGAAGACTTTATGTTCATGTAACCCCTCTTCCCTGTGGGTGGAGCAGTGGATGGTAAATGTTTAGCATGCTACAGTATGTATGCATAAGGAAAGGATAAACACAACAACCAGCTTTCATGGTTGTTTGATCAGCTGTCGAAGATGAAGGTGGAGGTGAGCTGCTGGACGATTAAGAAATTATAGCCTCTGTTGAATGACGAGTTCAGCAGCTTGCAGAGGTCACATAGCTCGTGGGGCAGTGAATGAATGTTTACAACGAAAGAACAAGACAGGAAGAGAGAGAAATGTGAAAGTCATTTCTACATAAACCTCCGCAACACACACACACACACAAAGCACCACACACACCTGCCACACACACACACACAAACACACACACACACCACACACACACAACCCAACACACACACACACACACACAAACCTCTGTCCATTAATTTCACTGATTTAATTCTTTCGACAGTCCCCTCATTACCACTGTCTGATAACCATCATTCATTTGGCTTCTCTGTCTCTTACTTTATGCCTCTTCCTCTGTCTCTTTTTCCAATAATCTCTTGGTCACTCCCTCCTAGTCTTGTTACAATGTCAGCTATTTGTAGCAGGAGATGATAAAATGAATTCTTTGGCCCTTTTTCAGCAGAGTAACTGCCACATAAAACAACTATCTCTCAGTGTTTGGGACACACAGCAGGGAGCTGCTTATTGTGGAAAAAAATCTCTGAAATGGGCAATACCATCTCCCTAAATGTGTTTTAGAGCTCAATGGAGAGATGTTTTGCATTTATTGTCCAGAGGTATCATTGTTGAAGATGGTTTGTGTCCCAAGACATCTGTTAAAATGCCCTTTATCGCCCAGAATCAATTTTTACTGTTCCAGACTGTCCTTGGCCTAGCTATTTTCTACCTCCTGGCATCCCGAATGAAGATGCTTTCACATATCCCAAAGCTCTGTTTTCTTACTCTGTGGGATTCCATTAACCTCTGGAAACAGGTTGCTCGTAATTCCAGTAGATAGTGGAACTGCAGACTGTGATTGGCTCTGAGGCAGAGGAAGCAGAAGGTGTTAATTATGTCTTTGCAGTTACTTGAATGAGGTTGATGCGCTTTCTTTTCCAAGCTTGAAACATGTTGCCATATTCTACATGTTTTGCTGGCAGTGCTGAGATGCTGACACTAGACGTTTCCACTAAAGGAAGCCTTAACAGATATAATGCACTGCAGCTAACAGGCTTGTTTTAACCAAGGAGCACTTACTGGTGCTTATTCACAACTGGGAAAAACAAATTCTAGTGATGTTGCTATTTGTATGAGTGTCACAATCAGTATTACTCTCTGCACTGGAGGGCAGATGCAGTGAGTCCAGGCAAGTCCTGGAGATACTCAGGGAAGTAAGATAGCATGCATAATATAAAATGCACAACAGACTGATAATGGAGCATAATAGTATTCAAAAGTTGAATTTTCCTTTTGTGTTGCTGTTATAAAACCGTCTGTCTCTCATGAGATAAAATGGTTGAAGGTTGGAAAGGTGAAGGTTTGCAAGCTTCACAAGCAGTTCTCATTTGCGACCCTGACCTATCTCATTTCATGTTTGGGTTGGGTCTGAAACTGTTGTCGGTATAGGCGAGAACAGATGGTGTGTGAGCAGCCTTGCTGACTGCACGTCTCAGGTTTTGTATTCTGAGAAGCTGTCAACCTCAAACAGAAACCCATCTCTATGCTCTGCTTGTGGCATGACGCTGCTGTAAAATGGTTCCAAAACCAGGAGGAAGTATCTGGAAGATCTGGTTCTCTAATATATCACTTACTAACAAAACAAAACACATTTAGCTTTTTCTTTTCTTTTCTTTTTTTTAAGCAAAAATGCAGATTCTCTGGTTCAGCTTCTTCAATGTATCAAAGCATTTAGAATCTAAACAATTAATTGATTAATAAAGAAAATAATAGTCACATCAATCAGTAATGACAATAATCCTTAGTTGCTGCCCTAAATTATATACTGTATAGTTAAAGGGCGTAAATAATGATTGCCTACAATGTTTTTGATTAATTGTTTAGTGTATTTTTTAATTTCTAAGAGCCTAAGGTGACATTTTCAAATGTCTTGTTTTGTCCGACCAACAGTCCAAAACCAAAAGGTATTTTAAATTTAAAATGACACTCAAAAGAAAACTGCATTTGTAAATTTGGTATTTTTTCTTGATTAATCAACGAAAAAAAACTGCCAATTGATTTACTTGATTGATTAAAATTGACTGGTGTTTCAGCTCTAGGCTATACATGCCCCATATGGTCTACAGCTCAATCTGTGACATTTTCATGAAAGATGACACAGATGGTGGATTCAACTACTGAAAAAGTTGTGTTGAGGATAGAAACTTTGGGGAGAACAGGCACATTTCAAACAGGCAGGGTTACATTTGCAAAGGTTTTATCTTTTGAGATTCTTGCATTAAAGAGAGCCGAGCTCTCCTCCCTGTGGGCCGAGAACAGAGCCCTGAAAGGCGTCCCTCTGAATATGACCTCTCCTCCTCTGCCATACTCTCCTAAGCTTCGTTTTCTTACAACCTCCAGTCTTCAGAGTCCAGTCTGAAAGTTGTGTTATCAAAGCCTGGGGCTGCGAACAGCCCCACAGAGGAGGTGGAGAAAGACAGACACAGCGGACTGTGAAACCTGAAACCTTCTTTATCAGAATTATGCATGAGCCCAGAGAATAAGACCCTTTATAGTCTACAGTCATGGTGGCAGTGAAGGTGACTCCCAGACCTTGTACTGCAGGTAACACAGTTTTCTGGAGAGGATTTTTAAAGAAATGGGGTTAGGAAAAAAGAGAGGATGCATAGAAATGGTGTTGATCTATTTCCTTTTTCATCTTTTGTCATCCGTCTGCCGCCTCTCTACTCTAATCACGGCTGTCTATAAAAGTCATCGGCCCATTTGTGGCCCATTTCCCGGAACTCTTCGGTCTGAGCATATCTGCTTGTTACTCCATTTTTGGCCAAGAAGGAGGGATTAAGGGCAAGGATCATCAATTTGTTCTATTCTTTTGGCTGTGCCTCGTTATCCCCGGCTGTCATCTCCTATACAAAATAGAATTTTTACCCTCTTCAACAATCTGACAAAATAGATTTGCTTCACAAATTGCACCCATTGCAAGCTGTATTTACCATTTTGTGGCATTGTATTGAAGATGTTGAGGAGGTAATGACTTGAAGATGGAGGGGAACTGCTTCATTTTAATCCATTAGTACAGTAAAAGACTGAGATCTTGCCTCTGCAGTTGTATCTGCAGAACCACTGGTTAAAACATACATTTTGCATGTGAAAGTTGTGTCACTGGATCAGCCACAAAGTGCGTCTTACTGGAAGATTAAAACACAAGATACAGCTTGAGATTAGAGATAATGGCCACAAGCTTGCAACTGACATTTTGGTTTATCAAAATTACAGGGAATTGTAGTAGTCTATTCAGAGTTCTCTCCTTATAAAATGTCAGCTTTTTGCCTCATAAGATAATGGAAACCTTTGCTGTTGCCCTGTTACCAGTCGACATGTTGGGGAATTAGAGTTGCAGGAGATGTCTGATGCGTGTTTAATTGCACTCTCTGCGCTGACCACAAATTCATAGCCCTTTGCTTCCAATAAGACCAGATGAGGGTGTGACAGTAGTTTAAAGGTCAAGAAGTGGTATGTTTGGATGCAAGTGTTGGTATGTTGGCGTTATCCAAACTATTTAATCACACAGAAAGCATGTCCAAGCTGTCATCTTATCAGCGTGGCTGGGAGGGTCTGTGTGACCACAATCACACACAAAAAGTGTGTGTGTGCGTGTGTGTGTGTGTGTGCGCGCGCGTGCGCGTGCGTGTGCGTGTGCGCGTGCGTGTGCGTGTATCTTGGATTTAACTGTCCGCAGTTAAGTGCAAGCAGAGAGTGATGGAGAGACTTGGTACATACAGTAGTGCTCTATCACCATGACAACTAGTCAAGTTGTAAAAATAAATCATAATCTTGTGAGAAAAAAACAGAATAGGTTGCTTTGAGTGTAAAACGTCATGTTATGCTAATAGGTTTGTTGGATTACAGTCCATAGGCTACTGTGGCCTACAGTTATTTTGACTTGTAAAAAACATGTTTGGACGGCACTATTTGGTCTCCTGTCCGCCTCTCATATAGGCGTCTATGCTCTGTTTGGGACCGTCTCCCAACTCCATAATGCTTTCCATTGAAAAGCATAGGAAAGCTTCTGTGTGCTTTATCGTGGTGGGAAAGTTAACATTTGGGTGGCCAGTAAGCCACACGGTGGTGAGAGGAGTTTTCAAACAGTTACTTTGAGTTTTCCACCTCCAGTGAAGAGCACTGCACATCTGCTTCCCTGCTGGTCTGAATTGGATACGTGGGCCAATAACATAATGCACAGAAGACTATTAGATAGTTAGATTGTGGATGCCTTTTTACATAATTTGCATAAAGCCCACTTTAATCACATATGACGACTGTGCTCTTGTCTCAGCTGTCTGGAGAACAAGACAGGTCTCCGCTGTACTCCAGCTGCTGCTTCGCAACACAGCTGGTTATTGACTCATACTTCATGTAACTGGTTTAATTCATTTTAATTAAATTTTCTTTTCTTTTTTTTAGATAAGGGGCTTGTTGGTAAAACTTGTTGTTTGACCTGAAGTTATACCACTAATTTGACATGTAACAGACAGACTGCTCTCATCTTATTCATCAGTATTTAAATTTTACTACTTCTCAAAATATTGTGACCTTATTCTGAAAATCTCTTTTTAAATGAAATGTCTCCACTTTGGGATTGCCACAAAATGTCCAACCTTCATGCTTGTAATAACTCTGATCCTCTGACCTTTTATCTAGCGTAACCATCAGGTGAAAGTTAAAATATACTACACCTCCATAGGACGGCTGGTATGTGCAGTGTATTGAATGGGAGCTTTGATTAAATTTTGCCCCTGGCCATTCACCCGTGTGTGCAGTGTATAGACAGTTAAAACACTCCTCCCCATAGAGCTGATTTCCCTTTGCAAAGATTTGTTTGTGTCCAAAGCACCACAGCCTGTCAGACCCGGTGTGAACTCAGCATTATGTAGCGATGATTGATTACTCATTAAGGAACCACGCAAGGCTTTAATACCAACACTGAATGCAGTACAACACCCCAGTGGCTGTTTATCCGAGTCTCTGGTGCAAGCTGAGAACACTGAGTGGGAATTGAGGATCATTACAGCCTCAAAACAAAACTTAACTGTGCTGAGTGCTGACAGGTTTGGCCTGATTCGCTCCCCGGGTAATGATACAAATATTGTGACACCATTTGATTTGGAGTTTCTCGGACGTGTTATGTAATCGGCTTGTCCTCCTTTTGTCTCGTGCCAAAATGACTTGATTTACTAACTTAAAATCCTCACAGGCTGCTGAGGAATGTAGCCTTGCTGTGTTTGGTTGATGTGTTTGCTCGTTAGGAGACAAACCATGAAAAAGTTCTTCCTATTTCTTCTATTATAGCCTATAACAAAATTTTTTCATTGATATTGACATAGTTACTGTATCTTTGTACTGTATTTCTTCTACTAGCATTGTCATTTTCAGGGATGCTAGCTGCATAGCTCTAGAGATTGCTTGGATCTTGGTCAGTCCACCACTTTGGTCCAGACTGAAATAGCTCAATAACTATTAAATGGATTACCATGAACTTTGTTTCAGACATTAACGGTACCCAGACAATGAATCCCAATGACTTTACCTTAAGAGCCACCTTTAACGTTTTTGGGATTTTAGTGAAATATCTTGACTACTATTTTACTTGATTTATCGGCATGACATTTGGTACAGACATTCATGTTCCCCTTAGGTTGACTTGTAATAACTTTGGCAATGCTTTAACTTGTCATAGCACCATCATCAGGTCAAAATGTCATTTTCCAGCACTTTGGTTCATGGCCTGCAAAACTAATAATATTCCAGCATCAACTGTATTTTGTGCTAACTGCAAATTAGCAAATGCTAACACGCTAATCTAATCTATTGAGCATGGTAACTCAACGTGTGAAAATCAACGCGTTAGCATTGTTATTGTGAGCGCATTGGCGTTCTAATGTTAGCATGTAGCTCAAAGCACCCTTATGTCTACCTGGAAGTCCTACACATGTAGACTCCTAGTGTTGTTAACAATTTCCGGTAATTGGCTGTGCTGTTTCAAATGCTCAGATGTTAATTATGTCAAACAGATCTACAGCACCATTCATTACAAATAAAGTGTGATGCAAATAGTAATTATGCGGGATTTGCCAGTTATCACTGTGCAGACAGCATGTGCAGATTGGACTGCATCTCTTTTTCCGTTTTTGAATGTGTCTTTCTCATCTTCTTTTACAGAATGAAAAGCCTCTGGGTCATTCTGCCAGCAGGTCCAGCAATATATCAAAGGTAAGCAAAGCACACACGAATGGAAAAATTTGAATGAATGATGTATGGCCTTCTACCACAGAGAGAGAAAAGAGAGAGAACATAAAGACAGAAGGGCGGTGGTGAGGTGAGCTGTGGAGGAAGGCCGAGATTGACAGGACAGATATACATGCAGTGGAGTTAGAGGCGCTGATAGATAGACCTGCCTCACTTGCATCACATCGCCCCAATCAGAGCTGCCTCTCTGATCAACCTCCAAAGAATAGACGTGTCTTTACACCTCAGCTCACTGTGGTTTTCTGTCAGACAGGCAGTACAAACCTCTTCTCTCTGTCTTTATTTGCACCCTTCTTTCCTCCCTCTCCTCTCCATCGCTCCCTCGGGCAAAGCTACGGCCTGCATCGAATCTGACTCCAGGGTTTCAATCCTTGTTCTCCTGAGCCTCTTATAGGATAAACCTTTTACTTGTGCTAATAGATGTCAGGGTCATTTCGTCACCACGGGATCGCTCCAGCTATAATGTTTGATCCACGAGCCAGCCACTCTCTAAACGTGAGCAAGAGGAAAGTTATTGCACAGGAGTGAAAAATACTGTCATTTTCATGGTTAGAGTTATGGTTAAACATAAATACTGCTTCCTAAGGCAATGTGCCACTCCCAGACTAGAGAGGTGTATAGTGTATGGCTTCATAAAACAAACATTGCATTAACTGAATCGCTGATTTCTAAACTATACATGAAATTATATCACACCAAAACTAAGCATAGCTTCCATATGTAGGATGTATACATCAGTACCTTTAAAGTAACTGCTGGAGATGTTTTAGTTGTTATGCACATGGGGATGGCTTGAGTCACTTGGGCAAGAAATCTCCAGTTTAACCCATTCATTATGAAACCAACAGTGAACAGATCCAAAATGTCAGTTGCAGTCGTCCATTGCATTGTAAAATTGTGGACACAACTGCAGTGGGTGCAAAGTCTATAGCTATACAAGCTATACAAGGTGCACCTGCCACATCAAATGTTTACAACCTTTATATACACTTACAAAAGAAGTGAGATAATAATTATGAACTGGTGATCATGTGGGTGTCTTGTGTGGTAAATCTGTACCTGGCAGAGTCTATATAGAAGATACCGCTCTCCTTATTGGAAGCTTTATATGAGGCTACAGTCAGCAGCCGGCTAACTTAGCTTAGCATAAAGACTGTAAACGGGGGGAAGCAGCTAGCCTAGCTCTGTTTGAACCTACCAGTGTAAAAAATAACAAGTAGGCCTTGTTTAATAGGGGGTTATGTACTAGACAGTTTCTTTGTAACTTGCTGGTTGCCTGGTAACTGGTCCTGGATTGGCCGTAGATGGATTTTGTTACCTGAGGACAGAGCCAGGCTAGCTGTTTCCCGCTATTTTCAGTCTTTTTGCTATGCTGAGCTAACCAGCTGCTGGCTGTTGCTTCATATTTACTGGACAGATATGAGATTGCTGTTAAATTTCTTGTCAAACTGTGTAACTGTGGCTTTAATGGTTTCCAGCAGCGAAAGAGAGCAGTGTCAGTCTGGAGCTGCTGTGCCTGTGGTTTGATAGTTTGATGGGGCTTAAAATAGCTGAAACCGATCAATTTAAAAGTACCTTGTTTGCCTCAGATATTGATCTTGCAAATCAGCTTGGGACATCCTGCTATTTTCTAAAACTCAGTCTAGTTTGAAGAGGAAGGAATATATAAATACTGTATGTGATGATGATGATTCCAGTGTAGTCTGGAGTCATAGTAGTAAGCAACAATCTTGTACCTGCTTTCTGCACTCAAACACACACGAGATGGCCGAGAAATCTCAGTGCCATCTCATCTGTAAACGGAGGGGTGGATTTTAATTAGTAAGCGGTTTATGGACATGATTCATTGTCATTGAATGTCCTACCTAGCCTGCCATTGTGTGTAATGGAGTGATAGACATAAAGTATGAACAAGGCTCTTACATTTGACAGATTAAATTAATAATCAGCAGTCGGCCTGCCAGCTGGTGTTTCCTGCTCCTTCCTAAAGGGAAATACCACTGACAGGTATTAAATCTGCATTAATTGTTCTCTGGATGTAAAGAATCTGCCAGGACAGTTAAAGAGAGTGAGTCAGCTTGTGACTGGAAAGGAGTTGCGGAACCAGTTAGGATTACCTGAGAAGAAGTCCCTCTTGGGAAAGGAGTGTAATATATTTTTGGTTACCCACCATCTTCCTGAAACCACGTTTCCTGGAAGCGACATGAATCAGAATGTGATCTGCGAGTCTACAGAAGATTATTTTATTTATATATGCAGTTTTCCCACTTTCTCTGCAGTATTGGCAGGATGAGATGGAAGACTTTTATATTTGCAGCAGTGACTCAAATGTTCCTTTTTGTTGAAAGAATATAACATGTAGGTGAAGTTCATTTATGTTACAAAGCTCCTGAAAGCAAAAGATAAAGGCACTTTATGGATCACAGTTAAAATGTACAGCTGGTAAGAACTTTTAATTTACACACGATTCTGTACAAGCTGCTGATGACGGTTTAATGGAGGATCTTGATTGACACGTGATTTTTTTTATTTTATTTTTTTTATTTCCACATGAGCTCCAGCCAGACTCAAAATAAGGACACCAAAACAAACCCCGCATTGCTTCACATGGCACAGATTCAAGCTGAATCACATCGGCTTGTCAGATCAAATCAAAAATGAATGTACTCGTATCCAATTGTTGACCTACTTAAAAGTCTCTCTACATAAATAACCACATCACCGGCCTGAGAGGAATACTTCATAACATCTCTGGCTTGGCCCGACAATACAGTCTGGATCATTTGTATGTGAAAGCTCAAACGTCCAAAGAATTTGCACCTCTTGTAGTTTTATATTGATAACCAGGCAGGATATTTGTGGTCCTTTTTGCTCTCTAGCTTTGGACTTTTTTTGGGTTCACAGTCGCTAAACTGTTGGTGTTTTCTTTAATCGAACAGGCTTCTCCTCCCTGAGGATGACTCAGAAAAAAAACCATCTACTCTCTAGGTATCCAGTTACTTGTAACACTCCCTCTGTAATACCTGTCATGAGACACACACGCCAGGAGACAGAGATTTGTATAATAACAAGCTGCAGCATTTAGCCGAGGGGTGAATTGTTTCATAAAGATGATAATCCCCCACAGTGACAAGCTCGCTGGTGAAGGCACTACGGTGTACAGTTTTAGATATAAATGTATACGTGTATCCAAAGCCAAAAACTCATTAACTCTCGTCTGCTCTTTTTGTTTGTTCATTGATTCATTTATTCAGACAAGGTGTCTTTTATTGAGCTGTTTAGAAAGAAATCGTCTAGAAAATTGTGAAAGAAAGTTGAGTTGAGGACAAATAATCTGCGTTTTTGTTAAATAAAAGAATGGTCAGTGTAGAATATATAAAAAGCAGCTCTGAAAGCTTTAGTGGGCTCAGGATTGCCCGGTGATTTGGCAGGAGTTGATTTTCCACTTGGCGAGGTCAGGAGGCTTAGCTGTAGCCGTTTCTCTCTTTAGCACAGTGCCAGGAAGCTGTGCAATGCCTCCTACTCTGTTTGGGAAGGAATTAAACTATTACAGTCCTCATAAAGACACAAAGCAGCGACCCACCACTCTGTGGGCTGCCGTTGATAGTCAGCCAAACATCTGGTGGTGCTCTAAAATTCAAGCTGCTGCAGTTTTGCAGCATTTCAGGCTCCATCGCTGCAGTGCACAACCTGGGTCAGTCCTCCAAATCGCTACAGGACCGGTCCTGCTGCTCTGTTCAGCTTGGCAGACCACTGATGTTGAAACCAGGCGCTGGGCCATTCAGCTCATAATTCATTTTTTTGAAGAAAAATTAAGTTAAAATTGTTAATTTCTTTGGAACAAATCATAGTTTGTTTTGCTTTTTGTGTTTAATTGCTGGCAGCATTGCTCATTTTTATGAGTTTCTGCTTAAGCTGGCTCCGGTCTTTGACTTTGACTTGAATGGTTTTATTACAAAATGCTTTTGGTGACAAACGCTATTAATTCTTATTTGTCAGCAAAGCTGCCAAATGACGCCTATCAAGGAGAGACACAAAATACAGTAATATGAAGCTGCATAAAGGTACGTCAAACATATAGGGCTGCCATTGTGCAAATTAGTTTTATTATACATTAATCTGGAGATTATTCTTCAGTTAATAGATTCATTGTTAATTACAAAATAGTGTAATATACCCATTATGGTTTCTCAGAGCTTGTTTGTTTAGTCTGCCAAACAAAATGTAAGAAACACTAAACATGAACACTAGTCACTTCAAAATAATTTTCCATGAAGTGTGTACAATATTTAATCTTCCCTGAGCATATTTGATAATCATATGTAATGATTTTCCTTTTAAACAGTAATTACCTTGTGAGAGTAGGTGCGAGTTTCTATAAATGTATTAAATATCTCTTTCAAGAAAAACAAAAAAGAAAGAAACCCTTATCTTCATCTAGGAGCACGATATCTCTGTTCTGTTTAATCCGTACAAAAACCGAATTGTTTTTTTTTTTTTTTTTGGTTTTAGGGTGGTTTTCTGAACCAGGGTAGCAGTTTCTCTGTGTGTTTTATGCTAAGCTAAGCAGCAGTTAGCTGTAGCTTTCCGTTTATAACACACAGACGTGAGAGTGGCATCGATCTTCTCATCTGACTCTGAGCAAGAATGTTAATTAACCCATTTTACCTTTAAGACCATAGTTTGACAAAGCACTCCTGACTCAAAGTCCTCTTACTCACATCACATGGTCTACCTCATTCTTGTCAACAGTTCCATCTCTATTACATCTGAGCAAACTATGTCCACCAAAAAAGACCATGTGATGTGGTTAAAAACTTGAGCAAGCGGACCTTGAATTTGGATTATTTTGTCATTTTGTACTGTTTTCAAGGTCAAGAATGAATTTTAATATTTATCTTCTGTGTTGCTTTTCTATTGGCATCTTGTCAACATCTGGTCCATTCACACAGTCGTTCAACAATGTGTCTTGTTAGAAGCTTCTCACTGGGGGGGCAGTGATTCATTGTTCCTGTTAGATTTTAAAGGTTATTCTTTGAAAGGCCCCGGAGACTAGAAAATGAGAGCTGGTGGTTCTCTCCTGGTACAGATGGAGACGGTAAAATGAGAATGAAGGCAGAGGTGAACAGATGTGCGAGAGGAGGTGTAAGAGAAATGAAAGAAGGAAGAAAAGGTATAACAAGTGGATAAGAGGATAATTTATTCCAGGATGAAGTGCGTGAGGGCTCAAGGAGAGAGGTTAAATAAGTAGTTATGATGATGAATTGGGAGACTGTTTCACTAAGCACAATAAACAGGTGTTCACACAATGAGAATATGAGGCTGGATTATATCTAATTAGGACATCAGAGTCAAAGAATCGAATGAACCAAGAACTTAATGGATACATTTAAGTGTAAATTAGCTTCTTTTCATAGTTTACAGTTTCAAAAGTAAAAGGTGTGACATGGCCACCCGACACAATTTTTGTTTTGCAATTGTTGAAATACCATTGCATGCAGTGTTTTGGTTATCCCTTAAATGCAAGTACTCATTTACTCATCAAAGGTCCTCGTTACAAGAGAGGGCAGTTATGAGAGAGCAGATGGTTAATAGAAGTCTGAAGAGTCATACATGCAGGGAAGTTAATCATCCACTATCTCTGTAATGCTATCATCCCTCTTCTGTCTGACTCTGATCAGAGACAGAGCTGGTTATCTTTTGCCAACTCACACGAGATGGAAACATGAATGATTAACAGAAGCAAGATGGTACTGGAACATCATGTTTACACAGCTAGCTAATAAAATAGGGAATAAAGATTTCATCCAGTGTCGTCAGTGCAATCACAGATTGCCTCTTCTTTTTACCACTTTCAGTCACACGATGTTTTAGTTGAGCATATGTCATCAGTTTTTTTTGTTTCTAGTAATTATTGAAGTGTAAAGCTAAAGCACCATCTTCCAGCTATGTAGTTAAATACAGGTCTGGTTCCAAGATAATAAGGTTTTATTGCCTTTTATCTGATATTTGTGTCTCTCACACACATCTCAGAGCTGCCTATTCATTTTACATTCATAGTCCAGACTCTTGCAGGAGCTCCAAACAGCAGCCTTGAATGTCAAACTATCAAAATAAGAAAATTGAAATTTTTAAGAGAAATTAAATTTATGTTTTGACACCCTTGGGTGAACTATTAAAGAATGACAATAGAAAAGAGAAGGACAGCATGTTTGTGTCTTTGTGTGCAAATGAAAAAGACTGTTAAAGAAAAGCTGTGCTGTTCGTGCACAGACAGAAAAGCAGACCGAAGGGCATAGCTGAACATTGAATTTTCTATTGATTGGTGTCAGCCTGTGAGCTATAAATTTTCCCTTACTTAGAAATGAAATCAATAGGTAATTAGTTTTTTATTGAAATTACCATTGCCCCGTGTGTCTTTATGTTAGCAACCCAAACACCATCTGATCCCTGTCCTTTATCGTCCCTCACTACCCGGTGTGCTCGCTGGCACTCTGGAGGAGCGCTAGGACGTCGGATAGATTGTTAAAGGAATAGTTTGACATTTTGGGAAACACACATGTTCACTTTCTGACTGGAAGCAGGGGGAAACTGATTGCCTGGGGAAAGAAATAGTCTGGATTAACCCTTAAATGCATACTATATACTATATTGCTCCCGGTCTAATTTATTAATTTAATATGATTAAGAACTCCACTCTTTGGTATTCCTCAAACTGTTTGTTGTAAACATTGTTCTGATGTCAAAATGACAAGAATAGCATTTTCTTTTCTCATAATCTTTCCCCTAAAAAGTTTTTAAGATCACTAGAGAACCGAGGTATGGAAAAGTGGTAAATTTTTTCAGTTCACAGTGTTTTCTTGTTTGGCCTCATAATGTCACTGTTCCTATGAATCAATACAGACGCAATGATGAAAAGGTTTGTTTATATTAGCTTCCTCACACAACCCAGATGTCAGATTTAGTGCAGAGCAATCATTTTCTTTGATATTGGAGGGTTGTGATGACAGTAGCTCTGGAATTGAAGATGTACCTGAGACTACTGATGATGAGGCTTTTGTTTTTTTTGCCATTTCTGTATCGGATAATTTATAAACCAGAGCTGGAGCATGAGAATTATAAGATAACTTAGACGATATGAGATCAGAATACCGTCCAAGCAGCAGTCCCAAGAAAGTTAGGCCTGATGAGGGATTATGATTACTTTGCTGACTAATCTGGGTTTGGTAGTTTTTAGTCTAAGAGTTTATTTCCATTGGACTGACCCAGTCTTTATGCTATTCTAAGCTAACCAGGTGCTGGCTGTAGTTTCTTATTTAGCATACAGAAGTGAGAGTGGTACCTTCTCCTCTCACACTTAGTAGGAAAGTGAAGAAGCGACTTTCCCAGACCGCAGAGAATTATGGTTAATTGCACTTCGGATCTTAGTTTTGTATTTCTGGTTCTCAATTATAATACCATTGTACAAACCAGGTTACCATTTACATACTGACTTCCTTTGATCTTTTGTACTCACCATAGTTGTGTGTTTCCCTGTGCTGTGAGGGATTATGCCATGTTTGTTTCATATCATTCAAACTGTAATTACAAGCAGCCCGGAGGGAAAAACTTACAGGTCAGCCTCCGTCTTAGACTGAAGTTAGAGATATTGAGATTTTGAGTGGTTACGTCTAAATAAATTCAATATTAACACTAATGGAATTAATTCAACTAATTTAAAGGACATTTAAAGTGTTACTACAGAACACTGAAAAAGCAATGAATTCAGACCATATAAGTAATGCGACTGCAAGGCTAGAACCATCTTAAAAAACATCTCTAAATCTTCCTGTTGTTTATATTGGGCGACAATGTTTGAAGGCAGCCTTATTACCAACATTTACCAACTTTCAGTGTTTTCTAGTTTACATAATGTGGCCAGACTGTTGTTTACAACCTGCCAGCTAAACTGTTGGCTTCTTTACGACATGTATGATCGTCTGACTGCTCATGTTTCTCGCCCAGTCAGACTTTGTAGTAGGGATATTGTTGTGTTCTCAGATCTCATCAGTAAATTTGATGAGTAAAATACGATCATAACCAATAGAAATGGTGGCCAAATGTTTGTGAATAATGCCCAAATTGTAATAAAACAAGCTTCCTCTAAAATCCATAACCATTTTAACTAATCCTCACCATGTTGTTTGTGTAAAATAAATATTGGTAAAAGCTACAATAGATAATGCTGAAGGTATTTTTATTATGACAGCTTTGTACCTGCAGGTGCATCTGTTTAAAAATTCTCTGTGGAGGCTGAACAAGTCCACAGCCTCACGTCCTCCAGCTGTGCTTCTCTCAGCGCCTCATTCTTCATAAATCTCCCTCTGTCTCGCAGTCTGTCTCCTCTGCGCTTCTCTCCATGGCAAGCCTGGTGTTTTGCCTGATCTGTGACGCATCTGAGACAGATTTTGCCTGGCACTACTTTAATCAGATAGATTAACTGCCCGTATTGTGTTTTTCCTTTTTATCATCCTGTGCACCAGTGTGTGACGCGGTGCTTTCACTCTTTCTGTGAATATCAGGTTCAGGCACCGATAGCCTGTTAAATTCTCAGCACACAAGACCTGTCCTGGCAATGCGGGAGATATGATTTGATCTCGTTGAACAATACGGTAGTTATTTCTGTAGTTATATTGTTGTGTATGTGTTTTGTTCCTCAGGCGGGGAGCCCGACTTCAGTCAACGCTCCATGCAGTTTCTCGAGGACGTCGGTTTCCCCATCCAGCCAGGACATCTGCAGGTACAGACTGTTTTAGTTCCACTTACTGCCGGTGATGTCATTTATGTCCACAGTGATATGAACACCTGAGGACAAGAAATTGAATCTTATTTATCAGTCCATTACTGGTGAAGAACCTTATCAATGGGCACTGTTGGTTTACCCTTTAGCCTTGAGTTGTCACTGTTGGAGGTAGCCCTGCTGTAAAATGGATTTTATAGTAACAAATGTCATCTAGTGTTTGGTATTTTCATGCAGAGGCAAATCCCCTGAAACCTTTTATCTCCGTTTTTCAAATTCCTTTGTTTTCAAATGCATGATGTCTTTTCCATTTCTCTTTTTTGTCCTTTCTCATTCCTTCTCCTCCTGTCTTCCTCGCTGTCGTCAATCACGCTCCTCTTTCATAAAACGCACACGCACAAACACTTTCACGGCAGCAGTCAGGATCAGGACTGTCACAAGCAGACTGCTGTGGTTCTGTTGAATTCTAACGGTAAAACCTGTCAAGGTTCAGGGGGTATTTCAGTGACCACCCTCTGCACAGACGCCCTACCAGCTTCCAAACACGCCAAACAACGAGACTGGTTCTCACTGATCCGCTCCTCATCCGTCAACATCCGCCCCAACGGCTCGCTCAGGTTTTCTCTGTCTCTGAACGACGTGGGCCAGCGCGTGGACAGTCTTTGTCGAGGTCTGCACTTTATCGACCGAACCTGCTCTGAGGGGGAGCTGGAGCTGAAGCCCGAGCCTCCTCAGCCACCCAGCTCGGATCGAAGGGCGCACACACTTAACGGCAAGCTGGCTGCAGCACCCGCACACCAGAACCCAAATCCGGCCTTCTCAACACGCACCCACCCTCACCTTGTCCCCTCCTTCACCAACAACTACAAATACATGCTGGGCATCCCACCCGCCAATTGTCTCCCATCTGATCCCACCATCATCGCTCCTGCTCTTCCTCTTTCTAACACCCACCTTCAACCTCATCCCTCCCCGAGCGCCAATTTCCTCCGTCTCCTCCTCCCCTTCTCTCGATCCTCTACCTCGGCCAGCCTTCAGTGCTCTGAGCTCGGCAGCTACGCCTCTCACCTCCACATCACCAAGTCCTCCAGCGCCCTGCTGGAAGGCAGCGAGTCAGGGTTTCCCCTCGAGGATCAACTGGGAGATGACGACGTGTTTGAGGAGTACCAACCTAGTCAAGCTTCAAAGGGCATGGGCCAGCTGGCAACCCCAGAAACAATCACCAGGGCTGGGCCAGGTGCTCTTCTTGCCCCCCTGTGCTATATGGATGAGGACAGCGACTTGGACTGCTGCCCATCCCCTTTGTCAGAGAAAACTGGGCCACTGTCCCCCTATTCGCTATCAGGGGACTGCTGCAGGTGGGTGACTATCTGGATGGTATAATCCACACCCGCCCTTCCTGTTACTTGGTAGAGCCCAGACCACCCCTGTGCCATTGCGTGGCAGTGAACCCTAGAGCCCTGTGGAGTAGTGGAGAGCTTCTCAACCTGTAGAGTAACTACCCAGCAGAATATCTTATTACCACAGCAGTATTTCTCCTCCAAACCCCTGCTCAGAGTGGAGCTGTTAATCAGAAGAACTTGACACATAAATGCTTAAGTCTACACACACTGCAAAACCATACGCCTTCTCCTCAGCTATCCTGATTCAACCCCTCATGTGTATAAAACATTTCATTTCATTTCATTTCATCTCACTTCACTGTTATCTCAATGGTCTGCCATGTTCTTCATTGTGCTGTCAGGCTGTGTTTTTTAAATAATTTTTCATTGTTACTAGATCGATGAGGCGTTAAAGTGTCTTACATGGGCTGCGGAAATTTCTGATTGATTTTGCCCGAAAGCTTTAAGCTTTGCAGGAGTAGGCAGGAATAAGGGGCAATGCCAATGTTTAGGAAAAGATGGAGGGGCAGAGGTTAGGGTAGAAAATTTAATAGTTTTGAGGAATGGAGTGAGTGTCCGTCTGAGAAATAGTGAAACAAAGGCAGACAGGGGACTATAAACAACGTTGAACCGATGGAGTCAGTCTGATTGGGTCAACAGGGCCCTCATCAGTCTTTTTCACGTGACAGACCGGTTCATGGCTATGTGGCCTGTTTGCTAGCGGCAGATCTTACCATGTCACCAAGAAAAGGAATTTTGAGCCCTACATAGATGGGTTATCGTATCTGTCGGTCCACTACACATGAGAGTTAAGTCAGATGTCACTTATATATTTCTGTCTTGTTTTTGTCCCATCAGCTCACGTCTTTGCATGAACTCTGTTCCAGATTATTCTCTACGTCAGCCGTGGGCTGATGGAGAAACATGAGCTTAGAATGGGAAAGGTGAAGGCAAGAGATCAGGAGGCAGATTATTGGCTTCAAATAGCCTGCGTAGTCTCTGACTGCACACACACACAAAAACACACATCTTCTGTCAGGTGGCTTGAAGCGTGAGCTCAGGGCAGCAGACTGACCTCACCTGTTCACCAGAGTGTGTGCACGTGTGTGCTTGTTTTTCACAAACGAATGGCACGTAAATTATTATCCAGGTCTTTTATTGACAAGATTTCAGCATGTAATAGTTGAAAGTGTGATAAGAGGTGACTTTCTTTCGTTTCTTTCCTTATCAGAAAAGTCACCTTTTTAGAGAAAAAAAGGTAAACACAGTGTTTACATACAGTGTTTTGCACCAGAATGCATTATGTGAATCCTAACAAACTTCTGAATGCATTTCTTTCTGCATTGCTTAACACATTACTACCACTTCTTTTGATCAGCAGATTGGAATAAAAACCTGGTGTCATTTAAACCTCTTTATTTGATAGACATGACCAACCGTAAATGGCAATTATTATAGCTTATTTTCTGCGTTGACTGCCTGCTCCAGTTCTTGTACTTGCTTTGCCTCTTCTCTTCTTCTTAATGTTTTAGGGTTTGCACACTCTACATACTTCCATTATTTGCATATTTGTGGTCCTCGAGCATGTACTAGTACAGCACCAGATACAAACAAAAAGTTGAGGCCCTGTGCTTCATAGAGCCTCAAGTATTCAAATTTCCATGGGGTACCTTTTGAGCTTTTACGTCTGACAATATAAACCAGCTTGAGTCTATATAAGTCCTAAACCTTCCTCTGAAAGATAAGTTTCTTCTCAGTAAATTTAATATTCTCTTTTAAGGCAAGCATGCCCACACAAACCTAGTAAAACATGCAGAGAGGGGGCAAGCAGGAAAAAGGAAGATGGCTTCCAGTGGTGCGGCTGCTAATTGAATTGTGTTTTTCTCTGTTCAGCATGTCTCTGGCAGAGTGTCGAGCTTAAACTGTTCAGACTGAAAACAGGCTGAGAACAGGAGAGAACAAAACGCCTCAGATGTCACTCTCTGCCCCATACCAGCCCTGTGAAAACCTGTTTAGCAAAAAGCGCAAAAAAACAACAGATTGGCGTTGAAAATTTAATTTGAAAATAAATACATAAACATTTCAGACTGAGGGCAGAACATGTAACAGCTGGAGGGAGGGGATCTTAAAGCGACACATTGAGAGAGTGAAGAGTTCAAAGATCAGGTGCATGCCGCAGGAGAAAAAGTATGAGGAAACAGACAAGAGAGGACAGGAACAAATTGAATGCCTCACCAGGGCGGCAATGTTGCAGATCTTGTTTCCCTCTGTTTGTGGTGCTTGTGATTTCCAACTCTGTTTTTCTTCTCACATTTTAATGTTGACACACTCTCTAACGGCGCCTCTGCCATCTTAAAATTACTATTAAACACGGTCTGTTTTGGCTGCTCAAAAGATACAAATTAAATTTTAACTTCCCTTCTATGCCTAACAGTGCTTTGAATTTGCTGCTGCTGACACAGGCTACACCACACTGCTACGTTTAAAACAATCTCCATCCAGAGGAGCCTTTTAACACTGATACAGTAAATTTAACTGTAAATTCGTATAAGGGTTTAGGATAATTCTGTTAAATGTATGGACGTACACGTCACTTTGAATGACAAAGCTGAATTTTATGTGCTCTATTTGTGAGGTTTCTATCTTAAAAGTGCCTTTTGCTGTAGTTTATATAAAATATTGACTTTATTCAGCAGCTGAAGCCTCCATGAAATCTTTATTTCTCAGCTGAAGATCCCTACAGCCTCTTCCACTCATGTTGTTTACTGATCACTTTATTTCCATCATGGATCCTTGTGGAGGTGTAGGGATTCTTCTACAGTTATCCCCTCCTACGTAAAAAAAAAACAAAACAAAAAAAACATGAACATAAAATAAATTTGTCAAATCTGTCCATTTCAGCAGTCGCCAAACCTTGATATAAGCAGTAAGATTTCAGGTCCTCAAGCTGATTTTTTGGGGGTTTTTTTAAGAGCAGAGTACAGTACGGTATGTGTGGGATGAGAAACTGCAGTTCATCATCTTGTGATCCATGCAAACAAACACAAACAAAGCAGCCCAGCCAGATCCAACAGAGAAAAAAACACTCTTCCAGAGATGTTAATTGTGCCTCCTCTATCCTTTAATCCCTCGCTCCACATTCATCTCCCTCCACCTCCTCCTCTAGTTAAGAATCCCGTAGAAATTACCTATTCTTAATCCTCCTTTGTTCACTTTGTCTTTTAATCTTGTAACGCTTTGGCCAGATCAGTCTGGAAATAGACGTCTTGCCCCGCTCACTTTCTAACATGTGTGGGCATGTGTGGGTGTGTCTTCATGTGTCCCATGAACCGGGATAAAGACAACACCCTGCTCTCTTCTCCTTCTCCACCTTTTTTTTCAATGCCTTCGTTTACTTGTTTCTTTTCCCCACAGAGAGTAGTGCCACTGCTCTCTGCATCTCACTGAGGGGAAAAGACAGTAGAAGCCTTTCCTGGTTTATGCGTCAGCTGGTAGAAAAACTGGATTTGAAATGTAGGTTGAAATAACTACTAGCTCCTTCCCTTGTGTAGCTTGTTGTCCATTTAACCTCTGCAGGGGCATCGGGTGCACTTTATTCTACACAACAGATTTTCCTGCCTTTACTATTGTTCTGTTATTTAATCCAGAGAGATCAGCCTGACCTTTAATCAAAGTTGTGTTGTGGTGGAACAAGCAATAGCTGATTTTTTTTTTGGCTTATTTCTCATTCACGGAGGACTCCCTGTTTAGATCAGCCGCAAACAAGGTCAATGTCCTGACATTGAATTCTGAGATCATAATGACTTTAGCTTCTCCTTTCTGCAAGTGGGGTGTGTATAATATTAACTTGCCTTGGAGGTAATAGGTTGCTCTAATAACCTTCTTCAACCCCATTTTGTCTCAGACCATTGAACTCACTGCTTTGGCAGACTGTGGCTGACTCGCTGGTGAAAGTGTGTACATAGTCAGGAGTCTTGCACAAATCTATCTCACAAATACAGTCCTCCTTAGTGTGAGTGACTAATAACTTCTTTCCTCAAACCTGTCAGTCAGTGTCCGATATGTGATCTTGAGGAGAATAGTGGGACCGCTTCGGTCTGATATTAAAAATCTGATTGGTTCCTCTCTCTGAGAAAAGCCTGTCCAGCAGCCCTTAGAGGTAGCAGACACCTAATCAAATGTTCCAGTTGTCAGTACCTGTGCCCAGAATACCTTACCAAGCATCTACAGGGGCTTAACACAGTATCACAAACACCTGCTGTTCAGTTCAATGCAACTGCATGCAGTGGCTTTGCTACAAATACAAAATTTGAGAAGCTTTAAAAATTTTACTTGTGTTTTGCTAGATGCCATAACATTGTTGTTGATTATATTGTCTGCACTCCTTGTGTGAATCAACCGAATGTTATCATTAAAGGCAAATTGTATCAGTTCTTGAAACACTAAGATTGCCACAACTGCAGGGTATCTGATATTAGATTTGTTGTGTTCAATTTTGTGCTGCGACGTTGCAAGAACACAGAACATTATTTTCTGAAAATGTCATTTTGATTTGCAAATGAAGTGGTTTGAATCAAATTAGTTTGTCTTGATTGAGTTTATTCATGTGGGACCTTGTCTTCTGCGTTCAGCGTGTTAATATGCTTTTATATTTGTGAAAATTATATCCCCACCTGCCATGCTTTCCCAACACCTTGTCTTATTATACGTACTACTAGAGAATACTACAAGTTTGCTGACATAATATCTTCCAAAACTCAAGTTTGCCCGAGTTTGGGGAAATATCTGTCGGCTTTGCCTGCCAGCAACCTCTTTTTGATCTTTCCTCTTCCCTGTCTTCCTCCTATTACAGCTGTCTTGCTTCTAGCTTAGTGTTGACTGTATTCTTTGGCTCCCGCAGGATTTGTCACTGTGAAGGGGATGACGAGAGCCCTCTGATCACACCATGCCACTGCACAGGGAGTCTGCGCTTCGTCCACCAGTCCTGTCTACAGCAGTGGATCAAGAGCTCCGACACTCGCTGCTGTGAGCTCTGTAAATATGAGTTCATCATGGAGACCAAGCTCAAACCGCTGCGCAAGGTAATGTACAGTCTGTATATGTGTATATTCAGCTGAAGTGGAACTCTAAGTCAATTAATGCTCGTGTTCATTAGCTCAGTCTCTGGATAAATTCAGGCTGTCGTTGCAGCTCTGCCTCCAAGTGTCCCAACTAAGCTCACATCACTCCTTCGTTATGAAGCTGAAAATGCCAAAAGCTGTCTCCAATCTGTCTTGAAGATAACACAAGCATGACACTGAGCTTTGAAGCCTTTTTTATAAGCGGAACTTGTTGAAGGGAGGGGTGGGGGGGGGGTTCTGATTCATTTGAAATGGTTTAGAGGAAGTACACTTCCATTAAAGGCTCTTTTCAATCGCTGTGGCCTGGAGATAGCAGGACACTGTAATTAAAATTCCTCCACCCTTCATTAGCTGCACAAAAGGCCTTAAACAAATGCTCCGCTGTTAATAGCTTCTGAATCCCACTGGTGAAACACTGAAGTTGTTCGTGTGTGAGCTCGCAAAGAAATTCAAGATGAGATGAGGATGTTGGTTGTGGTATGAAGTGTGTATCCGTGGACGCTTAGTTTCATCTTGTACGGCGACACTCGCTTCGCATCAAAGTGACCCTGCGAGCGTCCCATTTCATCACTGAATACACGACAAATGCATTTGGATGTTTGGAGAGCCTATACAGTCTTATTTACAAACCTGATCTGTTGGTGCTGGCATTGTATTTTGCCTTTTGTTTGTATCGCTGGGCTCATTTCCTGATGTATTGTGAGGCCAGTGACAGACGAGGTACCTGGCCTCTGTGTGCAGGGTGCTGAGTGCCACTTTTCTTCTCCATCTTACTCGCCCTGCCTAAAAGCCCTATGTAGCATTGGATCTTGATCACAGTAGCTGAATGCTCTCCATCAAATATTTAGCTCACACTCTGAGCTGCTCCAGAAAATGGCAGAGAGAGCCAACTGATTGATGCCAACTGTGTGTTCAAAAGCATGCTTACGTTTCTATTTGTGTGTGGATGTGTTGTTTTTGACCTCCTCTAATGTCCTTCTTTTGTCCTCCTGTGCCGTCTGCCGCAGTGGGAGAAGCTACAGATGACGGCGAGCGAGAGAAGGAAGATCATGTGTTCTGTCACCTTCCATGTCATCGCCATCACCTGCGTGGTATGGTCGCTCTACGTTCTCATCGACAGAACAGCTGATGAAATCAAACAAGGTCAGCACAGACTGGGATGAGCAGACACACAAAAGCATTAATGTAAAGCCGTTGTCTGTGTTGGATGTAGTGCTGTGTTGGATGTAATCCATTCATCCACAATCTGCCGCCGTCTCCAAGTCATTCATGTACAGTGTTTAATGACAAATCTGCATAACTGTAGTGTTATTTCAGCGGTACGAGTATTGAGCACGAATAGTGTGAAATGTTCTCTAAGATTGGAATACATGTGGGCGTAATTCACTGGCAGAAGCTCAGTGGGCATCAAAGTGTGTAGAAGAGTGTGCTCAGATTCTTTAGAGATGATTTTCTGTCAGTGTTTTTGGACTTTCAGTTCACTTTAATTTCAGACCTATAGTCCATAAAAGACAAAGCTGAGAGATAAAAGACAAGAAGCAAAGAGATTTTAAAGATAGATATTTACATCTATCACTCTAAGATCCAGGTTGAGACTGAGTTTGGTTCATTTTCTTCTTCAAGGGACTGAGATCAGGTTTTGTGTGCGTGGTGTGAATTAAAATGGCAAAGTAGAAGGTCAGTTTATGGTTATTTTTGTTGTTAAAGAACAAGAAGAAAAGTGTACATTTGTGTGACTTTTTTTATCAGCACGTGTGTTTACTACAGAAAATTACTGCAAAACATGTAAGAGTGGAAGGTCTGGCAGCCATGTGACAGTAAGTGCCTGTTTGTGGCAAAGACTGGACAGCCAAAAGATAAATGCCTAAACACACAATAATCTTAATATTTTATTTCTGTGAGAAATTTGAAGAAATATTTTCACATTTTGGGTAAAATACACTTATTTGCTTTCTTGCTGAGAGTTAAGGAAGCTTGATACCACACTTTTATGTGTTTATACAAGATGCAGCAGCCAGTTAGCTAAAGTTAGCATAAAGACTGGACAGTCTTGGCTAAAATTGGCTGAAATTGGCTGTTGTGTCCTGTGAAAACCTCTCAGAACTCCTATTTTGCAATATTATACGTATGTGCCAAATTGGAACCTGCTGTGGACCATAGACGGCAAAAGCTACAGGCAATAATCAAGAAAGCAAATGGTCAGTAGGGCATTATGGTCTTTTTAAAAACCTCAGTCCCCTGTAGCAGCCACTAGTGTGGTCAGCAGCACTGAGTTACTGAGGACAGATTGATGCCGCCCTCCTGCCGTGCTCTCGCTATCGGGGCTAAAAATGGAGAAGGCTGCTTTAATGATGAGCTGTTGTATGATGCGCTGGCACTACGTCTACTGCCACTCATTCCTCTGAGACAGTGTACAGATGGAAGAGCAGGCTGTGCCTGTTTAGCCCAACCTGATGATTCAGACTTGTTAGAGTCCCTGAGGGCTGTCAGGTTCAATCACCATGGTGATGCCAAATAGTTCCTTACCAGCCCTGCTTGTCCTCTGCCAAGTCACACAGAACCACGGTTATGTTATTCTCTCAATTTGCTTACAAAGATTACAGTAGAGTTCTAGATCTAGTACACCTGGAAATGTCTTTCACTGTGATTTGTGAAGCAGATTTCATGTTTATGATTGCATGATGAATTACATCCTAAACTGTAATATTTGTCTTTACTTTCTGCGCTTTGCCTTTTCTATCAATCTGTTTGTTGTGTCTCTGGTAATACATGATACATGATACTACTTTCTTTACTCATGCAGCCGGAAGAATCCCAGGTAAACATTTCAACTTTGACCTTTTGACTTTCAAATTGTGTTTTCCCCTCCGCCAGCACTTCTGTCAGCTGTATCCAGTTCTTTTCCTACTGCACCTCACGCCCCTTTCCTTCCCTTTTCCTTCCGCCTTGATTTCAGGATAAAATAATACTTCTTCACCCTTAAAGGACGGTTATATTCATACCGCCTCACTGAATGTACCAACCTAATGAATGCAGACAGACACACTGTTCCTCAACTGTCAGTCTGCTGTGATTAATTTTTCTGTGCTACACTTTGTGACTGAGGATTTTTATTAAAACAAACCTCACTCACACATTCACACACAACAGATGACACATTAATCTTTTCTCATAAAGTCAGATATAGAGCACCTGATATCGCTGTCCTGCATAAGCGTAGTTAATACCCTACTGAACATAATTTGTTTGCCTTGTGTGAACTGGTATTCTTCCCATTATATGAGGCATTTTTGTGTTTCATTCCACATACTTATTCTATCATCAAGGGTAGGATTTAGTCACACTGTTGTGGACCTTTTCTTGTGTTCATATCTCAAACAACCTAAAATAGAGTAGCCAACATGAAAAGACTGATGGGCTGAAGGTCAGCTGTGTATTTTCAAAGAAATAGGGATTTTGTTTTTCTGCCTCTGAGTTTTTGTTTTGGATGATGCTGCAGCTTGTTACACATATTTAGAATTCTTAAAATTTTTACTTTTTTAGCCTTATGTTTCAGAGTTTTGGGCAGAAATGTTGCTCCTGCCTCAAGGCCCATAGACATGTGTTTGCATGATTTAGCAAATATACAATGAATCACCAGTTTGTAAAGCCTGCTGTAGTAAGTTTGTTTATTTTAAGTTTTGTAGCAGTCATTTGTTTCTTTTTGTCATATATAATTATCTTATCTGTCTAGCATTTTATGCCTTAACTAGGCATTGACATTGGAAAGATGAGAGAAAGAGAGAGCGATGGGGAATGACATGCAACAAAGGTCACCAGACGGTCATGAACTGGGCGCGCTTTGGTTCATGGTCAGCGCCTGAACCCCTAGGCCTCCGAGGCGCATTCGCATTTGTTTCTATTCATGTTGCTACAGTATGAAAAGCAACATGAAGAATTCTGCTAGGGTTAAATAATTACACAATGAATACCATGCCAGATTTTATTGATGTTAGTTATTTTAATGGAGTTAAAGTGCAGTCTGGTCTGATGTTTGTTTCTTTTCTGTCTGTCCTCTGTCCTGCAGGGATCCTGGAATGGCCTTTCTGGACCAAACTGGTGGTTGTGGCCATCGGCTTCACTGGTGGACTGGTGTTCATGTATGTCCAGTGCAAAGTCTATATCCACTTATGGAGGAGACTCAAGGCTTACAACCGGGTCATATATGTCCAGAACCGGCCAGACACGTGTAAAAAGTTGGCGCTGGAGAAGCCGCCTCTCATGGAGCCGAGTCTGGAAAGCAAGGAAGCTCTGGCCCCCACCCAGTCGGACACAAACTCCTCCCAGTACACAGAGACAGAGGACTACAGTATGGAGGTGCTCCATGTCTGACCGTTCAGTTCATGCCATTGGTTGTCCCACTCATACACACACAAACAGGCCCGCAGTGAAGCTGTCGTGGAAGTGCTCGTTGACTGAGGAACCACCAGATACTCCCCTTCCTCTGATCGCAGACTTGACCCTCTGTCCTCCTCTGGTCATCTTATATTCCCAAAACTCGATCCACAGAGACAGACCATGACTATCTTATTCTATCCACACTCCTCCTATCGGACCTTATCCCTCACTCCACCTGCACCCTCAAACCACACTCTAGCCTCTTTCCTTTCCCGGGACCGGACTGTTTTTAGTGACTTCTGTAAATGTCTGAAGAGGCCTGGAGCATAGCCCTCTACACACACACACATTCACACACACATGCACACACACACACACACACACACACACTTGTATGTACACCTCTGGGAGAGCAGGACTGAGACAAATGGACTCAAAAACGGCTCCAGAGGCCTACACGTCTCTGATAACGTGGTTTGTTTACTTGTGGGTTTGTTAGATTTGTTTGTTTTTACCTCCTGTGGGTCTCGGGCTCACCTGCCGTGGATCAGTATGTAGCGCCGCGCATCGGATCTCTGGACCATTCCAGCTACTGCCATCTCTGTTGCTGTGGTCTGTCAGCTCCGAGCTGGTCTGGATCCGACCAGGCCTTGATCTGGACATGCATCGAAGCACTTTTGTTTTTTAGTTCCACAACAAATCCCCCCCTCCATTCCTTTTATTTTTCTATATTTTTTCTTCAATATGAATTTCGTCTTATATGTTGTACATGGGGGACAGCACACTCGAACAAATGTTTAATTTGACGTTGCATTTCCTCATACGCACATATACGTATATATTAACCCTCCCATGGATGACAAAAAAGGAATTGGGGTTAAAAATGGAATCGTGCTGAAGGAAACGTGAGTGTTTTAGTCAAAACAGAAAAAAAAAGAGTTTTGTATATAACAAGCTCATCACTCTAAATGCAGAAAGTCCCACCACATGACTTCTCTACCCCAACGTGAACTTTCTGAAGGCTTTGAGAATGTAAACTTTTTAAAAAATGATTCAAAAAATAAATAAAATATAAAAAAAAAAACAACATTTTTTTACTGGTCACAGGAAATTGCAGATAATTTCCATGTCTTGAGATCATAATGAGAGCCTTTGGGCATAAACAGCATCGCTCATGTTTTTCTATCATGCGAATGACACAGTATTTACAGTGTGATATTCCATGTGCAGTTTTTAATATGTTTATTTGTTTGCTTCGTCACAGGATATGCCTTGAGAAATCCACAGCTGCCTATTTTCAGTCTGTCCTCCTGTTGCTCCCCTTATGCAGGCATCGCGTTGATTGACCTCAAATAGATAGTTGTGATTACAGGCAGACTGCTTCAAAAAAGCTTTAGGCACATTTTTCGCTTTGCATGTCAGGACCTGCTAATTTACAATTATGTTGTGGTAACATGGTGCTGTTGTAGGATCTTTACCAAGCATTTCAGACGAGCAGAAGTCTCAGTGAAAGTGTTTTGTTTCTTCTTGCCAGGCTCTTATCACATGGTGGAGGATGTCTATTTTAGTATTTAATCACAAGACAGCCAGCATGTTGCCTCTCATTTGATTGAGTGTTTTTCTCACATCTGGCCTTACGTGGCTCAAATAAGATCAGTTGTTCCAACACCTCCTCCTTTCGTTTCCCAGAGGAAGCACAGTAAAGCACATCTTAAATACTGGAACTACATTATTTCAGTATTCAAGGTGATTTTTATATCAGTGCAACATTTTCACTGTAGGTCATTAAGAAACACATGCAATAGGTCCACACATTTACTGCCTGTGATAGGTAGTGTGCATCGCCACTCATTGATGAGCTGACTGGAGAGCCACCTGCTGGTGTGAAGCTGTAGGTGCAGTCTGAAGTAGGCAGCGGTTGATTTCTCAGGGTGATGTGTTTTTGGGCTTACAGTCATTGTAAGTGCTTTTGTGTAAGTGGGAGCACAGCGATGCCAGGCTCATGTTGAGCCTCACAGCCATTCCAGCAACACACACATTTTTAAAAACTGTCTTTGATACCAGTATAATGTCTGTGAATAACAGTGGTCCAACAATATACCTGACAATTACTGCTCACTCAGCAGCAGCAATAAATAAAATCCACGCTTTGTTTTCTGTGACAATGCATACAGTACTTGTGTATATGCCCCATGGTGACTTGAGATCTGGAGTCTAATATAATTTTAAATGCATAATACGAGCCTACGGAATCGTCGCGTGTCAAGTTGGATTAAGACCTAGTAACGAGAAGCTTCTCTGAAACTTCAATACCTGCAAGGCTCAGTGCAATTAGACAGATAAAAAGTGCAATTACCCTTTTGTTGTTATTCTATTCTATAGTTATGTAATGGTGTTTAATGTCCAGGGTGTCCTCTGGGTATAAAATGATTATTTCTTCATTTTGTGTTGTATTTATTTTAAAAAGAAAACAGAGTACAATTTGTTCATTTAAACCCCCCCTTTCAATAGTAATTTTATGCAACTTACACTTAGTTTGTTTCCCAGGCATAAGTACCAGAAAATGACTTTCACTCTTTTGTTTTGCACTTATTATTTAGGTATTAGACTTGTAAAAAGCTTGTTTGCGCGACCCGAATGTGAATATCTACTCTTTCTTCTTGCTTTTTAAATTGAATTTTGTTTTGAATAGGCAGAATATAGACCTGTAACCACAGCTTCAAATTTAAACATTTCATGTTTTTCACATAAAAACAGAATGGAATATTTAGACTTCCTTCAGATGAAAGATTCACTGTAGATTATGCTTCTTTTTTCTTTTTCTTTTTTTACATATTACTCATAGGAGCTGGCTCCTTTCATGAAGTCTGACACAGAAGTTTTGATGTAGTCCTGATGAAGATTGATGCCACTTTAAGACACTTTTACAAGCAGCCATGTTCCTTTCTGAGAGATTTTTCTTTCTTTCTTTCTTCTGTCATCATGAATTGATTTTTTTCATTGTATAATCCTATTGAGCAGGACATCCACTGAGAAGGAAAGGTATTTTCTCAGCTTCACTGTCTTGTATTTTCAATCTAGACTTTTCTGTCTGTCTTCGCCCTATTGCTTCAATTTTATCACGTCTGGGAATAGTGTAACTTGCATAAAGCTACATTTGTTTACTACTGACTGGACTTGAACATATATGACTGTTCCCCTGTCTTATGATATCATTCCACAAGTTTGTCTGTGAATTTATTTTAAAATAGTAACTGTAAAGAATTTGGTAAAAGTACTTATGTTTTTAAAAGAAATATTGATGTGTTTTCAGTTTAATTTCCCATTATTGAACAAAAGTATGTAGAATTAAAAAGAACAACCAAATAAAATTAAGTTACTTTTAATGCTTTGTGTCTTTTTCAGTGTACGCCGTGTAATTTATTGTGCAGTCTGAATTTAAATGTCATGGTAACAAGATTTGTTTGTGAGTGACACTGTTAAAAGGTTATTATCAAATGTAAAGCAATTTAACTTTATTCAGCAGCTTTTGTTTTGCACAGCAGATAGAAATGACACTGCATTTATAAATTGGAAACTTGATGCAACAACATTTTAACAAATATTCAGTCAGTTTAGAAGCTGGCTAGTTTTTGTCATTTATGCATTTACATCAAAATCACACACTCGGATGACAAAATAGTTTTCTAATAGCGTATTTGGACTCAGTAATGTTAGCAGAACTTCAGCGTTCTTAATGCAAAATATCAAGTAGGGACATGACAATCCTCTTTTCCAAAGAAGTGAGTTTTATTCCTCAAACGGCGACACTGTTTGGGATTCTGTCAGGGGACATGTTGTAGTAAGGCAGCTTCTTTCCATCATTCCTCCTCTTGATGGAGCTGGATATCTCTGTCAGCTGCTTCCTGAACTTCTCCGTGGCCGCCTTCACTGGCTTCTCTATGAAGTGCTCATCAGGATACATGCCCAGGTACAGCTGGAGGGCAAGAGAGGAGACATGTCATTCAGCCTGGAGGCACACTGCAGGGGAAAACTGCATGTCTAAGTAGAAGGAAGCTTTTTGGGAAATTAATAGTTTTGTCTTTTCTGGTCTTTAAAACAACCCAGTCTGTAGTCAGATGTGTGCAAGTGTGCGACTGATTTCCTGTTTGTTTGGATACAGAGTTCCCTCCCCGTACCTCGTTCTCCTGGTACTGGCTGAGGGCCCAGACAGCCCCCAGATGCCAGCTGGACCGTCCACGATCAGGGAGGCTCTCGATGATCATGTTCACATCTGCCAAGCCCTTCTGGTTGGGTGGAGGCCGTCGCATGGTAGATGGAGCGTTTGGGATCCAGGAACACCAGTCATACTGCACAATGTACACAAGGAATACAGTATGTGCATGCAGTACATTTACTCAACTACTGAATTTATGTTGAATTTTTAGGAACTATGAATATTTCCATTTTCTGCTACTTTATACTTATACCTCACTGCATTTCAAAGGCAAATATTATACTTTTCTTTCCACTTTATATATCTGACAGCTCTTTTACATTACAGATAAAGATTTTACATTGAAAAAACTGATATTATAAAATATAATGCATCGTTAAAGATGAAACCAGTGGAATCCAACATTTGTGACCCCTTACAAAAAAGCAGTGTCTAGTAGGGGTGTCTGAGGTTGTTAGCAGTCCCCCCCCCCCAAAGAGACATTTTCCCTCTAAACTTCTCTGATTGGAGAATCAGCTATTTCACAAAACAGCAAAGATTAGTAAAAAGTTGAAAAAAATAACACAAATTTGTGTTGTTTTTAGGATTTTAAATGTAGGTGTTTTGGAGTATTTTTACACCATTTCTCTGGTACTTTTACTTAAGTCGAGCATATGAGTACTTCTTCACATCCGTGTGCTTGTGAACAAACTATTTGTTGAACTGAACAGTGAATTAATGAATCATAACTGTGCATAATTCATGTCAACGGACAAGAATACATCCACAACTGTAAGGCTAATATAACTGAAATATTTGATCAGTCTTATATAAATATTGAATGTAGGTTCCTGATTATCTCTTACTCACCTGCCCAAAGTTGACTGCTGCATGCTGGGCTGAAGCAGTGAATACAACGACGGTCAGATACTCTATCAGCTCTTCACGTGATTTCACGGACTTGGGAAACTCTGTGCACGGAGATAGACAAAGCCAGCTTTGAATCTTTACAAAAATCTAACCTTTTTTCTTTTGCAAGGGTTGCTGTGCAAAAGATAGTTGATGGAGAAATGCAGGAAGGGTATTACAACACTGGTACTGTGAAATCATCAGACGCTTCCTGTCTTCACCCTCAAACCATTTGTCTATGACAGAACAGATTTGAATTTGTAATGCTGTCTGTTCCCTGCCATACCTGTCTTCTGCAGGAAATATTGGACTAATGAAATATTAAAGGAGTGAGCTGCTTCTCTCCTTGAAAAAAGAAACTTCACACATTGTAATGTACCCACCACAGTAATCGAAGTCCTGCATACCGAAGCTGCACACATCTTTAATAAAGGCCTGGATTTCTTCGTCTTCCTGCACTGTCTCATCGCTGGTGTAATAAATATGCACCACATCAGACACAAAACTGTCAGAAAGAAAACAGGACACCAGTCACACATTGGGGAAATAACAAATGCTGTGTAGAAATATTCCCATGCCTCTAACTGTTCATCCTTTCTTTTCTTGTCCCCAAATACACAAACTATTCATCAGCGCTATCTATAAAAAACTACCTCTTTGTGGCCTCCCACACCCTGTAGCCGTCGTCTCTGTAGAAGTAGGTTGGCAGCTCTTCCTTCTTGTCCACACCGCGGGCCTTGATCATGTCCGGGAAGCACAGAGACCTGAAGGTCAGACACTTCATAGCCTTCTGAATCAGCTGGACGTGACCACCTCCACCGGTTGCGTTTGCCTTGATGAGGATGGAGGAGAGACAGCATCGTAACGTGTGTCACTCAGGTTGTGTTTTCCTATTTCTATGTATGCATCATCACTAAATGCACTATGGCCTTTTCTGAATATTATTTAGTTATTGAATAGGCCTTTTTTTAGGCATTCCTGCTCTCTTCCAGCACATCATTTCCTCATTGTTTCATTTTTGTTTGTTTTTAACTCAAAAATAAAACCCTCAATGAACTATCACCAAAGTGCCCTTTCATTGTGTACTACAGTATAATACAGATAAGCAGGGTAAAGCTGCTCTGTGCGCTCTTCTTTTTCTCTAACCTTTCCCTCTTCTCCTATTTCTATTTTATCTTTTTATTCTTATATATATATATATATATAGATCCTTTCCTTCTAACTCCTCTTCAATCTTCTTCAATCTCCTTCTAACTCCTCTTCAATCTTACTCTTTCTGTCCTACACATCCACAAACTCACCTTGTCAAAGATGCCACACTCACAGATGAGCTGCTCCCTGGCCTTGGTGTTGATAGCGATGGTAAAACGAATGTGTGGCATAAGCAGCTGGAAGAAAGGCACATCAATTAGTTAATCAATCAACCAATCAGTTAATCAATCAACCAATCAACAAGCCAGAGTTTTACCTTATACACTGGATGAACGGCAGGAAGCTGCCTGTACATGGCAATACCAAACACCTCTGTTATGAGATGTGTCTTGAGCAGGTGTGTGATGGTCTGGTGGTACTGGAAATCAGCCGAGCGAACCCAGATCTTAGCCAGCAGCCAGTCATACTTACCATCAGTGGGCAGGAAGATCGGGTTGTGATCACCTGCAGTCTGCCCGAGCTGGAAAGGCAGATGATGGGGAAGAAGCAGAAAAAAAAGAAGATTTATACTCAAATGTCAACTGGGAAAGGAAATGTCCCCCCCTATGGTAACACACATCACTGTACCTGTATGGCTATGGGCAGGATCTTGTTCTGAATGTTCTTGTAGAGAAGACAGATCGGAGCTGCCAGGTACTGCAGTGTGCACGGGTCTGTGCAGTTAGCACTGATGCCGTCTATCACCTCGTAGTCTACGATGTAGATGTTACCTGCCTGGAGCCAGAACATTGAATACGTTTGTTTTAATGCATGTTTTAATCTTAGATACGGAAAATGAACAGATTAACAGAAACGGACACAACCATGTCTACCTCTATCTCCTCCTCCAGAGTCAGCTCTCTCTCCAGGCTGACAGAGACCATTTCATGAGTGACAGGAAACTTGTCAGGAAGTTTGGTGCACTTTTGGATCATTACGGGGTTGCAACCATTTAGAAATTGGTACCCAAACATGAAGTCCTCCTTCCAATGTTGCATCACATACTCTGGATAATAAACAATATATGATACATTCTGATATGATGTGATATGATATGACATGATATGATATGATATGACATGATATGACATTATATGACATGATATGATACGATATAATAGAAATGTGAGGCTGACCTGAGATTGTGTTTTTGATTCTCACAAAGATTTTCTCAAAGTCTGCGAAGTCGCTCCAGGAGGACTGGAACATGTGCATGAACTGGTTCACAAATAGGTTCTCTATTCTGGAAATTCATGGTTGTTATCATCATCATCATTATACTCATCATAATTATCATCTTTGTCACCATATTCACATCAAAAAGGTCAAATCTAATGCATTTTGGTGTAATAAGTTAAATAAACACTGCAATTAAAACTCATTCTGGAAAAGCGAAGTAATTTTTTGCAGCAAGAAGCAGCACTAAATGCTAATTTACTTAATAAACTATTTCTGTCCACAAAGATGCTGTATTTCTGTCAACACTTTGGACGCTCAGTGTGACTCATTTTCCATCTCAACTATTTTCTCCATTTCATAAATCTGATATATTATAGTACCTACCTATTTAATTACAAATCTTTGAAAATGTTCAAAGATTTGTAA
>NW_023339751.1:10913636-10917404 GCF_004916995.1 Morone saxatilis
GTAAAAGTTCTCTCATGCCTGCATGAAAACGCAATGCAAATGTCTCCACTTATAAACACACAATGATGCCTCTGTTTGTTCCAGGTAATCCTGAGTACAGAAAATAGAGGCGTGTTATCATGGTAGCATGAAAGCTTTGCATTGAAAAACACCTCCGAGGTTAAAACTCTACTGACTCACTCCGTGCTGCACTGAGGGGCATCAGCTGTCCTCACAACTACTGTAAACCTGTTTGCTACAGCCGACTGTTACAGGGAGCACGTACGCCTTACTGTAGTTCAGCACAAAGTCCACTCCCTTCTCACTGTCAAACTGGATGTCCCGGGGCAAATCCTTGTGTCTGTTAGCATCTATGCTCATAGGAAAACCTGGCTGCCACTCCTTCCATCTACAAAGGACAGCAATTAGTAGATATTAGTGAGCAGCCTCAGTCTCCTACAACATTCAACCACAAATATGCATGTATAGAGTGAACTTGCCTGTAGGTTTTTCTTCTCATATCCAGCTCTTTTTGTCTGTGCTGCTTGACCAGGCTGGTCTTATCATCCTGAGGCAGATGTGCTACAACAGACACAATACAAAGAGAGGGATGGAGCAGAGCATGTGTGTTTAACTTACGTTTTAGCACAGCAGACTCTGTGTGATGACAAAGAGTGGACAGGTAGTCTGTTAGGCTTTACCTCTTCCATCACGTAGCACCACTTCCTTGTCATCCACCAGCCAGCGGAAGCAGGGGAACTCCACATAGTCCCCAGATGGGGTCTTGACTGTGATGTACCTACAATACCAGTCATCATGCACCCAGTACTTCTTTTTCTCAATCTTCACCAACACAATGTCACCCAGGTCCTCCCCGACCCTCACGTCATAGGAGTCCACCTGCAATAAAGTTGGTGGTTCAATAAATATGCAGTATGTGCTGGAAAAATTGTGTAATTCACTGAATCAACTGAATGTCACCTGTGCTTTATGTAAGACACATGTATTTCACAGGTAATAAGACACAGGAAAGAGTAGTTTTGGGACATTTCAAATATGCAAAAATGTCACTTAATACAGGCGCATGCAGACTATTTTATTTCTTGTGCTTTACGAAAAAACTTTTATTACTTTCTTATATCACTTAATCTTTAAGCATTCTCTCTGGAGAATAAACTAGTGGCAGAGGTTGAATTAGTCAAGAATACATTTCAGTGACATTGTAGAAGGACCTCCATTTACATCACATCTTATGTACATTTCTGAATGGTGTACAGTAAAGATACCAAACCTGCCATGTAAACCTTTACTTAATAGAACATCCTAAATAAGAAAGGTTTTCCATTAAAATGTTTTGTTTACAGCAGCAAACATTTTCTTTATTTTTTCCAAATAAGGGACAAGTATTATTTTCCCTCCAAAATACAATTTTAGAACAGACTCAAGTTACATCTCTGTCAAAATCTTCTTCCTTTTATCTCAATACCTGCAGTGTTTGTTTGCAGGTGTTGATGCTCATCACTCATCAGAACATAAAAATGAATGCAATTGTCACACAATCGTCCTCACAGCTCTACAGCAGTGTAACATCACTTACCGCCCCCCTCTCAAAGTCATTGTACAGAGGTTTGTCCAGCAGTGTTCTCTCGCTGCATCGCTCCGTGCCCACCAGCGTAATGTAGATATAGTCATCTGTCCCTGCGAACCACTGGCTCCCAGTGGAAACTGTCACTGTGTAAGCAGGCATGGCAGTCAAACAGGATGAAGAGGACTCAAAAAATGTCCAACTGCCCTCTGAAGATTCTATTGCCCACAAAAAGTAAAGCAAAGTTTCCCCTTTTCTCTCAAAACTTCTTTAACTGATTTACACTTGTACCCATTTCTCTTGCACAAACGCCAAGGAAGTGTGTAATCAGGCAGAAGAGGGAGGTACAGAACACAGACAAGCTCTAGCCCCTCAGTGATGAGAGATCTCCACCCTCATGCTGCAAATGAGGTCAGAATATAATATCACTGTCCCTCCTAGATGTGTTATCAATGGCGATTCAGGTGTACAGACATGAATATGGGCAGATGAAAAGGTGAGTGCCAGGGATCGATTTCAAATTAATTGTCTGCAAAGCACAGGAGTGTTTTATAAAAGCATAATAGAATACATTCCCGCATTACAGACAAAAACAGAGAAAGCCAGAGTTTTAATTCAGTCTGACCGTATTTTACTGATGATGTGATAATGAACATAAAGGGACATGTGAGCAAACACGTCTTTTACACATCACATTTACCAGTCAAATCAGCGTGTGACATCGAACAACAACAGGCAGTGTATTTCGGCTGAAATAAATGCAAATGCAACATCGAGTCCCCCTGTGGCTTTACAGATGAAACTGTAACACCAATTTTAACAGGGGTTGGTAGTATGTGTGCAACTCAAAAGTGGGAAGTAGAATTAACTTGTTTCTGTTTTACAAGTTTGATTTAAAACCTTTTTTACTCTCTCTAGAAGTATTAAAACACACCTACTGCCCCTTCTCACTCGGTTAAAGACAGTTTCCAGACAAAATAAAGATACAACGGTTGGTACTGTTTTAAGAAGGTGACATAATGTATAAATTCAAACACTGCTTCTAAAAAAAACAAGGCAGGCAAAGCTGAACATGTACAAAGAGAGAAAATTAAACTGACAAAAAAAGGCATTTTAATTGTTGAGTCATTCTCACATCAGTGTATCTTCTTTCAGTCATCTACCCCAGACTGATAAAGTAGCACAGCACACCATTACATACATTTGCATGGATCATTTTGGAATATTTCTCATTTTACATAACTATCTATTGCAGTGAGCAGCTGGAACAGAACTGATCTGTTTTCTAAACCCAAAAGAAAAACAGCAATAACAGTGAAAGATCATGTATTTGAAACCCAGACATCAAAAGAGCAGTAAATGAAAGCTTCTAAACACAGCAGTTCAGTTGAATGAGTGGCACCATAAAATGCACCAAAAAAAAATGTTGAAAACTATATTTTGTTTCCTAAATGGTAGCTACCACTTACCACCAGTGGGAGTGTGTGATTATACTCTTAAGCCCAGGCAGGTAGGCACAGTTGGATACTGGAGTTCAGTTATTGTTACATACAGTTGGCAATCAAGAGTTACATTGGAGCCTCTTATTTACTCACACTTGGGAGAGCTTTATGTTCAGAGATTTTTAGACTTTTGTTCAGCAACAACTTCCATCCAACTGAGGAGCTGCTAAGAGGTAACCGAAGGCTATTGATATCCCACATCCTCCGCAGTAAAACGGGTTTTAAAGTGTTCAGCAGTATGAGTGTGAATTCTCAGTATATATTTTAATATTCTAGAGCAGTAGTTCCCAATCTAAGGGGTCTGGACCCCTCCAATGGGTCACATGATTAATCTCAGCAGCCACAATATGATTAAACAGTAACTCAACACCATCTTCAAAACCTAAAATAAATGCATTTGAACCCTGACATACCATCACTGCCCACGCAGTACAACCGCTGACACACCCACCCCCTGTCTGAATTTTAAAAATGATAATATAAATCACTGTTTATGCTTTTTCTTATTTTTTGGGGGGTAAAAATACTTTTTAAATGTGTAATTAGTAATTCTTTTACATTATCTGAGCATGCATATTTTGTGCAGGAAGTCAGTCAAGGGAACTTGGGATCCCAGTGACATTTTGCATATTAATAATACAATAGGTGCCCTTGAGTAAGGCAACCTAACCCCGCTGGTAACGCGGCAGCCCCATCACTCCA
>NW_023339751.1:10917427-10923786 GCF_004916995.1 Morone saxatilis
TCCACATGTGCATGAAGTGTGCATAAAAATAAAAAAAAAAGAGTGAAATCTTCTTCTTCTTCTTCAAAGATTTGCTTTTGGCCCTTGGCTCGCCATTAAGTTTCAGTTTTGTACCTCCAAGGGGGGAAAAAACGACACTTTTCAGCCAGTTTGAGATGCTTTAATGTTTAGATTAATGGTCACTTAGTATTCATAGAATGGTAAGTCCATGTGTAACTCTCGGTCAAAGCATCTTCTTTACTGGCCTAAACTGAAAGCAATGACTGCAGTCTCCGCCTTCACTGACGGACAGACAGTTCAGAGCCGTTTGAACTGCGAGCTTAGCCTAGTGAGAATTCAGCAAGTAGCAGAGGCAGTGGATGATACCAGGGAAGGTGTAAATTTGCCACAAACAGAATTAACAGTGTAGAGGTAGAGGTATTCATACAACAGCTACTCTCATTTGCACGCCCACAATCTTTCATACTCCACTCTGTCCACACTGCTGACAGCTGACTGTTTCAGAGGGAGGGTTGGAGGTGAATTGGGTAAATGTGACTTCACCTAGTAATTAGGTGTCCCAGGGTACATCGTAGACTTTTCAAAAAAAATTTGGTGGGTCAAGTGGACAGAATTACCAGATTGTCCCTAAAAAAAAGAATTTAATGTGATAAAAAATTGTTGGGAATTTCCTCTAATTTCTGCTGTTTTGTGAAATATTGGGTAGTTTTACTTTTTAAGCTCTCCAAAGGTCACAGTCTGAGAATATTAGAGGTAAAAAATACTGTAATGAGTGGTCATATGTAGACAAAAAGGTTAAAAAAAAACAAAAAACATTGTTCTAAGGCATCTGCTCGCCCCCAATTCATATACAGTGATCTAAAAGCTGAGGCATCAACTGAAGCGTCACTCTGGTGAAGTAAGACATCGAATGAAGTGGAAGGCAAGAGGCAGAAAAAAATAACAATGCTTATCCAACAAACTGATGAGGCTCATGCAAACACTGGCAGCAGCTGGCCTGCGGTGCACTTGAGATTGAAAGTGATTAAACAACACTTTCATTCAGTAATCAATGTTCAGTCTTTCTGGGGCAACAGCCTTACAGTAGCTCCAGTGAATAGTCGAAAATGTTGGCTGAACTGGGTTAAAAACACTGCATATATTATACTCATTTTCTGACAACTTGCTTTGGTTAAAGCAAAACATTAAAAAAATCATAAAGATCCTAATCTGACTTGTATTTGATAAGAAATCTAAGACATTTCTATGAATGTTGTGTCCAGCTCTGATGGTAAACAATACAATCTATATTCAATGCTGCCACCCAGTGGCAACAGGTTGCTAAATCAATAAATAAAATTAAAAAGCTACAGTGATGAAGTGCAAATTTCTCCTGAGTCCCTGCAGACATGTGAGACCTAAATCCATATTACATCAAAATGCTGACATTTTAAACACTCTTATCAACTCAAAATATCTCTCTGATCACAGCTGAGCATGGATTCAATATCATCAAAGCTACAGACTAAACATCTGAGTGCATGTTAACCAACACAAAAAATAGCAATTTAAATTATATACAATAACTGCTCTATTCAAGGTTTGGCAATAAAATTTAAACTGAAATCATGTGCCACGTCGGTCAGTGCATCTTTAAAAAAACAAAAACAAAAAAAAAAAAACCTGCCAGTGAACTGTTATATCTGGATTTTATGATTTGTGAAGTAGAGGACAAATGCAAAGACACACCAACAGCAGCTTTTCCTAAAGTTACTGCACTTACTGCACCCCAAACCTGTACATTTAAAGACACACTAAGCCCTGACTAAGCAAAACATTATGAATTATCTGATTATTTTTAAATTCTAGCCATCTCTTCCACAAGAGCCAAACCTTTCATCACGAAGTCGGTAAAAAAGTAGACGATAAACAATAAAGAATTTAAGTTTCCATGGGTGATACACTATTCAAATAAATTAATAACACGAGTTCCCTTCTTTGTAAAGACACTGATTAAAAATAAATTGATAATTTGATGATTTTAAGATGGTGTCCATCTTAAGCGTGTCGACATCTGTGTTTGCTGTGTGAATTGGGGGGCTTCTACACAATCACACGGTTGTTGTGGTGTTGCCAACAACACTGTTAAAGAGCATATCAGTGCCCCAACCCATCCAACTAACCTAGCCAGACCAAATATAGCACATCATCGCAGTATCCAATGGAGACATTGATGAGGATGTTGCTCTACAATAAATCCTCTCGTTAAGAGGTAGCTAGTCACGAAAAACACGGAGCACGAGGGAATGAAACAGGACAGACATGGAGCGCCTCACTGTCTGATATCCAGTTTCCCTATTTCAGCATGAAGTGACTTCTGTGGTACCTTCAGTGAACTCCAAATTGTTTAAGACATAGCGATAAAGCCTCAGATGACTCTACGAAGGAAGCATTGAGGTTGATGATTTGGAGCGTGCAGGCCCAGGTCCAGACTTGGAAGGTATTAAAAAAAAAAAAACAGCGACTAGTTCAGGTGGAGGAACTGCTTCATGAACTCGTAGGTGGTAAAGGCCACAGCCTGGGAGGGGACACAGCGGATGTAGTTGAGAGAAAGGCCTCGGTACAATCCCTTCTTGATCCCATACTTCTTATACACATACGTCAGGGTCTTGCTCAGCGTTCTGTTCAGGTGTAAGACAAGAAATTATACACTTTTTAGAGTGATAGAAAAATCATTAACAACTGTGTGGTCATGTTATGTCCCGATCTTTGTTTTCTTATAAGCTCACCAAAGCAAATTCCTATTAACTATGTTAGCTGACAAAGAATGTGCATGTTTTTAAATTGACATTAGAGGCCTGAAAAGTGAGGTCCGCCTGTGCTACGGGGAACTAAACCCTGTTAATGAACAGCCTTCATATTAACAGCTTTAATAAAAAAAACTTCCAGGGCACCGATTCACTGACTGGACCTGGTGAATGCATTCCTTAAAAAAAATCCTAAATATAAAGGGAAAGCAGATAATGCAAGAACAATGAGCAGTGTTTGAACTGGCATGTGAACCTGTAAAAGGTATGAACGGTATGTTGCTGTAGTTCCACAGCTCAGTTGTTATTATGCTCCTTAAAGTTTTGGGCTGTAACGTTTTTATCTCATGTAAACATCCCCCCAACCCTCTGGAATTTTCTCTCCAGTTGTAAGCATGCACTTCATCAAACTCTACTTACAAAACCAAATGTGGAATCAGCTATTTTAAAAAGGGAACTCCTCCATTAACGTTCAGCACACTTTCACATTCAAACTTCCAGAGCTCCCTGTGATTTTGCTTATTTAAAAAAAACCAAAACATATTACAGTGAGTGCTGAACCTCTTTCCTGAGGCTACTATAAACCGGTTAATGTTTTAAACAACTCCCAATTAGAGAGGCACTAATGACTTCTTCAGAATATGTGAGTACCAATTAGCTCTGTAGCTAGATGAGCACTTAACTATCACTCGTGAAATTATAAAGTTCATCAGCACTGTGTTGTTTTTGTCTCTGTTATTACCCTCAGCATTACAATACACCCTTACAATTATTTCTCCTTTAAAAGATCCAGTGTATAAAATTGTGAGTGCCCCATGCAAGGCAGCCCGCCGCATCTGTAGATATAAAAGGTTCATTCTAAGGTAACAGAAACATAACGTTTCCTGTATTCAGGATTATACACTAATGAATATTAGATTCCATTTCTGCCAATCGAGCCTCCTGTTACATACTGGACCTCTTCTGAAAAAGGGTCACCTATAAGATTACAATTTCACTGCAATGCTTCCAAATGAAATCAGAACACAATACTGGAGCAACATTTGTTTCTGAAATCTATCGGCCAAAAATGAGACTAATCATGATTTTACGAGGTACACTGCACACAGTGACAGGTGTAATGTGCAGCAATATATCACGGTATGGCAGAATATGGAGAATGGGAACATTGGTGATACTTACACACATTTCTCTGAGTCAGGAAGCACGGACCCCAACTGCATTCTTCTCCTAGCCACGTCCAAGGGGTACCTAATGAGAAGAAACACAATACAGCTCATCATTTATGCAAGTCTGGAGTTTGAAGCTTGTTGCCGACAGCACTTACGATATTGTCTGAGCGATGGCACCAGCAACCCCTCCACAGAGCAGGTTAACCTGGGGTTTCAGAATGAGGACATCAGGGTTGTCTGAGGAGGGGCGTCCCAGCAGCTCTGGGAAATGCTTCAAGCCGAGGCTCTTCAGGGTGCCAAAGGTGAAGAATGAGAAACCTGGAGGATAAAAACGAGTGGGAGACAAAGAGTCAAGCTAATGCGGCGTAAAGAGGACTGGTTACATATTGTATGTTCACACTGATCTTATATTCAAAGACTGGTATCAATGTATGCAATCTCACCTGCATAAGGGGCCATTCCAATCAGTGTTGGAGTAAGTCCTCTATAGAAGCCCAAGACCCCCCCCTCCTTTACACAAAAGAAAAAACAGGTCTGCTTGTATGAGAATGAAAATATACAGTTTAGATTATTATCAATATTGACTAAAAACTTGCATTAAAACTCTTACTAAACCTTTGACTTTCATGCATTTTTGATGAAAGGCTACAATGTTTGTGAAGGTTGAACACTACCTTAAGGTAGATGGTGTGGAAGGCATTGGCAATTCCAGTGTAGCGGTGATATCCTGTCACCTGGAAGGCCAGTCTGGCTCGGATCACATCCAGAGGGTACGTGCATATCACCGCAGTCATCCCTGAAAAACAAGTACAAACATGATTTACTGAGATTAAACACTCGCACATTGTGGCTGCAGAGTCTACTGTGGCTGTCTCTGTACTGATGCGAGCAGACTTGGAGCCTGACAACTTCAGTATCTTTTCTTCAGATTTAATAACACTCTACGATGCACTTACTTGCGATATTTCTTTTACGCAAAAAGAAAAGGTTTCTATGCCAGCAGAGTACATGATATCCAGCTGGAACTGACTGAAGAGTCTTATCAGTGAGAAAGATAACTCACCTGCCATAGATCCTGCCACAAGGCGGTGGATGTGCCCAGAGGTTCCGATGTGTTTGCTTAGCAGCTGTAAAGGGAATATTATCAGAACCAGGAGGGAGGAAACAAAGGTCGGTTTTACAATGAAATCAATGCAATAGTAAAAAAATAGCTAAATATCACAGCAAAAAAACATAAAAGCACTTCTACCTAAACAACCACACAGTTCTTAAGACATTGCCCTTTGAAAGTAGACACTGTACCTTTTTATAATTGTCAAAGGCCATGAACTGGATGGCTCCATAAGGAAATATCCTGACCATCATTGCCCCATTACCCTTGTACAAGCCAAGGAAGCCTTCTTTCTGCGGCACAGCTTTTAGAGTGGACAACACTCCTGCAAAGAAAGATCAGACGTTTCAGTCGTGTTGTGTGGAAAAAAAACAAACACTTTTCCACGTTTGGCTGCTGAATTTCCCCAGTGTGCGATCAATAAAGTCTATCTTATCTTGATGTTTTACCTAGATGTTTGTAATGCGGGTTCTGGGCTTGAAGAAGAATCTTGACTCTGTCCAGAGGAGCGATGGTGGTCTTGGCACAGCATCCTGCTACACCTAAACAAAACCAGAGAAATCAACACATTGATTATTAAATATGCAACTTTTCATTCTAACAAGGCATAACGTTTCTTTTCTTTAAAGTATCAGTTTATCTGGCAATGAGACAGGCAAATCATTTATAAAAACAGTGGCCAACCTAAGCTTTCTAGTCACTGTCAGACAAAACAAATATATGTTTACCCAGCTTGTGTCTGTCTGTAAAAACTATTATTTGCTTTAATCATACGTATGTGCCAAAGGTAACAAAGCCTGTATGTAGTATGTGAGGTAACTGTTATTTTCTTGCCAGGTTTCACAGGGAGGTCAGAGATCAATGTCAGCTGAGGAATGGTATCGCCAAAGCTGGGAGACATCAGTGGCTGACTAACGTGAAGCTCAGCAATTAGCATTAGTTCCTTGTTCTTAAAACTGAAGTGCGGTTTGAGAGAGACTCCATCTATAACCTACCTCCAGCTGCAAAGGAGCGAAGCCAGTAGTAGTCCCTCTTGGCAGGGGTGCTGCTTATGGCAGGAGGTGAGGAGACAGCAGCCTCCGATGTCATCCTTCCTGCTCAGGAATCTGCCACATCCATGGCTGTGTGTGTGTGTGTGTGTGTGTGTGTGTGTGTGTGTGTGTGGAGAAAAATAAAATACTTTAAATGTACATGTGAATATCAGATTCAGAAATTTTGTTTATTGCCAAGTAGGTTTTTACGCCTGTGTGACCTGGTGCAGTTGGTGCATACAATATACACATATACACA
>NW_023339751.1:10923884-10968263 GCF_004916995.1 Morone saxatilis
GCATTAATGTAATGCATACTTTATATACATTAGAGTCAGATATGAGCATGAAGGTACTGGTGTCAGACAGCACATAACATATCAGCACTACGGCTGGCAAACCACGGGAGGGATACTCACAAGATAATCTGAATAACTGTTGCTATCGGGGCCAAATGGAGCAAAGAGAAAGATCGATGTGTTGAAATCTGTTCCAGCAAATCTTCGGTGAGTTTCCAGCTTCTCTCGTTTCCTTACTTCCTCGCGACAAACCCGACTGTTTCTAAGCGCCCTGACGTTACTTTTAACCGTGGACACCCGGCGGTATCTCCGAGAAGCTCGTCGTTCACCGGTCCAAGTAGAAAACAAGACACAAGCCGCAGTTATGAATGAACGTGAAGCGCATCGTGCCCTTCGCCCGCTACCGACTGACGACGTCTGTCCGAAAACAGTCGCACGTTAATGACGTGGCGTGGCGTCATCCCGAGGGGACGGGGAAGGCGCCGTAAATGAGTGTTATTGAATGTACAATATAATTCACAACGTAAGTCGCTGGTGAGATTAATTTTAATATTAATAGCGTTATAAATTATACACAAAACTCTTGCTTGTTTAATTTAACCCCCCCCCCTTTAAATAAAAAAAATAAATACAAAATAAATAAATAAATAAAAATAAAACCGACATTAACGCGCAATAAACGGTTACCTAACGTCAGCTATGAACGCACCAACTGCCGTTGCTGTGGTGATACCGTTACACTCACTGTAGCTCCCTCCTGCGTACACTTGTGCTAAAACACACAGTCGCTGGGAGGCAACAAATAAAAAACAGACAGCTGTGTGAGACTCCAGTCCAGGTTTTCTTTTCCACTGGCCGTCGACGGGGCTCTGGCCAGTGGAGACTGTAGGTTACGTCTGTTGGAGGGAGAGTGAGCGGGGCTGCCCTGGATTGACATACGAGGGATTTTAGCGTTAACATTTTTCAACGTGTTGTCGTGCTCCGCAAAAAAAAAAAAAAAATAAAAAAAAGGCTTACACGGTGCGTGCTGAAAACCAACTTGTTCCGCTCGATGTTTGTTCATGTCGGTGCCTGTATCATGTCCATGTGTCATCGTCGTGAGAGGATTGAACTTGCCAGCAGTCTATATTTGCCGAGGAGGGAAACCAATACAAGGTCTCGCTGTCTCGCTGGAGCGGAGTATTATTAGCAGTTCAGACAGTGCAACTGTCTATCTCTGGTATGTAAAGCATTTCTGTCGTAAACGTGTAAATAAAAAAACTTGCGAGCGGCGAAACAACCAACATGTACACGGCGCTTTAAATGACAGCGGTCAAGGGCAGTAATAATAATAAACGGCGACGTTGAAGGCGTTTTTACACGGTAATAAGCCTCTCTTCCGCCAGTCAGAGAGACAAAAACAGGATCCGACCTCCGGCCAGAGCCCACTCCTCAACATGCCTGCCCTTTAAACTGTTAAAGCTGTAATAGCCACACAGGCAGCTGTGGTATTTGTTTCTGTTTAGCTCCTCTGAACTGAATTATAATCTATTATGTATATGTGCATTTAATTTTCTCAACCTTACAGCACTTATTTGCCCGAGTAGATATTTCAGGCGGGGCACAAGTGACATTTCAGACAGACAAAACCAATTTTTTTTTTTTTTTTTTTTTTTTTTTTTTTTTTTTTACAGCTTTAGCTCCATAGCTGTTGTCAAATCAAATTGCACCTGATGTTTTAGACTGTTTTGTTTTCAGAGTATCTGTATTTAGATTTGTCCCCCCCCCCTGTTTACTCTCTTTATAGGTCATGCCCTGCAATTACACAATAACGACAGCATCATAATTTGCAATTCAAGTATAAAACACGGAAGAGTGAGACGAAAAAAAAAACAAAAACAAAATTGCGTGCTGAGCAAAGGATAAACATTCACCTGGCTCCCATGCTGGCTGCCAAAAATCCTCCCCTTCACACCCTCAGCCATGCCCGCTACTACCAAATCCGCCAGGAGACAGACACCTGCTCAGAGGAAGAGCGTCCAGAAAGTGATAAGCACCAAGAGGCAGACCTGCAACTCCAATAAACCCAGAGGAAGAGCCACAGAGAGGCCCCAGAAAACACCTGCGGACAAAAGGTCAACAGCCAAGGCGCAGGCGCAGTCAGGCCGAAGCCCCCGTGGAAGAGGGGGTCAGGGTCCTGGCACAGTTAACCATGGCCTGACTGTAACAGGATCTGCAAGGCTTAAGCAGACGAGCAATCTGCCTGACCGCTGTGGTGAATTACAAGACCCCCTAGGGCGAAGGAAGTCCCTGCGGGGCACAGGGGTTACTGTTACTCCCTGCCAGCTTCCCAAACCTTGCAGAGGAGGGAGGGGGAGAGCAGGGAGAGGGGCAGCGTCACAGAAAATAAACACAAGAAAACCGCCGCCGCCGAGCACCGGTGTCGACGATTCGACTCCCGACGAGGAGGATGAGAAACTGGACGCCTGTGATGCCGAAGAAATCCCTCCAGTTTCCCTGAAAACTGATTTTGAAGTTCCCGTGAGCATCGAAGATCGGGGTCTAGGAGTCACCAACGCTAAACAGGGCAGCCCGCTTAAAGCAGATTCACCGCCGTGCAACGACACACTGGAAGACTGTGTGCAGGGCAGCTGTGACGGCGCTATAACCCAACGAGACGAGAAGACTGTCCGCCACAACAGCGAAGACGAGCCGGTGCGTGTGATCGGGGCCTCGGTGTGCGATGATGTTGATGGACAGCTGAAACTCTGCTGTGACAGAAGTGAAGACCCCTCCGAGGGCTCAGCAGGTGTGCAGGGTGGGAGCGAGGGAAACGACAGTTCATCTGTCTTTGGAAATAAGCTTGATGAGCTCACCAGTAGTGGTGAGGAAGATGACGTGCGTGCTGTCCGACAAGAGGAAGGTAACGCGTTGGACTCGAAAGAAAACAGGGCAGATGAAAGAGCGATAGTTGTCGCTGAGATAAAAGAGGAGATAGACGATGAGAGAGGAGAGAGTTTGGAGGCAGAGAAAGCAGTTGAAGAGGAGATGGAGGAGACTGCTGAGCAAGAAGAGGGAGGAAGAATTGAAAAGGAGAATGATGCGTCCATCAACCCTGCTGACTCCCACCGCAGCCCTCCAGCCCCTCCACCTCCAGATGGACTGACAGCACAGTCAGACTCACCTGTAAGTGGGTCACCTGTCTCGGCAGCTACCTCAAATCCCACCAAAGCCCCCTCCACCTCAGAGTCACGTGAGCTCGAGGTCCTGAGCCAGGGTAAGACAGACATGCAACCTACTATTCATGGTGCTAAACCTCAACTCCCAGGGTGCTCGGCTGTTGCTGAAACTGCCCCGACGTTGCATACTGTTCTAGTGAAAAGAAATAGACCTGTTATTATCCGTAGTGACTCCCTTAAACATAGGATCTTGAGGGATTCGAGCCAGGGGGAACCCCGCCACCTGCTGAGCCCAGAGATCCCCTCTCCTCAGGGAGAAAGACACGCTTGCACACCAGCAGAGACTCAGACCAAAGATAGTGAATCCAATCAAGAGCCATTGGCGCGCTGCAGCCAGAGAGAGACTTCTTCGCTGTCATTGTCGGTAAGTCCTCAGTTGAGCGTAGATGTCGTTACAGCTGAGAGCGAAACAAACCTCAGTGAGGCCAGTGTTGTGGTCGCAGTGCCAGAGCCGGACTCAGTGCCAAAGATCTTGACTCCATCTCTGGACAGCAGCTCCACCTTCTCCTGTAGCTCAGAAAGCACTCGCTCCTCTTTTTCTTTTGACACTGAATCCGAGGCAGGATACGGAGAGGCCAGCCCCTCTATTCTACCTGGATCCTGGGGGCCGGAGGCGGCCTTCTTGACCTCCTGGACCGCTCGGAAACAACAGAAGAAAGAGAGGAAGAAGCGTAGCAGGTGTGGGACGTGCGAGCCGTGCCTGAGGAAGATCAGCTGTGGCCAGTGCAGTTGCTGCCTCAACCGCAGGACTGGCCACCAGATCTGTAAGCTGAGGAAGTGTGTGGAGCTGAGGAGAAGAGCTTCGTCTCCCCTCGCTGTCTCTGCTGCACAGGTGAGGCTTAAATTACACTGCATGCGTTTAAATTACATTTAATAGCCACACATTAGTGTTTTTATTGCAGTCAGGTCGAGTTCGCTCCCTCAAGGAGGTAAAATTAGTATGTAGTTAGTAATGTTTTGAGTGGGAATTTACTGGAGCTTCTTTTTTGCGTCCAAAAACAGCTGATCTGAAGCGACTGAAAAAAGAGTGGTTGCTACCATCTGACAGTATTGCTTTTGATCTCCGAGGTTTCCCAGCAACAATAATGGAGAGCTGCGTGAGCCAAACAGTTGAGACAGAAAGTTTCGCTTTCACATTGTGATTCACGTTTTTTGTGGTTGGTTTCAACAGACTCTGCACACTTCACTTCACGGTGTTTCCTGTTCCATGTTAGGGAATGCATTTGGTGATAAAAGGGGAAGTGCTTGTGCGTGTATAGAGCATCAGGTGTGAATGCATGCACGACTTGAGTGTTGATGATGCCCTGTGGTGGAGTGGAAGGCGCTGTCACATGACCAGCAGCAGCCCAGCACGTGGTTGGAGTATCCGTCTGTTTTTGTGTGTGTGTGTGTGTGTGTGTTTGTGTGTGATTGTGCCCTCTATTGTGCAAGCAAGAGAATAAGCTATTTTATGAGCTGCACATGGCGACTGTGTGTATGTGCGTGCTTGTGTGTGCGCGGATGGGTATGTAATTAAAGCCAATTTCAGCCGGATGTTTTTGCACAGTGGCACTGAATGGCATTGTGAATGCATATTTTAGTAGAGAGAAACCAGTAACACAATAAACGACCAGAGCACTCGTTAAGAGAGGCCCTTTTTTGTTTTCCTTTCAGTTTTTAAAGGGGTTGTAATTGCTGTTTTTTTTTGTCAAATCATAATGTGGCAATGTGAAAGGGGTGACTCATAGTGACGAACCGACAGAAAGTGATCACCTGAATCTGCAGCTCCCCTCGACAGACACAATTAGCAACTAACTAGTGAACACAGTGGAGCATTTAGCAGCTAAAGAGCCACACACCCTCTGTAATTAGAGCCCAAATACGAAGCTAACAGAGAAAATATTGGACTTACAATCATCAGATAAAGAGGAGCACGACTCTAAATGAATGATAATGTTGCTCTGTAACTGCTGGATGTTTATATAAGCAGCTGTTTGCTATCAGGTTCGCGTGTCATCTTTAAAGGTGATGATGCACCAATGTTGTGTGCCTAACGTGTTCCCGCCGCCCCCAAGCGGCCAAAAGAAAACAATTATTGTTGACTTTAGTGTCTGTTTACTTTTGTGTTTCTGTAATCGTCTTTAAAGCTGCATTATTTACAGCGTTACGTACACCGTGAAAGCAGAGGATTGTCACCCGACTCTGCAGCTCGACCCAGATTTGGAGCCTCTTCATTGTTTTGGTTTGGTTCCTTTGGTTTATTCTACCCATTATAATGTCGCTCTGTGTATGCAGCATGTGAAACAGCCTGTAACATATAGTCATAAAGGGACAGAAGGCTAACAGACCTCTTCTTATCCATTTTGGCAGGTGGGAATAAGAGTTCCTTACGGCAGCTGGCTACAAGAGCTACATAACCATGTACATAGTTCAGTGGTGTCCATGTGGCTGGGGGAGGGCTCTGTGTGAGCAACTGTGAGTGTGAGTGAGGGTCCATGTGGCGCTGTGGTCTAGTGTGTGCAAGCGTGGGCCGAGCCGTCAGAGTCATAGCAGGGGCAATAGCTGATTAGGGCTGATTATATAACACCTGTAGTATCAGTAGTGATGACCTTTGTGCACTGTTTCCGCATATAAGAGGGGAGGGGGAGGTGAAGTTTAGGCCAGGCAGAGATTTACGAATACATTATTTGGAATACCCTGAAATGTGGGTCAGTGTGTGTGTGTGTGTGTGTGTGTGTATGTGTGGCAGAGTCAAATAAACATTTTACTAAACGTGGATCATATCGTGGCATCTGAGTGACACTGAAGGTAAATGACAGACGTGCAGATCCTCATTCACAACCGAGCCAGTTGTTGTTTGTCCATTTCTCTTAACTGACATCACACTGGTATATACAGCACTATCTGTGTTTGTGGTTTGAGAACAGGTTTGAGTTTGATTCTGTGAGATTACATGGGTGGAGCCTCCACCAGGCGCTGCGAGCTGACACTGTCTGGACAGCTATCATCGTGATGAGCTGTAGGTTAAATCCCCAAATCCATCCTTAACTTCATTCTAGATGCAGAACAGGTGGAGCAAGGTAACCTCTTGTCTTGTATATAAATGTATAACTAAAGAAACCACACTGTGTGAGTAGTGTGAGTAATATGTTAACATTTTCTGGCCAGTCTTGCTGATCAAGCTCACACACCCTTTCAACAAATGTCCTTAAGATTGTGAAAAAAAAGGCCAGACAAGTTCATGCAGTGGCATGTGGAGTCTTTTCCTGGCTTTACCACGGTGAGTTACTATGGTTGGTGGGGCTGGGGATTGGTTTTAGATAACATACTGTGCAAAACTACACACAAAACTCAACACAGACTGGGTTATGTATATATATATGAAGACGAAATACAAAAACACTACAAACTGTCTAAAAAAGGAAACCTGTGAGCTTCCATGTTTTGTGTGTTTATAAGAAAGAGAGAGAGAGGGGAGCTTTCCTTTTCCTAAAAATGTCTGGTTTCACTCAGGCTTGATAGCCCCCTCGTGGCCTCGCCTTGTATTGGGCAGCGAGGACAAGGCAGGGACCTGGACACACGCACGCTGACACATACACACCAAAAACAAAATACTAAACAGTTCATACAGTGCAAAAGCTCCCATACTTGTTGGGTGAATTTGACTGAAACAGTCCTGACATGTTTGGAGCTGTAGGCTGCATAACTGACTCACTTTTTTATGGACTAGCAATGGACATGTCTGCACTCACAGATAATGTTTTTAACATTCACATATCAGCGAAATAGTACAAACAAATACGTCATAACAAACAGCCGTCATCAGCATTTGAACAAAGAGGAAGTGACCCATTGTGTAAAGAGTTGCCCAGGGCTCAAAATATTATTTTTCCTCAGTGTCCCACAACAGTCCCGAATTTCACTTTCTGTCTGGAATTGTACTTTCAATTGTCTCCGATTTTCCAACCATTGTCCCAAACTGAACATAATGAATATAGTTTAAAAGCTTTGTTTCCTAGCTCATTGACTCACTCTGGTCCTCCACTGAAGCTCTGCTAGTTGTTCTGTACACTTATATCTGAATGAATATTGAAAATGATTATACTTTTAGTCATTTGAGTTCCTGTTTCTTGTTTATTTCTCACTGTTCAATCAAAAAACGCATCACTACAAACTGCAGTGCAAATACAAACCTGTTTCTGATTGGTATACGGTGATGGAAATTTACTTAGACACACTTTGAATATTATTATTAGTTAGCCAAATAATCACAAACTGAAAACAGGGACGTTGTATATTTGAACTAAAAAAGGATATTAAAAAAATCCACAAAGGGAGAAGGAAAATAAAACAAACTATTTAAATATTTACAAGCTCAAATGAACTATTTACATACAAGTTAAAGGAACATCCTAATCCAGAGATCCGGAGAGAAAGAGCGGTAGAAAAGGTCAAATGTGCCTCACGCCACGCCTACTGACTGCCTGCGTACGGCACAAGAGGAGAGGGAGAGACCCCGGCGCTGTTGGCAGAAGAGCCATGGACTGCGATTACTCTGAGCAGCATACATGGGAATGAATTACAATATAATATATTTGAATATATTTCTTGCCTTTCCCCTGGTAGTCTGAATAAGTTGCTACATTTTTCAGTAGTTGCTTTTTAGAAATAAAGTCGCTAAGAGTCGCTAAATGTAGCTGGAAACCAGATTGGCAACACTGTCTCTCTATGATTGATTTTGTGTGTGTAAGCGTGCTTCTGAAATAGCGTACAGCTCATGCCGATGCCGCCTCACATTTTTTTAATTTGTGCAACAACAATTAAACAATTAATAACAATTAAAATGTATTCCATGACACATAAATGTAATGATTTCATTAGTAATGATACATTTCTCTACTGTCCCAGACACTGTATCTTTGTGTCCCAGGTTGTAAACTTCTAAACATTTTTATTTATACCTGTAATTTACCTGTAAACTATGTGCACTTGAGAAAAGCACAAATTACTTCAACTTAAATGTGAAAACCTTAGAGTACGCGTGACTTGCCTTAGACAAATGTAAAAGACAGTATTGTTCACTATTATCTGTGAGTGCTGGTTTCTCCTTCCGTCACTGTATTTATCAAATCCAAGGGTACGTTTGAGGTGCACCTGCACCACAATTACATAGCAAAGGAAGGATTCAGTACAGTCAGTACAATACTGCTGCAGATGGACACTATACTTTTACAAATAGTAGCCTGCATGCTTCCAGTCAGCTAGCCAGTTCTGCCCAGCTCTTCCTGCAAACTGATTTATCTCCTGCACTTCTTCCACTGGTCCTTTTTGCACTGCAATGCATTCGCCAGAGGAGTTTCCCCGCTGATTTCACACGTGCATCAGGACAACACTTGCCGATCCCTCAGACAGCGCTCTGGTAGGGAGGACAGGCAGCCTGCAGCACCCAGCAGTGCCTGTTTGCTTTGTAACAGATATTCAAAGCTGCGTGTGTCTGTGTGCATGTGAATGATTCTTACCTTTATGTTTGTGTCAAATGCATACATGTGCATGTTTATGTGTTTTTTTTACAGCTTGTACTTTAGGCCACCAGGCAGCAAACCCCCCCATTGTTCTCAGAAGGAACCATCTTAATGTAAAGTGAGAGTGATTTGTCCCAGCAGACGCTGCAGTCAGGTCTCAGCTCCTCTTCTCCCCTTCTCCCCCTCTCACACACACTGCATTAGAGGTCTTCAGCACAGCCGGTTGCTATGGCGATCTCATTGTCTGGTGCTGACCTTTGACCTGCCACGGTTGTCTGTTGGAGTATTCTCAGGGTTGTAATGAGGATTAGTGGAGATAACCGGCAGACACGCACTATTATGGGTTTAAGGCTTTGAACTCGGTAACCTACATCCAGGTAATTAGGTTAAACTACGCAGGTTGTCCTGCTCATAGTGGGTCAGCAGAAAGCTAGAGGTGTCTGCACCTTAAACATGGCCAAATAACAGGGATACTGCATTATCTCTGTAAATCAACCCATTCAGTGAGGTAATGGCACATGTTTTTGTTACTAATAAATATAAATATGTCAGCATATTACTTTGTGATTACTAAGTAAGCGTTGTTTTATTATTGAGGCAGAAGTAATATGAGCTATATTCTGTTAGCATACTCTTTATGCACCATTTTTATATTTTTAACAGTTAAAACTATCAATGTATGTTTTGACACTGTGCAATAATTTGATTATACACATTGCACATCTTTAATTCAGTTTATTGTTTGTTGGACAAAAGCAGTCTTGCTGAAAATAATACACAGGGTAATAATATACTATGTGTTACAGTAAACCAAAAACATTCATTTGATATTTCTATACAAGGAAAACCATATAAACCAAAAACATTTTTGAATTTCTAAACAAGGAAAAAACAATTATAAACCAAAAACATGTTCGATATCTCTATACAGGAAAACAAATAAACCCAAAAACATTTGATATTTCTATACAAGGCAAAAACAATATAAACCAAAAACACTTTGCTACCTTTGCTGCTTGTGAAGTATGATAAACACATTATTTTGAACATTTTCCCTTTTTGTCCCCTGACTCATGGTCCTACATGGACCTTTCATGTATGTAGACACTGGACTGAACACAAAAGCTAAAAAAAATCTTCAAATGTATGCAATTACAAAGTATTTGAGTCTGCCCTGGTCTGTGTTGCCACATAGTAATAACATGCTGCAACATCTACCATTATTGAAATAGAGATGATGTTCACTGTGAGGCATTATCTATCTCAAAGTCTCTTCGTGAAACAACTGCCTGCCTGGAGGATAAAAAACCTTGTAGAAAATGATCAGCAGCAGTGTAAAGTGTCCATGATTATGTAGTAAATATTAATTTAATGAATGAATGAATTCTGAGCTGATAAAGTTTGGTTTGTCACTAGATTCTGTCATTGAAAAACATGTCATCTCCACTGAGTAAAGGTGCCCCCACATGTGTGTGGGTACTTTGGCAATGAGCTGAAGGACACATGCACATCCACTCTCTTACGTAAATGTGTGGGACAGAAGGGGGCCGAGGTAGCGAGGAAGGTTTCGTGAAATGTCAGAGACATTGCCAACATTTTAACAGAGCCAACCCGTTATGACCAAGAGTGCGTTGTGCTTTAGCCTACTCTCACTCCTCAGACTTCTCTTCCTCGGCACAGACACGCATTTTATTACATGAGCTTGCCTCTGATTAGGGCTGCTTTGTATTTTCTGTTAACCTGGTCCAAGCCAATTAAATTTAAAACAACCCTGTGAGGTAGTTATCTGTAATAGCTGCAGGGCTTGGGTAGTGGCCCAGAAAAAGGCTGTGTAGACGAGGGGAAATGTCTGTTTTATTTGATTTGGGGTTCAGTTATTTGGCCAGATCCCACTATACATTAGAGCAGATGTATGGCCCAGGCTGTGCCAGGTTGAAGCTTTATATCCAACCAGAGACAGCGATTTAATGACAGGGGACTCCAGTCAGATGTTATCTGTTTGCTTTAATGCAAATTTTTATTTTTTATATCAACAACAATACAAAGAGTTAAACACATAGCACTTTGTATGTGTTTTAGTACCTACAATAGTTATAATTCATCAACATATTTGTAGAGTTAAACTTTGATACCTCTTAACGTTCCACTCCTGAACCCTCCTGAGTTCTTTGCATCCGTGAGTTTGAGCCTTGTCCTGACTGTTGTAAGGCTCTAAGTCCCTGGATAAGCTTTGAAGTCGTGCCACTTGGTTTCTCTGGGTGAAAAGAAATCCTCACTTTGCCCCCCAAAAGAAATGCCACTCAAATCCTACCAAGGGCACACAATGGCCTCCGTCTGGAGAAACCAGAGCTTATTCATGCATCAACCTGACTTGACTAATTTAGAATATAGCTTACACACCTGAGGAGGATCAAACCTCTCATCTTCATGCTCCATTGTGTCATTACCTCTAGAGAATGCCATCCACAGAGTTGTAATGAATGTAATGAATTCATATGCTTGTTTATTTTTTTTGCCTCCACCATTTATTCCCTCTGTTCATCATTTATTATCCTCCCAGCTCTGGCTGTTACTGTACAGTATATGCAGTCACTCTTTAATGCACCACTGGGGTTTGCGTGCATCTGTCTGCACACGTATCTGTGTGTGTGTGAGTGAGAGTGCAAGCATACACACGTGCAGTCATATTGCCAACATGCCTACTCAGCATGTTGTACTCTCACAAACTTAAGTAAGCCTCATTGTGAGAGGATCTGGGGCCCCCATGCTGCTCTGCCTGCATAGTGTTTGTGTGTGTATTTGGGTCAGTGTGCATATGCATGTGTGTCAGTGTTTACATAAACCGATGGACCCGCTCACCTTCCTCTCTATCCTTCCCAAGGTGAAACGTTTATTTACATATTTAGACATAGCAGCTCCAAAACTCAACACTACAGAACTAAGATAAGAGTCAACCTGCTAACCAAAAGCAGCATAGGAAATACTTGAACACACAAAGCTGGCACACGATTAAAGAGGACATTTTTGTGATGCATAAAGGTTTTAAAGTTCATCCCTGCTCTCCTGGAGGTGTTAGAGCTGGAGTGTGTTGCTATCCCTTCATGCTGACCAACCACTGTCAGCCGTTAAATTGAGTCCATGTGGGTTTAGGGTGTGGCTTTGAATGGTGCACATTTCCTTCTACTAGTGGGATTGTAGTATGTTACATAACGCACTGAAATGGAATTTTGAATGTGAACCCATTGTGTCCTTAAAATAGCCTGCCACATGAGTCCCAAGCCATCCATACAGGAAGTGTGATAGCTACACACATGCAGTTGTATTTGTGTGTGTAGACTTTCAGTCAGAGATTTGAGTCTACAGAAGATTTTTTGGAAAAGTGATTAGTGTGATATGCCAGCAGCCTCTCTCAAGTGTGCTGAATGTGAGCCACACTGCTGCCTCCTCTCAGGTAACACAGACATTCTGGTTTCATGGTTCCCTTTAAGGGAAATCAGGTTTTCTACTGCCTCGGCCTGGCTTTACAGGATGCAAAATGCTAATGCTAGGTTTGCATATAGATTAGTACTGCTTATTTTTAGCCTCCGAACATTTGTGTGTGTTGATCTTTCGGGCTTTGACCTGTGCAAAGATGTGTTCGGGTCCGTGTGATTTGTATGAGAGGTTGTGTGCGACTGGATGTGCAGCACGGGGAGAAATCCAAGCATGAAGTTGTGTTTTCCCATTTTCCCATGATTGTTACCACTCACTTCAGCACCTCCAACAACCTCCTACACACCCAGTCTGCACCGGATAATACATCTTGCTCTTTCATCATCTGACCCTTGCTAGTATCCACACTACTTTCTGCGGAACATGATAGGTAGAAAGTCACAACTGAAGAAAAGAGAAAAATACTGCCCTTCATCAAAGATCTGTAGCTGTTCCATGCAAATGAGAGACAAGTTTACATTAGTGTCAGAGGTAATCGCAGTAATGACAGCTATTGGCAACAATGGTGTTTGGCACGGCTCCATCACTTGGCCAATCTCCATTGGGTCAGCCTCCAGATGTGTCAGAGACAGTTTATGACTGTGGTGAACGGCTTTCTTTACCTCACTTGCATGCTTGTGTACTGCAGCTTAGGGTGATTAATGTCCGGACTACTTGTTCCTAACGAGAGCTGGGCAGCTCGTTAAAGGGAAAAAACATATGGGACACTTAAAGAGCTGAAAATGAAGGGTGCGGTGGAATATTGTTAGTAGTTGTGGAGTATTTTCAGATGAACGCATGGAGTGGCTGCAGGAGGAGGACTGTATTGAAGGCTGAGGAGCACGGTACAAGCAGCACAGTTCATGCTTAGTTTTAAACTCCATATTTTACAGAGAGATGTACTAAAATGTGCATGTTTTTATAAATTATATTTTCATAAAGACGGTTTAACACTGTGGAAATGTATAATAGTCTTCACTGCATTTTTAAAACCTGTCTTGATATCAAAGAATCAAAGGTTACACAAGCCAATAAAAGCTGTGTGTTTAATCTAATGTAACAACCAGACGGCAAACTGCAAGTTGTTTCTGTTTTTCTTTTCTATATACCATATCATAGGGGAATGAAGTCTTTATGGATCATTTAATGTCACCTAGCTGTTCAGTTGAATAGTTTGTGTCAGTAGTGTTAAGTCAATACTATTATATCCTATAACACGGTAACTGCATAAGAGCTGCAGCAGCACATGTCGGTTGATAGTTAAATGGCAGCAGTTTGTAGGCGTGTAGCTTACACAGGCTTGTTTCATTGTTTAGGTTTGTGTAACCTGTTTAACAGTCTAGCTTGTGGACTTTACTATATGTGTCAAACCTGCTACACTAGTTGTGATCTTCCCATTCAGAGGTGAGCTCAGACATAAAATCCCATTCATAATCATCCAGGTAAGGGTGTTCTTGAGTTACAACAGGAGTAAATTACTGAAATATGCATATTTTGGCAGGTGCATACACATTCATTCATTTTACAGATAATCATACTAGTTTATTTCCGGATCAAACATTGAAAAGCTACCGTATGGCCACATGGTTAGGCAATATAATAATATGATATTCTAAATCTGTAGGCACTTATCCACATTGTGAATAAAATAGCTAAAATGTGCTAAAACAGCAGAGAATATGTTGTTGCAATGTGGACTGAGGTTTTCTGTTACAGACAGTGCTGCAGAAATATTATTTTGTGGGGATAAAGTTTGCTCCAGCACACCACACACATGCCTTGTGTATACACGTGTTTAGTCTACATCTGTGTTTGTTTTACAGTGTTAGGAAACTTGTGATTATTACTGTTGGGGGGAAAATGACTTATGTTGAAAAATGACTTGTTGTTGGTGTATTTATAAATGGTGTTCTAAATTACCAGCCAACCTTCTTAAAGGATGTGAAATCTGAACAGGATGTTTGAAGTTGTCTATTCTAAAAAATAAGAGAACTAAGAAAAACAATTGCACCCAGCAGCCACCACCGTAGACAAATGCTTAAATATATGTACTGTCTGGCACTGGCTTTTTAAAACGGTTTGCCATGAGGCTACACTTATATAAAGCCACAACACACAGGAGTTTTACTGTGATAAGTTATAAGCATCTAACCGACTAACTGACTGACTGTTGAACTGTGTGGTGTGATAAAAACAGCCTTGCAGCCATGGGACTAAGGATGCAAATCTTAAATATAGTTTTCATTTTCACCATAGTGTTTGAAACAGCGTAGTTAAACGATGTTACGGTTAGAAAATGTACATGTTGATAAATGAGCTCTGACGTGTGTCGGTGTTGTCACAGGTGTGCATACAGTGTTTTTCATTGGCTTTCACTAAACTGATGACTCAACCGATCCCTTTTATAAACCACATTTGATCATGTGCCATATTGGCTGTAATTCAGGCTTACTGGGTGTAACATGTTTATGAATTCCTTTAGAGATATTGAGGCTTTTTGCTTTTTATAATGACTTAATCTTTCACAATGACATGCTTGTGCATTTGCTTTATTAATCCTTTACATGTAAACTGGACATCACACTCATACAATCATTTTTATTATATTTATTTTTGTTGTGTCTGGATTAAGCTGCACACTCTCTACTTCCACAATCAAACACACGGCTGAAGTTGGTTACTAGAGTGTTACCGACACTTGCTCGGCCTGCCTTCATGTTTCCGTGTCCTGGTGTGACCTCAATGTCCTGGCCACATGGTTGCCTTTAAAAGGGGGGAGTTCTTTACTCTCTCATAACATTTTTCTCTCTTTGTTTTTTGCTTTCTGTCTCCTTTTCTTTTGTCTAACCGCAGCTTTTCCTCAGGGAATTGTTTAGAAAGAAAAAAAGGCTTGAGACATGGAGAGAAAGAACAGTATGGATGTTGTGAACATCCTATTTCTTGCTCCCATCACAGTCCTCCACAACATTTCTAAATCATGTGGGCATTAGTCGTGCTGCAGAAAATTATACCGCCACGCGAATGCCACTGTTTGTTATCCTTTAGAAGGGATGATATAACATGCTTCTATACTGTGTCTGATGGGAGAGACTGCAACATTTATCTATAATATAACAAATCACATGCCTTAAAACTTTGGGGGAGTAGTTCAATATGGGAGGGAGGCTTACGCACAAGCACATTCTCCTATCTGCAAACTTGCCAGTGTCATTGTCATGTGATGTTGTCTTCTGCTGAAAAGAAGTATTTTGATCATCATTTTATCAATATTTGGATTCCCATATATTTTTATAGTCCAGCTTTTTTTTTCTGTGGCTAAAGGAGTCAAATTGATCACCCTTCAGCCATAAGTGTGAGTTAAATTAACAGTTACTAGTATTGCGTTATCAATGATAAGATCGGATCAATTATTTTATCTATAAAATGTCAGAAAATGCTAAAGAATCTAGTCACAAAGTCTTGTTAGTTTCATCCAAACAACCATGCAATTTAGGTTGATACAAAGAAGGGAAAATAATTTGATTTGATAAGTAATTAATCAAATAACCTTCAGTTTATCAATTTACCTCCAAATAAAAAGTTTAAATAAATCAATTTGTATCCATTTTAGGTTTAATTTTGAATCACTTAATGGCCTAATGGTTTCAGCAGTGGAGCAAAGAACTGAGAAGTGACAATCCCCAGGGGTGTGAAGGGTTAATTTCCCAGCAGTGATGGAGTGTTTTTTCTGTGATCCCAGGTCCAGCATGTGCAGTATCTGTTCCACAGTTTACCTCCAATCCATGTGTGTAGGGCTGGAGTAAAAGGCTCACATAGGGGATCCTTTGTTTAGGAGAGTCTAGGCATGGAAGATAATTTACAAGCCGCTAAGGTCCTCACGCCATTGGCTGATGAGGCTCTGTCTGCGTCTGCAAAAGGCATCCCGTGTGTGTGTGTGTGTGTGTGTGCCTATACGTCTGTGTGTGCGCGGCGAGTGTGTGCGCGTCTGCTGTAGCAGCACTTTGCTACAGCGGCTCACAGTCGCCCTAGTCATGACACCCAGGAGCTTGCCCTGCGCACGGCTACTGTAGCCAGTGTTTTCTTTTGAGGCTGAAGGAAGGCAAAGCAAGATGGCCACCAGTACCTTTTAGGGATATGCTGCCTAAACCGGAGGGGCTTCCTCCGAGGACAGACAAGGTAAAGGCAGCCGGAGTGTTCACCCTGGGGTCTATTGTCTCGCTGCAGATGGGTCAGCTACAGTGGAGCTCATCTAGAGGTTATCCTCCGTTGTCTCTCTCTCTCTCTCTCTCTCTCTCTGCCACCCTGGATTTAGCTGATTGGAGCGCTTTATTTGGAAGCTGGTGTTGTTATTGTTCCTGAATCACTCAGGACCTGGGCTTCTGTGTGTGAGTGTTTGGCTTGTCTTTTACAGGTGGGTTTAAAGGATGTGACAACAAACTCAGCAATAAAAAGGTCAGTTTCCACAGTAACAGACACCTCACTTCTCTCTCCCCGTTGCATGTCTTTTTTAGCCGTTGTACTGTATGAAGAGCCCCTTTGCTTCTCGTTCTCTTTCTTGTACTGGTTTGGACAGCCATATTTCTGCACCTGCTGTTTTCTGAAGAAGTGGAGTGCTTGTAAGCCTTGGGTCGTAACTTGTAATTTGGCAGGCTTTACTTGTTTGGCTGCAGTAGTAATGGTGTTATTATTGTGTGGTTTGTAGAAAAGGTCCCTCTGTTACTGATGTCTTAATCTGTATAATTTTATAGTTGATTAAGCTCTGATGTGAACTGGTGTACCGGGAGGCAGTTCTTTTAAGTTTATTGCGTTTATTGCAACATATAAGGCCTTCTTTGACACTGTTTTTCTTTTTATGTAGTGAGTTTTGTATGTTAACTACATGACATTGAGCGTACACAGGAAACGCTCTCTCAATGAATGAAGGAAATTCTCACGTGTTTGTAGAAACACACATAAACCGCTACTTACGCTCTCAGCCAGGAAGGAAGTACGCTTCTTCATTGTAAAAGTGTGAGGTCCTAACACCGTTTTATTTCTCAGCCCTCACAGTTCAGTTGATGTGTTTGAATTCAGGTGTGTATGAACATTTTGATATGTATGTGAGTGTGTTTGTATGTCTGTGTTAAGATTAGATACACACACCTTCGAAACTTCCTTGGAGACCCATTAGAGAGTGAGGGGGTTGTTAGGATTCAAGCGGCAGTCACACTTTTGTTGCTAGGGTTAGGTCTCTGAACGTGTGTTTGTGTAAAGCACTCACCCTTAGCTACTCCAGCACATGTTTTGTTGATTGTTAAAGCTTTGACAACTGTAGTAGTTGGGTGTGTGTTCGTCTAACAAAAAAAAAAAGAAGACTGTCTTTGCATTTAGAACAGTACAGTGCCGTGTGAGTGACTTTAGACACCCTGAGGCAGACACAACACAAAGACACAGCTCTAACACATCACAGACACAGCTCTCTCCAGAGACCCAGTGACTAAATGAGAGCACATGACTCTGCATTTACATCCTGCATTAGGTTTTTTGTTATCACAAGGCTAAATGTAACATAATTAAAAACAGGCGCTGTACTTTGATGTCAGCTTCAGTTTCTGAATACTTGGATGCGCAAATGGATGCACACGCACACACAATGCATAGAGACACGCGTGTGTCTGGTGCAGTGCTGGAAGCCGGCCAGTGCTGCTTTGTCATTGAAAGCAGTTTATTGTGATAGACACACTGCCTTTCCCTCTCCCTCTCCCCCCCCTGCTCCCCATCTTTCCACTCTTCTTCTCACTCTCTCATTTGAACATCACGGTGGCCCATTTCCACACGCTGCGCGGAGCTCGTATCTAACCCTGTTGCATTGGCAGCTTTGGTATTGCCTCAGTCTGAGCTCCAGCTATCTGTTGCATCAGTAGCATGTTAGTAGTAGTAAGGAACAGTCCTGAAAGTCATGCAGTGGACTGGAGAGAAAGAGCAATGGATAAGAGAGGGATCCAGAATACCACATAAATTGGCTCCACCATACTAATCATGTCTGATCTCAACATTTTATTCATCCTGAACAGCTCACTCGACAGTTCAGCCTCTGAACAAATTGTTAACATTGTTTTAATAAACAGCTTTTTCCAGTGTGCCTTGCATTCCTGTGGATAACTGGACAGGAACATACACAAACACAAGGTTGTGACATGTAAAAATATTTCCAGCACAGCTACAATGGAGTTAAATATGAAAAACATTTTCTGATATCTCAGCGGTGAACAGCAGGTTCACCAGTGCCACATAGTCAAAGAGCGAGGGCTTCTATTTAGAGCTGCATGTCTTATGGAATTTCAGCAATGAGAGTGGAAGAAAATCATTACAGAATGGGAAGATAAAAAAACTTTTTCCACTGATGCTTGAACACATATTGTTTTTTTACTCTGTTTCCTTCGCTACAAAATCGTGCCTTTTTTGCAGGTTTGTAATCAAACACTAAAGAATTCACACAGCACCTTTTTGGGTGTCAAATCACCTTATCAGAAACACAGTCTAGGTTGAGAGTCAGTCGGTATACCAAAAAAAAAACATTCTGAGTGCTTCATCTCAAAGTAAGCTCCTGGACTGTGTTGAATGCTACAGATTTGTGATAATATCACATGTAAGAAAGAACATCAAATGTCTCATTAAACACAGCCTTCATCCTTTAGCCCCAAAATGAATATATTGTATGCCAGTACCTGTCCTTGTTAACATTTGTCTCTCTGGCTTCACACAGCACAGTAACAGATCTCTTCAAGGTAACCAACAACCGTCTTTAATCACCCAATGCAGAAGGTTGCTCAGTATTAATCCTCTTAGATCTCAGCGCTGCCTTCGACACCTTTTGTTTCCCAACTTAAGTTTAGCTTTTAGCTCCGGAGCACTGCTTAATCTCTTGTGTTTCAATGCCTTCTTCCTCATGAATGACAGTTCATGCCTTTGCTCAGTGGCCATCACATGCAGGATGTCACAAGGTTCAACTCTTTTTTCACTCTGCACGCTTGAAAGTCAAATGCACTGTTACCATTTTATCCAGGATTTTTCAGAACTTTTAAAATGGACCAACCCCAGCTCCAGCTTTGGGTTGATGTTTAGCAGCAATGTGACCTCGAAAATAGTACTCTATGTAGTTAAATGCAGTAAAAAATAGTATGGTAGTAGTATATCAGTGCGACCTAGTTCATGTCTGATGGAAATTGACAGGACAAAGTTAAACAGAGCACATGTAACTTATAAACTCAAGTGTTTTTTGTTTGGTCTGTGGGTTTCTAGGAGTCTGGTTTATATTGAAGTACTGTTCTGTACTACTCTTGATCTGTCAGAGTCCACATCTCCTGCTGTAAAATGCATTAAAACAGTGGCAGCGATGGAGTTTAATTGGTGTTTTTGCCAGTGATAAACAGTGATAAAGAGCCACCTACACTGCAGTGGCGCTAGTTCCTTAGAGGGAAAATGGGATACCTCTCTCACATACACACACTAACACACACACACACATAAACATAGAGCACACACAGCTCACAGTAATGCACACATATCCCCCAGCTCTTGCAAACGAGTTTAAGATCCTTTTGTCAGCTGAGTCTTGGCACATGATGCAGTGTTTTTTTTTTTATCTTTGTCACGCTGCAACATTTTTAATCAGTCTTCCACTGCTGAGGGCTTTAGTTTTGAATGTAATGCAGAGTTAAATCCTAAAATAAGAAGCAGCTTGACTTGACGTCCGTTGATTACATGCTCACTCAAGATGATGAAAAATAAAAAAGGCTTTTACATATTCAGTTGCAGGAAATCCTCTATATAAGATAGATTTTTATCAGAATGGGTTTTGCTTTAGTGCCCTTTTAGTTTCTAATACTACTATATGTTTCTGTTTTCTGTGAACAATACTAAACTACAATATTCTGGCAACTGCAGAAAAGCAAAAAGACTGTCCTCAGAGTTCCTCAAGTTGTATTTCTCACCAAATCATTTTTTTCAGCTTATGGTCCTGGCTGTGGTTGTCTGCACTTAAGACAGTCTATGTTATTGTGTATTCCACATGGCTTTTGGGGGCAATCAATATGTCAATAATTTGGACCTTTGGATGGTTTTTAGCTCTGCTGGCAGTCAGAATTCACCTTAGCTGAAGGGTCAAGCAGTGCTGTAGATGCAATGAGTCTGGATAGGACCCCGAGCAGGTTAATCACTCACTAAATAATGTGCAGGCATTAGCATGGCAGAGCTGCTGTGTTAATAATCACACGTGCTTGCATACTCATGCATGCATGCCCAGGAACACACCTAAAAACGCAGCACAAACACATGCACACAAGCACTCAGTGACCCACTGGCAGTGACGTAATCAAGAATTGTGCGTGACTCCAAATGTTTGCTCATTGGTGCTCGGCTATCTGTGGGTCTGTGGCTCTGAACACTCGACTGCTCAGGCAGGAATGTAGTCCTGAGTTAAGCCTCGACTGTGAACGGACATAGTTCAATCAGTTGGAGATCAGTTTCGGCAAGATTTATAGAAAGCAGATTCTTTGTTTTCACATGCCATAATATTTTCCACAGCCTTCATTGTGGCTGCAGCAGATGCTCGTGCCATGCTGGGAGGCAATCTGTTGTACTGTGTGCCGTGACTGTTAAAACAAGCTGAATCACTGTATACTGCCAGAGCTTGTTGAGTCACCTTTCTCTTTCTGTTGTCTCTCTCTGTCTCTGTGTCTCAGGTGGTTCCAGAAAGTGGGTCGGTAAATGGCAAAGGCAAGGCACAGATGGATGACACCCGCACGGCAGCAGAGGAGGATGAGGGGGAGGAAGGCCACATACCTCATACACAATCCCCCCCCATCAACAACTTGCTCACCCACAACCTGGCCTCAGACCAAGCCGGAAGGCCAGCACTTGTTAAAAGAGAGCCCGGGCTGGAGCTGACCAGCATTGCACTTCACCAACATGTATGCTCTTCTGGGACTTTTCAGAATGGTTCTGCTGAGAACCTGACAAAACCTAATGGTGCTAATATGACCACTGGGTCACACTCTGATCTGAAGTCTGCATATAAAAGGACTACGATTGCATCAGAGCCTCAAAGGACTATAATAGCTGCAATCCCTGAGGACTGCTCTCTGAATGGGCCCAAGACTCCTCCAGATGACATGTCAGTTCCGCTAAAGAAGATCAAACTGGAGGAGCCATGGATGTGGATAACTGAACAAGCCACCACACAGCTGAGTGATGAAGATGAGGTCTGCGAAGACCCACTGTCCACGCTGGCGGCCGTGGTATGTCTTTCTGTCACAGAGAGGAAAGGACTGGAGGAGAAACTTTTCAGCTCACGTTCTTCCATTCTTTGTTCCATCAAAACAGAACCACCAGATTTACTCTTCGTCAAGAAAGAGCCTGAAGACTTGAAGAATGACTTGTGTCAGAAAAGCACTCCTGTTAGCCTGCAAAGGACTCCCCAGTCTATCAAAAGTGAAACTCCTCCAAGTGTCTTGCTACCAAGCGTGCAGTCTTTGGCAGAGAAGAGAAATCTCAGTTTTGATCAGGCTATTGCTATTGAGGCTTTGACTCAACTGGCAGCTATACCTCAAAACACCACAGGGTCCATTAAAGCTGAAAGTAGGTGTGAACATCCCATTTCTACTGCTGCCCCATTTTCAACCTCCAATACAAATACAACCCTGCAAGAAGCCAAACCCACAGCAAGTATTCCCTACAACAAAGTCTCGGTCATCAGCTCACCACTACACCAGACGTCAGTCATACGCCCTCCTGTGGCCAGACAAGGGAATGTCATCCAGTGTTCCCAGGGGTCGAGCTACAACACAAAGCTGTCTCTGCAGGACCTCTTAGAGGCCAGTTCAGATCGTGATAAAGCACCCTGCAGGAGGGCAGAGAAGGGCTTTGGTTCTCATGTCACCAAGTCAGAATGCAGCTATCAAAATCCCAGTGACATGAAGTTCAGTAAAGATCACGAGCAGTTGTTTGGGGAAGACAAAGACATGGTTGTCGGTAAAGCGAGGAGAAACAGAGATGAGGAGGAGGTGGCAGCTCAGCTGGCAGACCTGGCCTTCATCATCCAGTCCAGACACAACCAGCAGTCAGAGAACAACCCTCCAAAAGGAACACCTGTGTCAGCCATCATGTACAACTACAACTCCCAGCTACCCCCCAGTCAGAAAAAGCCCCTCATAAAAAAAGCAAAAGCTACACCTTCCAAGCCCAGGAAGAAGAAGAGTGATGGACCTGAGGGAATCAACTGCAGGACCCCCCTCTCAAAACGTTTGCCAAATGGAGAGACACACCACAGGAGCAGAGGCAAGAAGTCTCTCCCACAAGGGAAATCAGGCTTTCACCACAAGAGGAACCTGTTTCTGCCTCAGGCTCAAATTGACCTGAAGAGATACTTGGCTGAGGCTCAGGAGGAAAGGAGGCAACTCATTCATCACAGTAATGCACAGAATACAGCCCTCTTAGGGCCGCAGACTCAGAATTATAGCACTCTCACAAGGATCAACCACATTCGGGGTCAAGAAAACCAGCTATGGTCTCTTTCAAATGGTCCACTCCACCAACACAATCCATGCAATGGACATGCTGCAGGACCAGGGCAGGAGTGTGAAAGGCATTTGATATCTCAGGTAGCACAGCCCTGTGGTGGGCTGCAGCACAGTGCTGATCCTAACGCCAGCCCAGCCAATACCGCTTTCCTCAGCCACACCACTGGGCACTATGGTCTAGCTAATGGCTTCTCAGGAGCTCGGCAGTCCCCTCCTCCAAGCCAGCAGGGCTACTACAAGCTGGAGAGGTCAGGACCTGTCACTGTCCTGTCCACGGCTACTGATGGGGATCTGGGCCACTCTGCAGAGTCAACTCCATCCAAGAACAGCATCAACAGCTTTCTGGAGTCTCCTATAAGTTTTCTGGATACCCCTACCAAGAACTTGCTCAATACTCCTTCCAAAAAACTGGCTGATCTTCCATCCTGTCAATGCATGGGTGAGTTTTTGTTAACCCAAGATTTTCAAGTCTTTGATGTGTTCATTGGTATCACATTTGATATATTCCACTTTGTGACTAAAGTGTCTTGTCCCTTGAAAGTTTGCTTTCGAGTAACACTGATTTTCTTTGACCTCAAACTGATTCTCGTTTTTCTGTTTCTCTCTCTCTCTCTCTCTCTCACACACATCCAAACATACACACACACACCCACACACTAGCTGTGCCCTAATTCAGGGGCCAGTTCAAGCAAAAGGAGGCCGCATTTCTCTGCCATATTTGGAGGAGGCTTTGGGATTCTTTGTGGAGTCTTGATGACCCTTGATATAATGTATTTGGCCTTGAAATGTGGACATCCTAGATGCTGGCCCCAGAACTGAGATACAGCTACATTTCCTATGTATACCACATTTACATTAGTGTGACTTCCTTATCAAGAATGACTGTAAACTGGGCGTCAGTGTTTATTTGAAGCTGTTGTGCTAACTGAAGGACAGTTCTACACTCAGTAAAGTTTCTTTGATATCTAATAGATCTTGGGTTTTTTTTTTCCACAGACCAAATCATTGAAAAGGAGGAAGGTCCTTACTATACTCACCTTGGGGCAGGACCTAGTGTTGCTGCAGTGAGAGAGTTAATGGAGAACAGGTAGAGCGACTACTACCACTCTGTTTACACATTGAGTATACGTGGGTGTGTTTACTACCAAACATCCTGAGTGCCGCCCACTCAGCCACAGGCTTGGTGGAATGGGGTGGGGTCACAGCCAAACAGTCTGTCATTAAAAGGAAACATTGCTGAGCTAGCTCAACACGTTCACCCTCTGTCTCAGCTACACACATGTACACACAACACATACAACATGTTGAAACAGGAAACCCCTAGAGCTGAGACGAGGGGCCCGTAGACCAAGATGACAGCCAGTTTAAAACAACTTGCATCACAGTGCATCTGACAGCCACGCTTAACTAAAAACTGTTTTTCAATGGAAAAGTACTTACGAATCAAAGATATTTCAGTATTTATTCTTATTATTAACTGATACGAGTCTAGGAAGTTTTCTGCTTGCAGGCACAAATGTTTGATTAGCAATGTAATGTTGTCTAAGAAGTGTTCAGTGAAATGTTTCTCATATGTATGTTGTGTTTGTCACAGGTATGGTACCAAAGGAAATGCAGTAAGAGTGGAAGTTGTTGTTTACACTGGGAAGGAAGGAAAGAGCTCCCAAGGGTGTCCAATAGCTAAATGGGTATGTGGCTGCTGTTCGCATTCATGGTACTATCCTAAATGTCCTGAATATGTCTCCTGTTTGTTGAAACGTTCTTGTTGATTCTACTATTATATATTTAGACAGAAATCACTCCCAGATCCTTACCACTTTATCCTTAACACTTACCAAAACCACAGCAAACCCTTAGCTACCACCAGTCATGTAACCATAACCTAAATATAATTATTTCCAACTTAATCCCTAAACATCATGTCGAAGCTTACATGTAAATATTGACCATTTTAAAATGTTATTGGTCAATCACAGCGCTGCGAACACATAAGTCAGTAGGAATCTGTGATTTTGTGATAGAAAAAGTACTAGTTTTGCTGTATTTGCGTTTGCTGTTGTTCATCTGTTATAATCTCTTTGTTCTGTGTGTTTGTGTGCATCATCTGATAGGTGATTCGGCGTGACAGTGAAGAGGAGAAGCTGCTGTGTTTGGTCCGCCAGAGACCAGGGCACTACTGTGACGCTGCCGTATTGGTGATTCTTATTCTGGCATGGGAGGGAATCCCTCGGCCTGTGGCGGATAATCTCTACCAGGAACTCACGCAGTCCCTCTTTAAATACGGCTCCCCCACCAGCCGTCGCTGTGCCCTCAATGAAGAGTGAGTACCGCTTCCTTTGTTTTGCAATGAGACTACTTCTTCCCAACGTTGTTTGTTTCTTCATCTTCCTCCCGCCACTACATCTCCGCAGTCGTACGTGTGCATGCCAAGGCTTGGACCCGGACACCTGCGGAGCTTCATTTTCCTTTGGCTGCTCCTGGAGTATGTACTTCAATGGCTGTAAGTTTGCCCGCAGCAAAGTGCCCCGCAAGTTTCGCCTGCTTGGAGACTACCGGGAGGAGGTGAGGGAGTGGTCAACTACCACAAATCCTAGAGGAAATCATCAATTCCAATCTATCCTATTTGTTTCTCCTTGTGTTATAGGGATGTGAGAAGATATTATGTGTATGATCAGCATGCTGTTGTATCAGTTCTTTTGCTTCTCTGCATTTTGACTGCAATAAGGGCAGACTTGGTTGATCAAATCTTTACCAAACATTTGCCTCCTAGTGGCTTATGTTGGATATGAAAATCTTTACTGTAGGCAGAACACTATAAACAACAGACATTTTTTGTAAATCACCTGTTATTCACCCCTTTACTTTTAGGAGGAGAAGATCGAGAGCAACCTTCAGAACCTCGCCACTGACCTTGCACCACTCTATAAAAGACTGGCTCCTGAGGCCTTCCAAAACCAGGTATGAAATATTAAACAGCTGCCACACATAGCTCTCTTAGTTAGTATTAATAGAATTCCTCTATTTCCCTTTAAGTTTCTCTCTTTGTTCTCAAAGACCTCCTCACAGTTTATGCTCCAGATCTCTGCCTTCTGCTGACTCTCACATTAATTGTTGGGTGAAGCCTTATTCAGTTCATCTGCACCAAGACTCTGGAACAACCTCCCTGTAGATTGGAGAGCACTTACCGTCTTCACCACAAATTAAACTCTTGGCTCATGGCTTGTCTTTTTAACCCTCATAGGTGGAAAATGAGGAGGCAGGGAGTAACTGCCGGCTGGGCAGGAGGGAGGGACGTCCTTTTTCTGGGGTCACAGCCTGTGTGGATTTCTGTGCCCATGCTCACAAGGATACTCACAACATGAATAATGGCAGCACTGTGGTAAGCAAGCTATAAGTGTGACACCATGTTATCTACTCCTGTATTGTGTGTCTAAATGCACCCCCGACCTACTTCAAAGGTCATTAGTTCTAGTTTTGGCTCAGTCCCTTGATGTATGGATTACATATGGTCCACTGTTTTGTTGAACAACTTGCCTTTTGTCTGTGTCCTTTCTCAGGTTTGCACTTTAACCAAGGAAGATAACCGTGCAGTGCGCAACATACCAGAGGATGAGCAGCTCCATGTTCTGCCACTTTACAGGATCTCTGACAGGGATGAGTTTGGTCAGGTTGAGGGCCAGTGGGCCAAGATCCGAAGTGGTGCTCTGCAAGTTCTGTCCTCCTTTCCCCGAGAGGTGAGTGAACAGAAAAGCAGTTTTTTGTTTTTCTTTCTTCTTTCTAACTGCAACATCAGTGGTTTAAGACATCTGTTGCAAACATACGAATAAAATTGTAATGCAGTGTTTTAAATGATTTATTTTTTGTATGTGTCAGGTGCGTCTACTGGCTGAGCCAGTAAAATCCGCCCGTAAGATAAGGCAAGAGGCTCGTCTGAAGGCTCAAGCAGAGAAACAGGAAAAGAAGCTCGGGCTGACTCTCACTCCTGGGAAAGTAAAAAGTGAAACCCCCAACAAAGGTAGTAAATCCAAGTCTCTCTATTTTAATAAGCAATACATTGAGGTCAAATTGTATACATGTTTTTTGATTATCAAATCTGTGTTTTAAAAATGTATTTTTTCTACCTTCAAAACAGAGCCTCAGGGCTACTACAGCTCACAGAGACTACCACCCAGGCCAGCCAGCGTTGGAAAGTACCTACCGGACAGGAATCAACCCAGCACTTACAGCCAGAGCACCAGCAGCTACCCCACTCTGGGTGCAGGGGTCACCCCACAAAAGGAGGTCATCTCCCCCAACCATCATGGCCTGCCTGGCCTCCACTTTGGACAGAATGGCTCAGCTCTTAATTATAAGACAATGAGTGACGCCATGAATGGTTATTCTCCAGCATCTGGTGACCAGAGTGTTACTTCAGAACGTATACCTCCACATAATGCTCTTAGTGACTACCCCCCTGCTTTTAAAACTGAGCCCAACGAGGTGCACTGCTCTCCCCTGCGCAGACCCTCCCCCAGTGGGAGTGCTCCTCCTCCCTCCTCCTTCTCCCCCAGACCTACCTCTGAGGGCCTCTTCAGCAGGCTCAATGGACTCCACAGGGCTGCAGGAGATGTCATGGCAGAGGTCAGGGGTCATGGCCTCCCTCCACTCTCATCTCTCCACCTCCCCCCACAAACTCCCCCATTTGAACCAGAGGAAGTTAAGCAGGAAGAGGTGTGGTCAGACAGCGAGCACAACTTCCTGGACCACAATATAGGCGGAGTCGCAGTGGCACCGTCACACGGCTCCATCCTGATCGAGTGTGCACGGCGGGAGCTCCACGCCACCACCCCTATCCTCAGGCCAAACCGAAGCCACCCCACCCGCATCTCCTTGGTCTTCTACCAGCACAAGTCTCTAAATGAACCAGGTCACGGGATGGCTATGTGGGACGCCAAAATGGCCAAGCGAGAACGGGAACGGGAGGAGGAGGCGGAGAGATTAAGGATGGAGGACAGCCTGAACAACTGCATGGGGTTGAACGGCAAAGGAGCAGGAGGTGTGGAGCGAGAGGAGGGAGCAGGGGAGGAGGAAGAGGAGGCAAGGAGGATCATGAATGTTCCCACACGTCATGCATGGACTCTCCCGAGGGATGGTGTCGTCACCGTGTCCCCTTATGCTCTTACCCAAGTGACGGGTCCCTACAATCGCTGGACATAGTCAACATGTTTTACACACACACACACACAGAAAACTCCTACACCCTGTGCTTCTGCCTTACCTCAATCAACTTCAAACTGCTACTCTCATTTTTACGTCATTTTGGTTGTGCTTTTCTAATATCTGTTTCACTTTGTCTTCTTCATCTCTGCCTTCAAAGTGATGAGGAAGACCAAAGTTTGTTGGCTTTTTAACTGTGAGTTTCAGTGTTGTTTTTATTGTAAAGAGATGGTGCTTTGAAGCATTTTAAAGACGTTTTTAAACTGGTTTTATATACATGATTAAGAACAAAAAAGATGTGATTATTTATTCTGATCATAACGATTTCTATTTAATTCCTGGTGTAAGCCTGTTTACTGCAAGATTTCTATAATAACCTGCATTTTGTGTTGACGCTCAGAATTTATGTTGTACAGTAGGACTATGCTCTTTATTTTCAGCCAGTGGTTCTCTCTTCGTGAGATGAATCTCATTGGCTTTTACATTGGTGCCATTCTCACTGTAACCTACGTTTAGCAAACTCATTACATCACATAATGTAGAAAACAAGACTAATATCGTGCATATATTTACTACAGATTGTCACATGTAGCAACGTGCTTTTCCCTCTGCTGCCTCTGACGTCTGTTGGCAGTCGATGAAAGAAACGCACTTCTTTGGTTTGTTTTAGTTTCTCTTTGTCTGGATGGTTTGTCTTTTATTCACAGATATGTATGGCATATTGAGAAGCACTTTTTTTGTTTTCCTAAACTTAACTTGAAAAGGGTCCCAATCCATAGGCCTGAATATGTATGTACAGATAGAGATATATATGACAGTTTCGCATGAACCCGGTTTTATTTTTACAATATTTCTGCATTTATTTGATTTGAAATGGTATACATATCTAATGAAATTCAAAACTTAACATAATAAGGAATCGTGAAATGCTGCAACAAACAAGTGCTTATTATGATTGGCACTTACGTTCACCTTCTGGAAAAGGAATTCAAAAGTCTTTCACAGGGCACAAGTGTGATTATAGGATTTCAGAAACTTACTGTACATTTTAATGGTGCTAATGAGACCTCTGTTTTGTTTTTTTTCACAATAATCACAGAGTGTCAGATCTGAAAACAAAACTTGTTAGCCAATGCTGACTAATCAAACTTTTTCTTCTTTTGCCTCCTCTCTGCTCTTTTTGAAAAACCACTCAAACATCTGATCCCACTCAGACAATTGCCTAAGATGATTTCGGGTGCTCAACCCTTGTGAAGACTTTGTTTACAGATAGCTTTTTTTACAGGGTCTGAATGAGGGGGTTGGTGTCAACTCCTGGTGAATCAGGATGTTTATTTTTTATTACCCATGAAAGAGAAGCTCTTCATTTTAAGAACTCATCGATGATATTTCAGCACAACCGATAAAGACCTTTCACTGCTATTCACACTAACACTGGTGGTATGACGTTTCCTGTGAGAAACATTTTGGACTTTTAGACACTTGGACTTCCTTTTGGTGCTAATAGGACAAGATGTCAAGGTACATACATTGACCTTACCTGGTTATATACTGAACGGTGATGGCATGGTGCTTTTTTCTGAAACTCAGCACACACTGATCTGGTATATGATTCTGTACAAAGGTAGTTTTATCATTTCTCTGGATGATTACTGGCTGACAAGAGACTGAGATGCGTTGGCATCCCACCACTGATCATGATTTTTTTTCAAAATACCAGTAAAATAAAAGCAAATTGTTGTGCAGATGTCCATCTGGAGTTCAAATGTCTTCCACAGAGAACCAAACTCTCCGACAATTCTCACAAATCACAGCATACACGCAAAATGAAATGAATGTAAACAGTTTTTAAATCAGTTGATTCAGAAAGAAGATTTTTGAACATGACAAAGTTTCTTCTGATTTACTGTGGGGGACATTCTCGATCCACATTGAAAGTCTTTGTATCAACGAGGAACTAACAACTAGCACCAGCATTTAAAAAATCTGAAAAAAACAAACAAAAAACTTTTATTAGTAGAAAATGTGTAAATATGTATGTGAACCATATTGTTTTTACTGTACTTTTAATGGTGTTTAGACAATGGATGATCTTGCTTATTTTGAAACTGAATTACTGTATGTTGCTGAAAGTATATCCAGTTTAGACTTGAGAAGAGACTAAATTTAGCATTCCTTTTATGGATGGCTGATCTCTTTCGGGATTGTGAAATAAAGTCATATTTATATTTTGGACCTGATCACAAGTTCTTCTGTCCTGATTTGTACACATGTGCTGTGTACAGTGTGTGTGTGTGTGACACAACTTTTGACATATGAGGACCTTGTGTTATTTATTTAAACATTAAGTAGGTCGATCTGTTTTTAACAAGCCAAGCAGAATATATTTTATGGGTTAATTTTTATTCAAAAAAGCCAAAAACACTTTTTTTCTTTCTGAATTTCCCACACAAGCATACTGTATGAGTCACTGCTGAGGAATTTCAGTTCAGTAATTTAGACTTTGACCTCTTAATGTTTGGGAATGAATCACTTGTTTTTGTATAATTTCTCCCCAGGACTGGTAACATCATGGTATTTTTTTTTTTTTCCAGATGATGTTGGAAAATAATTTGCTTCTGACTCAGTGAAAACTTAGTAACTTCAACACAAGAATGCTTAAGAAGTTTAGTCTATTCTAAATAACAATCATAATTACTGCTATTACCACACAACCCAAGCATATTGAGAAATAAGTTTTGAGATAATAAATCAAGAACATGCTGTTCTTCACTATATGTAGGCAGTCTGTCAGTCTGGTTGAAGAAGTACTCAGATGTAGCCATACCACAATATAAAAATGCTCTGTTACAAGTAAAAATGCATTCAAAATTCACAAAAATGTACATACAGTAAGTAATTAGCACATTATAGCACACAATATACTAAAAGTACCAAATGTACTCATTACGCAGAATGGAGCATTTCAGAATAATAAACATTACTGGATTATAAGTGTTATTAAGTGTTCATCATTGACATTTTGTAGCTGGTAGGTGGAGCTAATTTTAATAACTCACAGTGAAAACATTGAATTAAATAATAACTGAGTTATTGTGTTACTGTGAAATATAACTCCCACAGTAGAACAGTGATGACACAAAATGATGATTCATAAATGTCTGAAATCTCAATTTACTGCCTATTACAAAATAAACTATGGTCTATTGTGAGTGACACAGTGGTTGTCTTCACTCAGTTCAGGGCAGTGTGACATTAAGTGATTACACCAGGGACACAATCTGTGAAGAATTTAAGTAGACCTTTATTAATTATGTTAAAATCCTTGAAAGGTTGATGATGTGTGGACATCATAGTGAGGATTCAGGAAATGATTAATCACATGTCAAGTGTCACAAAAAACACGATGTTCAAGGGTTAGGATACTAGAGGTGCTGAGCACATTGGTACATCTTGATGGCTTCTGTCAATCTTTCCAACCTCCTTAAAGTTGCACATCATTGTGTGAAATTTGCTAACACAGAAAGCCACATGTGACCAAACCACATGGAGGAGGAAGTCAGTAACTGAGCTCTTGTGGCCATAAAGAGCTTTGTACATTTATACCAGCCTTAATTTTACATCACAGTATGGGCCTGCTCACCTCACCTTAATATGGCTGTGCTACTGTAAGTGTGCCATCAGAATAAACACAGATGCTGCGTCACAGTCGAGTATAACTAATTACGCTGAGCACAGCTATGGAATGAACAGCTGGCAGCAACTGTAGCTGGATTTATCTCCACTTTTGTGGGAGTAAACTGTCAAAGAATGAGAAACATGAAAACATAAGAAAGTGGAACATCAGATTACATATAAATGTATGTGCATACTGTGTCTAGTACTAATCCTGCTGAGGTGAGATGTAGAGTGGTCAGGATAAAAGTCAGTTATGAACTGGTTATTAAATCCCTAGCGGTGGAAACAGTATTCGGATCCTTTACTTAAGTAAAAGTAGCAATACTACAATGTAAAATCACAGGGTTTCAAGTCCTGCACACTTGAGTAAAGGTAGGCAACAGAAGTATTAACAGAAAAATGAACTGAAATAGCAAAAGTAAAAGCACTCATCATGCAAATTTGCCTCTTTCAGTTAAATTATGGCATCCCCAAGGTGCAGAAAGTTGATTTATTTATTTTTTTTGAGCATAAGACAATAATTTCTGCACTCAAGTTATCTTGCGCAACAATATAAAAAATAAGAATTCTTCAAAAATGTAGTGAACATTTTCCTCTCTACTCCAAATGTAGTGGAGGAGAAGTATAAAACTAGTGCTTAGTTACTGTGAATCGCTGCCAACCCCAGTGATCACTCTACATCCTGACCTTCTTGAAGGAGGGAAAGAGTACAACAATTCCTAATCAGCAACAGTCAGTTATTGCAGATGAAAGCAGGTAGGATGACCTCTAGAGGCTCATGAGTTACTGCTTTTATAAGAGGTATAAGAAAAATAGCATGGAGGTAGTGGAGTATTTGACTTTTTGCTGTAAGATTCTTTTCTTTTAAGTTTATGTACATAAAGTTACAGAAACATATGAGAGAATAATTATAACAAAAGCCTATGATGTTATTATGGGATGATTTCAAAGATAATATACAATAGTTTGGGAATATGTTGAGAAATATCATGAGACAAATGAAGATTTTGTTATATTGTCTTTAACCTGATAGCCATCCCATTAATATATGTGGTAGTATCGGCTCCCTATTTGGTAATATTGGATTTAGAGTATTCCAAAAAAATGGGATGAGGTGCTGTGATTTTAATATATTTAATCCACTGGTCTTCCAAAAAACAAATATTACATTATTAATACCGCAGCAATAGTGTGAAATAATATTGCCTATACTATTAAAGAGGATTTTTACCATATTATCCCCCAACATCTTGTTCATTAATAAATGGGAGGAGCAGCAAGGATGCTCATATACAACAGTAACAGGACTTTTATTTTACAAAAATAAAAATTTACTTTTATAAAGTAAAGTAGGTGTGGCGGATTGTAAGGGTCCAGAACAATACTGTCAGACAAGAAACAGGAAAAGAAATAATATTGTGTTTGAGCCTTTTAATGAATCTTTATAAACACTATCTGTGATTGCACCGACCTTCCAATATTTAAATCTCTGACAAAGACTCACCTTTTTAAAATTGCTTTTAATGTTAAGCTTAGATTGATGTTTTTTTTTTTTACTGTTTTACTATTTAATGTTGTTTTGCTGTTTTTATGTTTTTATGTATCTTTGAGTATCTAGAAAAGCGCTTATAAATAAAATGTCTTATGATTATTACTATTATCCTGACTTCTGGGAAGAACTTCATAGAGAGACACAGCACTCTAAAGTATTTTCAACATCAAACATATTGATATTTTGATGTGTGTGTCCTTTATTTTTTTTATTCTATTAAACAGGGATCCCTCTTTTGGGTTTCATACCACCCACCTCGGCTTCCGTAGGTGTGTGAGTGGTTGCAGTGTGACGCAGAAGCGCTGAACGGGCAGAACATTTCTTCTGTCAAGATGGCGACATCGGAGCCGGTAAGAGAGACAAGAGATAGCTGGGGAGGGAGGGAGTGTGGGGGGGGAGAAAACCGACTTATGTGCATGGAAATAAAACCTACATCTTCACTACATCTGGCGGCTTCATTACACCAGCTCACACCCTTGAAACGACCCCGGTTATTGTGTGTTTTTTGGGGCGTTTGAGTCCACAGATGTGTGAGTCGGTGGAGCTCATTAGCGTTAGCAGGGTGATGGATACAGGCTGCCTCACTTTGTTGGCAAGGGAGGGACTCACTCACTGCCTGGACGTCGTTCATTCAAACTCCCCATCCGCCGTTTGTTTTACACTACTTCGATATTAGAGTCAGTATCCGTATGGGGGTTTTTTAATCGACTCCCAGCACCTTTAGCAGCTCACGTTAGGATGGTATTGATTGGTTTTTTTAGGACAATCTGGACACGTGTGTGTGTAGCTCGTAGCTAGCTGAGCTAACGTCTGCTAAAACGATGTCGGGTTGTGTTAGGCGTATATATATGTGTGTTTTATCAACCAATAATGCGAGATGTTTTCTGTGGGCCTTTTAGGTTTAATGGTTAAAAAGGTTGACTGTGTAAAGATGGACACTACTGTCAAATGTTTAAGGTACTACTAGCCTACTTTAAGGGTTAGCTAATACTTACAATTCGACAGTGTGCTATGAGTGTTTGTTTTATATATATATTCCCTGAGAAATATCAGTAACTAATGTGCATAGGATGGCCAGTGAGGGAGGATTTTACCAATACCTTATCTTATTCAGCTTGACCAGTTTAAACAGGTTTAGAAAACCACCACTTATGGGTAATGAAGACTTTAAAGTCAGGACCAAGACCTCATTTAAGTGCTGCATTGTGACATAACTGTAACCACAAAGCAGCATCTAGCCTCCTATCACAAGTTGGTAATATATTAATGCACCCCCCACCCCCCTCCATAGCTTTGCGTAAAGCCTATGCAAACTCTTAACTTTTACGATGCCGATCAAAGGACATACAGGAGCGATACTGATGTAGACATTTTGAATGAATGTCTTTTTGTCTTCAGAGAAGGCTCACAATGTGTCTTTGTGTGTGTCTCTCTCCTCAGAAAGCACCTGAAACTGAAGATCAACCGACTGACAGCCAAGTCGTTGCGAATCCTGAGCAGTATATCAAGCACCCCTTGCAAAACAGGTGAGAATAAAACAGCTGCTGTGTTAGATTGCAACCCCTCAAGGTGCTTGTCCTACCGTAAACTGCAGCAGTCTGATGTTTATGGAGATTTAGATAACGCCGCTGAATTTGCATGCCAACTGCGTTTTCTGGTTGTCTAAACGTTCAGATTTTATAGCATTCTGCAACAAATACTGTAATGCAGCTTCTCGATATCATATTCTCTCCTGCTAAAGTGGTTAAACGCTTGTTCTTACAAAATGTGGCCTAAGAAAGACACAAGAACATACACGTTCACAGCATGACAGAAATATAACGCTACATGGAGGAGGACTTTTCAGTCTAAGCCAGCGTACTCTCTGTAGCAAGTGAAAGGCAGTAAAACTGGATTGTTAAAACAAACTGAAAACATCGTCCATGTTTATTGATTTATTTCATATTTGGCATATTAAAAAGAGATTGCTTACTCTCTGTTTTACACTGAAGAGCACACACATACTCTTTTGCCTCACACGCAAACATCACTTATTTTGCAATCCTTGCATCTTAGTTACTTCCATATCATTTTAACTTTGAAGTGCTAAGTTTTACTCGTTATAATAATCTGGGTGGCGGTACTGCTGGTTTTAATACTCCCTGAGGAACGAATATAGTCAAATTGCTTCTGTATGGAGGATGTGTATTTATTGAAAGAGCCCTAGCTTCTCTATTTTGACTTTTTAAACCATTATATTTATATTTGAATGATTTGGAGCTTCCTATTAAGCTTAAACCGTAAGAAGAAATGTGTGTTGAAGTGTGTCATAGCAACAAAAAGAGTCACAAAAAACCATGTTGTAAATAATTTACAGGTAAATGGTATCATCAAACGGAGGCTGTTTTTAGATTTAAACCAGAAGCACAGAATGAAGAAATCTGCTTCCTACTCTGCATGCGAATGTCGCAATTGTTGTTCGCTATTGTCCTTTTTGAAGTATTATCATAGTTGTGTGGTGGTGACGACCTATTCAGGGGCATTGTACGGTCGGTTTAGGAAATGCTGAATAGTTCACTTAGTTAGTCACTTCTAGGCCATTCTGCTTGTTCTGCCCAGCCTCAGAGGGCAAGGCTGCCCACGTCTGCTGCAGCCTGGCCCACTTCATCCTGCTATTATGGTTGCAGGCGCTCAGATTTTAACATTCTGTGGTCGGATTATTATATTGTGATGCCTTCACTGTAACACCCTTAATGATGGACGTCTCAGTTAAAGGGGTGTTGTCGCTTCTGTCTTGCTTCACAATTCTCATGAGCTTTAGAAGACTGGCGTGTTGTGACATATTCTTTAGAAATGCACACTAAGTGCACCTAGCGAAAACAAATGCAGTCTAATACAACAGACAGGTGTTGTCTACCGCATTTATACCAATGAGGGTAGGCTCAATAAAAGAAGACATCTGTTTAATGCAGTAACGTCAACAGCAACACAAACTACAGCCTCCAAAATGACCAGACAGTTGAATCAACAGCGTTTTAAACAAAACCCGAAGATTATAACTTTCTTGAAGGGCTTATTGCAGAACTCATCTGCGTTAGTTTTAGCTGCAAAACTGAATGTATGTTGTTACAGATCACGTCTTTGACTGTTGCTGTCGTCAAATCTTCAGCAAAATGAGTTAGTTGGATAAAACACAATTTAGACTTACTTGATAAGAGAGATTAGTGAACTCAAGCGGAAATGCAGGTTTCAGTTGTCTAGACGAAACAAGTGATCGCTCATTTTAATAATATGTGATAATCAACTTTCAGAGGCTAGAAGCTTACCTGGGATTGGCAATGCAACAATGTTTTTGTCAAGGGTTTGGGGAAGGTACAGAGTTTTGAACAGGCTGCGCTTCTCTATTACCAACTGTAACATAAGTAGGCACGGAGATCACTTTTAAGTTTCAAGTCATGCAAGGTGATTTTCATATGGTTACAGAAGTAAAGGGAAACGACAGCTGCCAGAAGTGTAGAAAAAACAGTTTCTGAAAACCTGTAGTATGCTGTGGGGAATGTTCTGCATTCATATACAGTCTAGTAAATGTGCTGCCAGACATGGCAACATTAAGATTGGAAATGGTAAAATCTTGGTAAGATTTGGTATTTGTTGCAAGTTGGCAGTGTCATACCATTGTTGTAAATATGGACACGTGCATTTCTTAAGATAAAAAAACTCCAGCTCCCACATTTACTCTTGACCCGTGTCAAGTGTGATGACTAGTCGACTAGGAAAATCCTCAGTCGGGGTCAACCCTGGTGGCGTCTCTCACCTTTTCTCTTCCTAGTTTCCTCCGTCATCCTCTTAGGTCTCCCAGTTACATTGCCTGTTCTCCGACTCCGGTTGTGGCATGACGCCCTCTCTGCTTTCTGTCAGCATTCGCCCCGTCCCAGGCCTTAAAACTTCCTCTTCCCATCATTTCAAAGCTCAACCCAGTCCTGGGCATCCAGGGCAGTATGGCTAAGCTAACTAGCAAACAGCAGCTACTAAAAAAACTAAAATATGATCCAGTTTTACTAGAATCAGTGACATAGTTGGTGGCATGTGACTTCTGCTGTAAAGTATTACGCACTTATACAAATATATACCAATATACAGTATATATGACATACACTCTCTTTGACTATTCTTAAGGAGTTCACTTACATAGTAGGGCTGCTCGATTATAGAAAAAATCATAATCACGATTATTTGGGTCAAATTGAAATCCGATTATCTCAAACAATTATTTTTTTAAACTTCAGAAACATGATGCCATTTATTGGACATTTGTCAAAAAATTGCATGGAGACTCAGTTACACTTTCCTTCCGTAAACATTTGTAAGTCTCCGCGTTACCCTGTTCAAACGAAGAACAACGTAACAGGAGAAACTGCAGCTAGTGTCCGGACCACCAGCGCGAGTATAAACACTTACGGCGCTCCCGTGACTTCACATTGTCGCGCAACAGGTCGGGAACGGCGAGTATACGAGCCCATGACTCCGTGTGTAGTGCATGGTGGTGGGGGAGCGACGGAAATACGCAGACTGTGGCTGTGTCCCAATTCAGGGGGCTGCATCCCTGAATTGGGACAAACGTTGCCAACAGAAAATGAAGAAAAAAGTTGTTTCCCCCGATTTTAGTTTTGAGATTGTTTGGCCCCAAAAGCGTAATCATGATCAAATTTCGATTAATTGAGCAGCCTTATTACATAGTAAAACCCTCCTTTTATCCCTACATAGACATATCCTATATCCTTATACAGTCTTGTCCTGTAGGTCTGCCGATATAGTGGCAACATAACGCTAATTAGATCAAAATATTGTAGTGAAGTACAAGTGTGTCGTGTTTTTAGACAAGACATGGTCCTCATATCATCCCTCAGTCATCGAGTGATGCTGAGCCAGCATTGCAAACAGAGCCACTGCCTCTTTAAGCTGCTCTCCATTTGTGTTTCCTGCATTTCAAAATACGAGCCTGCAGTTTGCCAATATAGCTACACCTGTGTTTGGACAGACAGTCCACCGCCCACGCCTGAGGAAATGGGTTAACTGGATTAGGATTTATAGGACTTTTTGCCTTGGTCCACGTCATGTTAGTCTAACATTAGTGACATATGTGGCCTTTGATTAATCCATCATTGACTAGACCTACTGTCTGCCAAGTTCCTTAACATGCTACGAGTAGGTATGTAAACAAACAAACGTGTCCTCGGCTGGGTTCATCACCAGAGGAGACACGCCTGTTTGATTTCCCATCTCTCCCCTACTGTTGTAATAATGTGTCAGCGGTGATCTTACACGACATGACCACAGTTGCATCCTGTGTTTTGGTTTACGTTCAGCGTATTAATCTGTTTATGACAGATGGGTGGGGTTGATGGTTGATTACTGTTGTGGAGGGTGGGGGGGGCGCCGAGTTCGGCTGATGTCCCCTCATTGCCCTCCTCGCTCCCCTGCTAGTCCCACCCCTCCTGGGAATAGATGAAAGAATAACAGCTCTCGTCATAAACAAAGGCTGCATTTGTAGTGCTGATGATGGCCAGCGTTCTCTGTTCTTTGCATTGATATGCCCGCTTTTGTCACTAGCTGTTGTGCTCTGTTGTGAAATAGAGTGCATATCTGTGCTGTTATGACTCTGGCTCAAGGTTATTTTGGTTTTTATACAATAGCACTTACAGTGAATTCCTTTTTAGACATTTCTTCTTTCTGAGATTTATAGGAAATGTTCCCGAGTTGTTTTGCTGTTTCTGTAAAATAAAGACGTAATTGTAATTCTGTGTCGTACTTTTCCACAGTCCTATGAATACTGATTAATTCTGTTTTAATTTTTGTCTTTTCCTTTCTCAGATGGGCCCTGTGGTATTTCAAAAACGACAAGAGCAAAAGCTGGACAGAGAACCTGCGTCTCATTTCCAAGTTTGACACAGTGGAAGACTTCTGGGCGTAAGTTTCCTCTGCTAATCCTGTAATGGAATTATGCTTTTGGCACTATATAGTAATAGTGTATATGTGGAGCATTTCAGAAGAATGGCATTTAAATAAATGATTTTGTATTTCACTCTGTAACTCACATAGAGCCAAGAAGGGATTTCTTGAAGCCAAACCTGTTCTTATTATGCAGATATAGATAAATGATCCTGGCATTAAATAGTTTTCTAATGCTGATGGAGGCACAGGTTGTTAGTGGTGTAAAGCTAGATTAAAATAACATGGGAGCAGTTTGAGTGTGAAACAAGTCTTTGTTTATGCTTCATTGTTCGTCTGCACCCCACTCATTGTACATTCGCCTGCAGTATAAGTTGGCGTCCTTTAGATATGACACTGGGTAACATGAGTACACTTAAGTTGAAAATACCGGTTAAAATATAAAATGAGAAGAGTTTTTGAAATATTTGCATGCCCCAATAAAGAGGACGACTTTTAAAGAAAATGAAATTTGTGTGTGCTGTGCTTGTGTGAAACTGAGTCAATTTATCAGTGTTAAGTTGATGTTAAATACTTCACTGTACCATTAATCTGAACCATGCCACATGAAGCTCACACTGTCACTGAAGTCACTATTCTGCGTTTCTTACAGATTATACAACCACATACAACAACCAAGCAAACTTGGCTTTGGCTGCGATTATTGTTTATTTAAGGTAAGGTCTATTTTAAAATAAAATTGTTCCAAATTTTCTGTTTGGAACAATGATGTATCTATTTTTTTTTTTCTACAAAAAGTATCATTTCAACATACAAATTATTAAAAAGGTATTTACTCCTTGTACCTCATTAAGAATAAAATGCAAATATTGTTAATTTCTAAAAGTGTTCCTGCTGGACACAAGATGTCTCAGTGTATCTGCACTGGTGGCTTCATGTTTCTACATCACATTTGTATAAGTTGCATACTGGACCAGGATTGATTTCGAAACTATTTGTGACATTTTTGAGTGGAGGGGGACTTACAGTTGTTTCCTTTGTCAATCATTTGGATGAAGTATTTAAAAGCTTTTTTTCCACTTTGTGTGGCAGGATGGGATCAAGCCGATGTGGGAGGACGACAGGAACAAACTGGGGGGGCGATGGCTGATGACTTTGAATAAACAACAGAGACACAATGACCTTGACCGCTACTGGATGGAGACGGTAAGACCTGTTTGCGTGGAACAGCTGGGCAAATCTCATAGATGAACCTGTCTCCTATTAACGGTTGTGAATTACAAGAAAAAGGACAATATGACTCATACAGTGTGTCACGTTTTGTGTATTTTGCAGCTCTTGTGTTTAGTCGGCGAGTCGTTTGATGAGGCAAGTGAAGATGTGTGCGGAGCTGTGGTCAATGTCAGACCTAAAGGTGACAAAATAGCCATCTGGACTAGCAACTGCCAAAACAGGGACGCCATCATGACGATAGGGTAAGTTCATAAGTCACCTTGTCAATAGGAAATAACTCAAGTGATGGAAAGAATCATTGTAAACTAGCTGACCACTAGATGGTGACACTAAATTACCATTAATCTTCACACACCATTCAACTTCTTTTTTCCACAGGCAACTTTATAAAGAGCGTCTGAGCATCCCCAGCAAAGCCATGATTGGCTACCAGTCACATGACGACACATCCAGCAAGAGCGGCTCCACCACCAAGAACATGTACTCCGTTTGAACTCCCCATTCCCTACCATTTCAACTTGCTGTAGATTTAAACAATTACCAAACTGCATCATCACAATAATAATTTTTGAGTTGTCAACTACTGTAGTGTCTTTTTCCTTTTATTAAAGATTTGTTCATAGTGTGTACACTTGGAGCTTCCCCTAACATGAGAAACTAGTGGGGGGCGATAGTTAAAACTATGGAGGAGGCCAGGAAGGTGAAGAGTATTTGGGCTCAAGATGTTATACGTGAGCAAGAGAACACACATGATTTGCTTTTAGAGTTGAAGAGTTCTTTCATTAATACCAGTGACCTCCCCTAGCTTAGCTAAGAACAAGCTTTTTTTTTTCAGTACTTAATGGCTTGGAGTTGCTTAAAAAAAAAAAAAACAAAACTTAACTATACAGCCTTGTGTTTTACTCATGCCGAGTTCTCACTCCTTTACAAGAAAAGTGTTTCTCACCTCACAGGAAAAGATGGTAGACAACTTTCACAGAACAAATTTTAAGGGCAATTTTAACTTGATTTATCCAAAAGTGTTAAGCATGAAGAATCTACAGTATCATAAAGGTGTGTAAAAGCCGTGGTCACACTCCAAAGTTGTAGGGTTTGGATTCAAGGCCACTTGTTGTTTCAGCCATGCTGGAATTGTGGAATATTGCTTGTAGTACTTTTTGAACTTATTTTCTTCCCCTTACATTTATTTATAATGTATGCATTGCAGTTGAACTTCTTAGTTGAAAGACAACCATGAAACTTGTGTTTTTTCAAATTGTTTTTTTCTTCTCTTTTTTTTCTCTTTTTTTGTTATTAAGGTTACAATGTGGACTACTGCATATAGATGACATTTTTTACAGTGTACCATACAGTAAAATGCTGACAGAATTAGGTGTGCTTTTCACTGTTTTCTTCCTAACAAAAACTGTAGATAATGTCACACTCCTCTCTTGGTTGATGCAAAGGAAAGATGATATTCATTGTGAAATGATTTTGCTCATAATGTATCTTTATTATCTGTAATTCCAGGATGTATATTACCTTCTTTCAAGTAAAGGTTAAGTGCTTTGCATTAAAACCAGAACCATGTCGTCTTGTTTTGAGAGAATTTGTGGTTTTATAGTTTTTATTTCCAATTTAATTTAAAAGGTGATAAATATAAGACTAATATTCACTTTACTTTAGCTCTGCTTTTGGTTTCTACCAACTCCTGAGGGAAATATCTGGCTCTTTAGCTGCTTAAAGCTCCACTATTTTAACCACCCTGTCTGTAACCAGCGGTGAGCCATCTGGTGCTCAGGGGGTACAGTAGTGTACAGTGAGGGTTTTAAAGCTTTTTCACTGAAAATAGCTGCCTGTTGGCAGCCAAAAAGGATGCAGTGAGAGCTAACCAAAACTGTAAAGTTGAAGGCCAGATGGTTTAAACAATGAGCTGAAACTCACTTTAAAGGTCGATAAAGACGGGGAGCTGCAGCTTCGAGTGATAATTCCCTGTAGGTTCATGACTAGGAATAACCCATTTCACATTATTTTCACATTGTCAATAATAGCTGCTTTAAAGACCCTTTAAAACCTGGTTTCAAATTGTAAGGTTTCTTACAATATTACAACATTAAATGAGCAATAATTAAAGTTCAGAAAAACTGAACTAATCTGCTTCAGGACCCTGATCATTGAAATGTTGCTAAACCCTGATAGAGAGCTAAAGTCATGATGCCACATCTGGGCTATCCTGTGTACTCAGTATAATCTCTCATTCAGCATTCATTAATTTCATTGGTCTATCTAAAAACATCTTTTTTTTATTTAACTTTAGCTAACTATCACATAGTCTAAGATTTGGCCATAACAAATGATTAATCTAATTTTTTTAACATGTTATTTTAAACTAATTGATATGTTAAATATGAGAGCATTTGACAGCAAACTGGGTTGGCCAGGTATTTTTTTTATGGGTGGCAGCTGCCAGGAATGGAACCTTAAAGTTCCTGTTTGACTTCAGCTGTCTAATGGTGCATGGAGATATGTGAAACTAATGAGGGGAAAAACAAGGACAAGACCACAAATAAAGAACTCATAGGACCCCACAAGAAACAGATGAATAAATTCAGAGCCTTTAACTTGCTTTAAAAAAGTGAATTAGATTCAGAAAACCTCACTTGTTTGTCCTCTGAGGCACACATACAGTGAAATACATTGAGCGGACCTTAATCCCGTTAAACAGGATCTTGTGATGTCACAGGGACTTGTCTGAATGGGTGGATTTAGACATCCTCCACCCTGGTGATAGAGCTTTAAAGTTTGTGTATCAATCACAATAACAGGGCTTTTCAGTGTGTACAGTGATCATATTTTTATTTAAGTGCTAAACTTCTACACAAATGCTTAGATCCATTAAATAAACTTAATGTTAAGCTAACAGTGAGCTTTTCATGACTTTTGGTCCTTCTTCATGTACCTGGTGAGCAATTCTGATTTAAATTGTTGATAATGTTAACACGTAATAAAAATGATTGCACAAACATTAACACATAAACAGGTGTATGGACACCTCAGATTAATTGTTCTAATGGCAAAGCAGCAACATGGCTTGTGTAAAAGTATAATACGACTGCTGTGTTTTGTTCATTTGCTGTGCAAGCTAGTTCTTTCAATAAATAAGGAATGTTTTACCTAATGAACGGAAATCCCCAGTAAAGAAAATTTTACAGTATCAAGAATTAGAATAAGTGGTCATAGTTCATAAATGGATATAAATCCATCCCTGCAAGAGTGATAGAAAAAAATTATTGGTCTCCCAGCCACGATCCAGCTACGGTCTTTACAGACCTCTTACTCAGTCGCTCCTCATTGCTTGTGTGCTTCAGCTGGACCCTGGCAGCCTTATATCAGGACAAAGTCATCATCAAAGGCTTTTCTTCCTCTCGTTTGCTCAACAGGTTTGAAAGCATGAAGGATGAGAAGAAGCAAAACTCCACAGCGTAGCTGAGCTCGAACAGCTCCAGGTTGACACTGAGCATCCACTCGAATATGGCAGACAAGTGAACGTAGAAGTACTCGTCCTGGGCAAACAAAATAGTATCTGGAGGGTTTCAAGTTAAGGATGTATGGGACAGTTAGTGGCAGTCAGATGTTTAACTGATCACAAAACATTTCATTGCTCCTGAGCAGAGGATAGACATATATGTGTATCTATATGAATATATTTATATATTTTTTTCATCAATTAAATTAAGCAAACATGTACAATTGTTATCAATATTATGCACTCATTTGTAATGAAAGGTACACAAGGACATGTGTGCTACATAGTCTAGTGTGTACTGTATACAGATACTGTATTCATTTGCCATGAACCATGAGCCACTTCAGAGAGGGTCCTAGAGGTTCAATCCCCAAACTTGGATGTTCATCACCAACTAGCATAAAGGTGCCTTTGAGCTTGAACCCTAAGAGCACTAGTGTAGTCCAGGGTATAAGTGGGTATACGGCGTATACCCACTTATTTTTCAGTCAGCATTGCGTATACCCACTTCTAAATCCCCCCTGATGCGCACCATTCA
>NW_023339751.1:10968363-10976502 GCF_004916995.1 Morone saxatilis
TTGGGTAAACTAAATAGAGTAGTCCTATTTAGTTTACCCAAAAATCCGTCAGTAGTATTTGCTCATTGTTAATTTCATGTCACTGTTTCTAAAACAGGGAGTTTTTCTGGGCTGCGTTAAAAAAGGGCAAAAATTGAGAGTATACCCACTTCTCCAGGGACCACTACACCACTGCCTAAGAGGACTAAAGAACACTTGTTGTGTCACTGTGCAGCTTCCGGAAATAAGAGTGTGAAACCTGAAGCTGAGTGTTAACAGGAAATCAATGGTAAATGATTGATTTAGTACCAAATGCTATTCGTTTGGATCTACTTCTGTCATGTGGACTGTTGAGGCCAGTCCCACTTTGTAAACAGAGCAGCAGACCGGAACCAAATATGGCACGGATGGACTGTAATGCTGTACAGCAGCTGGAGAATAAAACTCCAACGTCAGTGCTGAAGTTTACTGCTGAAATGACCTGTTTTAGGCCACACCAAATTAATCCTATCATGTTTACGATTATCCAGCCTGCTTTACCAGCCACAACTCACTGCACACCAATCAATGTAACTTACACAAAATACTCTCAGATAGAGGAGTTTTGTGTGATAGTTAACCAACAAAAAGACTTAAGTTTCAAAAAGGATACAGCAGATGGTGACAATGGTTTGAACCACAGTGGAGATGATACGTAGTGGGTAGAGAACCTTCTCATAGCCTGTCAGCGAACACTTCCTGGTCAGCGCGGTGAGCAGAACAGTGTAGAAGCAGATGCACATGAAACTGATGGCAGCTCCGAGGTAGTGAAGCAGTGACAGGTAACCAGGCTGTGGAGGACAGTCAGTAGTTTCCACGGTCAATAGAGGAATAGATTGTTATAAACATTGATAGGTGTACTACAAAACTATTTCTATTACTGAACTATTACTGTGTCACTTTTGTTTAATTGAAGTGTTTGAATTTCCTGAGTTTTATTGTAGTTTAAAACAAACAAAAAAAGGTGGTAAATAGTAACTGGTTCCAATTCACTCCTGTTTAACAAAATGGCGAGTACAAAGAAATAAAATATTCTAATCTGGCTGATCACACAGGAAACATTCATGTAGTTCAAAACGGGAAATTTTGCAGAGCTGATGTTGATATTTGATCCTTAATACATTTGTTGTTGATTGATTTAAAATCAAACCATTTCATGTTAAACATTGGGCACAAGCTTCGCCAACTTGTGTGCTCTAAATCATTACAGATTACATTAAACAAACACTTACGCACCTTTGTTTGCTGTTTCCAAACAGCTGTTTAGGATTATTGCCAATATTATATTATGTCTATTATATAAAGTCCTGCCAGTTCACTGTTCTGTGAGGTGAATTCCTCCCAGAGATATATTAATTCAAACACATGCAGCAGGAAGTGCAGTACTTACATTACAGTTGCCAGCTGCGAATGCCCCCAAGGCTGCCACCACACCAAAGACCAGAGCAAACTTGCTCAGCATGGAATGACATGCATGTCTCTCCATAATATGAGCATGGTGGAATATACAGAACAGCAGAACTAAAGAGAAGATCACAGTTGGTATAACATATATCACTTATAATATATATACATATACATACATATGCATGGCATTTAGCAGGTAAACTCACATAGAAAGGATCCTGCGTTGATTGTTGCTGTAAAAAGGGAATTTTCTGGCGCACTAGTTCCACTTGAGCTGGAATCACATAATATGTTCAATTAAATATGTCTCACTTTTTGATTCCAGTGAAAAGGAAAAACAAAAAGGTAAAATTAAGAGGCCAACATTCTCACCTTATAGTGGGAGCAAGGCAACATCCAGTGGACTGATTCCCTCTGCAGTAGTGGTCAGCTCCCCTGAAAACAAATGGATGAGGTTCTGTCACATCCAAATCCTCGTGGTCAACTATCTACAGTAATGAGACGCAACTCACCAGTCACTGAGAGAGCACACATGATTGTTGGAGAAGGCCAGGCCATATCTGGAAAAATATTAAAAAAATAATTACTGATGTGACTATTTTAATAATTGGGCTGTATACTCTTGTTTGGTAGTGTTTTTTATTCTTATTATGCAATATCTTCCACTTTTCCAAAATAAAGGTAGAACCCCAGTTAATAACAGCACATTCCTGTTGACTGAATCTATCTAGAAGAAGAGAGGACGACTGCCTAAGCTAATGATTTTTTCCTAATGCTGACTCACCAAAAAACCACCACAAATATTTCTGACATTAAAAAGAAGACAACACCTGAATTTAGTCTGAAGAATGAGCTACTGCAGTGCAAATGGCAAAAAACCCTCACACAGGATAACTTTATTAATAATCGATATACATAATGAAACATATATCATATGAGATGTTCAGTTAAACACGACAGATGACAAAGCAGAGGCTGGAACAAACATTACTTAACGTGTAGTCCCTAATGACTAACATAGCTTAATTATTATCAACACAAAGAACAAGTAGATTTACAGGTATGCACGCCTCAGGTTAATGTAGGAATTTGTTCAACAACATTGTCTCTTGGTATTCGTGGGAACTCTGGTGCGCACCCTTAAGAACAAAACTAGCCAGGTCACATATCTCAACAACACTCTTTCATAATATGTTTCCTCATGCCGTCTTGGCGTCGACATATATATTAACATATACAGTATGATACAATATCACAGTTTATCACAGAGCTTCTAGAACTTTATTACATTACAGAAGCATTGAAAAGCTGCCGAAAAATAATAGTGTATACCATTTCCTCACGTGCCTGTCAAGGCCAAGTGAATATCATATTACTACTGGAATCTCAATGCCCTAGCCAAAATTTTACAGTTCAATAATGAATAATTATTGATTTAAACATGATGTAGCTGTTCGTCAAGTCTGTCAGGAGTCACATTATCATGAAATACTACCAACACTTACAGCTTCGTGATCAGCTTTAAACTACAAGCTTTCAGTTGTGAATAATACCGAGGTATAAATGCATTTAATAATCTTCAAAAGGTCTAAAGTTAATGTAAACGTTAGTGTAAATGTTCTAATATTTTCACCCGCGTGTAAAGACAAAAGAGAAAAAGGTGTTAATTTTCTGGTAAACTTACACAGCCCATGTTCCAATGAAGGACACCAGGGAGAGGGAGATGGGGAAAATAATCCAGAGCACCATGTCTTGGTGTTGAGGAAGACAAGAGTAATAAATTAAAACAGGGAGTCCTTAAATCCAGGTGTCTTCAAAACACTCAGCGGTAGACCTCTTCAGGAGTTTGGAGAGTCCTCATGGAGACAGCCTCATACCTACATAGCAAGATCAGCACTGGAACATAACAATAAAGTCCTAACCATGTAACCTGTATGACATAAGTGTAGTAGACAGTTGAACTGCTGGAGTTATACTTATTGGTTTCCACCTTTTATGGGAGAGTCTTTTTCTCTGCCACTCCTTCAGAGCACCACCTTGCCATGTCAGAACAAATGTTGGGAAACATGGGGTTGGCCTTGTTGAGGCTGTCACTTTGTTTGTCTTATTCCAAAGAGACTCTCCTTTATGCTTTATCTCAATCCGTTGCAGAGTCTGTTATACAGGTGATTCTGGATTTGAACTATGATCTCATTCACTGGATATGTCTTGAGAACAAAGCAGTAGTTCTGTATGACTGTTATGTAAGAAATTATCTGAATGTTTTGTCGTTTCTCTGTCATCAAGTATTGGAATTTAACTAAGCACGTTTACTCCAATAAATACAGTTTTGAGGTACTTGAGCTTTACTTTATATTTTATGCTTTATAGTTACACTTCACTACATTTTTTGGGGGGAAATATTGTATTTTTTAACTCCACTACACTTAGTCAACAGTTATAATTACTAGTTACTTTGCAGTTTAAACATATAGGTGCGTAAAATATGATGCAGTAAAATTTCCACTTCCACTTTCCATTTCAACTTACTATGTCTTCCACCACTGCTGTCCTAACACCCTGGGGACCTTTGTCATTATAAATATAGTTTTGTTATTATATAATATATCTCTTAGTTGAGAGAATAAATGAAATTAAAGCTATTGGTTATTATTTTATTATTATATTGGTACATGAATTAAACATTTTAATCTCATTGTAGATCTTTTTTGTTTTACATTTCTACAGGTTTATTATAATATTATTTCTGTCTCTCGCTAACAGCAGCTTTCACTGAGGAAATACACTGAATAAAGCTGAATATGAGGTTACAGATGTTGAGGAGTGCAGCTGTCGACCACACGAGGTCCTCGTTTTCAAAACAAACAAAATGGCGGCGCACATGAGATGGGGACTTCGCCAGTTGTTACGGACAAGAAATACGTCTCACATTAGGTTTGAACCTCTAAATCCCTGACATGTCGCTTTGTAAACTCGTTGTACTGCCGATGTGATGTGTTATAATGCTCGACTGAAGCGTTGAATCGAGGATCCGACATGTGGTTGAGGGGATAGTTTTAGCGAGCTAATAAAGCTAACTAGTGAACTGCGACACTTCGCGACGGGTTGTTTTATAATCATATAATCCCACAATTCATCCATCTTAGCCTGACTGTACACTGTAGTGTCAGTAAAACAATAAAAGATCCTTTGGATAACGTGGTTACCAGTTGGTTTGTCCATTTAAACCCTGAGCTAACAGCTAAAGTGAACTGACTTATTATTTAATCCTGCCTTGAAAGAAATGAATGCGTTAAACTCCCGTGTTTCCTGACAGACATTGTCTTGTATTCTTTATGCTTTAAGGTTTCCAGACAACGCCAGAAGCTCATATCACTCACAGTGCACGACTCAGAGCTTCAGGAAGGTCCAGCCTCAGCCCTGCACAGGAACCACACACTTCTCAAGTGAGGAACCATTGTTTGGACACCTTTTAATGCCTTTTAGTCACTCTCTGTCATCTTGTCTCAGTGATACTGCCGAACAGACAAGAAAAAAAAAACATAAAACCATACTAAAGTATAGTTTTTATGATATCTTTCAGTAAGACAGCTGTCCATCCAGACTCAAGACACTCCAAACCCCAGCAGCTTGAAGTTTCTCCCTGGTAAACCTGTCCTAGGAAGTGGGACGCTTGACTTTCCCTCTCCGAGCTCAGCTGGATGTTCATCTTTAGCCAGGTTGTACATTCTCAAAACAATACATTGCCTTTCTTCCCTCAGTGTTTCCCTTTGAGAGGCAGAAATCATTACAGTTTTGGACCAGGAGAAGAAAGCTGTGCACACCTATTTGTTTGTATCTTGTTTATAAATCATAGTGTAAAAAAAACTGCTAACTTACACTCATAAGACGCTTGCTCATGGGCAGACATAAAAAAAAACAATGTGAAAACTTCAAATGTGAACTTCATTCACATTTTCCAAAATGTTGCATCAGATGTATGAGTGCGTGTGACTTTCCCATTCTCTTTTCTTAATATAAATAATAGTTTGACTCGCGATATTATCTTTATTGAGCTATTCATGGTTGTGTCTTCAGTTCTCATGGTGTCGCTCGGTAGAAGACTACATACAGAAGATGTGACAAATGTACCTCTTGGAGAAAAAATATTCTTCTTTGTGATCCTCCAAGGTTTCTGTGAATGATTGTATTGATATGTTTTGTTTGCTGATACATTCTGTCTTGTCTCGACACAATGACAACATCGTAAAAAGCAGCGATGTTATCAGTGACGCTCTCGATAGGAGCCTGCACAAGTGGATGTTATCACTAAATGGACTAACGTGAACGCAGACTTTTTTGTCGAACAATAACAAGATAACATGTTTCTTTCAGGGACCTGTTTGAAATCGAAGGAGTGAAAAGTGTGTTCTTTGGCCCTGACTTCATCACAGTCACGAAAGTAAGAATGTACTCTGTACAGTTTGTCTCTGTGACTCCTGTTCTGATGAAATCTTTGTGGTGAGACTACAGGAGATCTTTGTTTTTGCAGGCAGATGAGGATGTGGAATGGACAGACATTAAGCGCCATGCTTCGGAGGCCATTGCTAAGTTCTTTGAGAGCGGTGACCCGATAACAACAGGGGCAGTGTACAATGAAAGCAGTGAGTGTGCAACCTGCCCGCATTAGTCATCTTGGAGTTATGCAGACTGTATAGTATGTAATTATCTCCACACTGTACATTTTCTTTTTTGTAGGCCATTCTGAAGATGATGATGAAATTGTATCTATGATAAAGGAGCTTCTGGACACCAGAATCAGGTAAAAACTAGTAACCTTGAGAGCAATTTTGGTTGTTGCAATTGGAATAGCTTGCTGTTTAATGGTTTATGTATTATAAATCCTGATCACATATTTCCTTTACTCAGCACTCATAACAATGATGCTCCCAGTGTAGTAAAACACAGTCGTGCTAAGATAACAGTCTTAATCTGTCTGTCCTTTGTGCTGCTTTGTTCTGTACAAACTGGTACAAATCATTTTCACTCACAAGACCTACAGTGCAGGAGGATGGAGGCGATGTCATCTTTAAGGGGTTTGAGGACGGCACAGTCAAGCTCAAGCTGGTCGGTTCCTGCACAGGTTGTCCCAGCTCCACGGTTACCCTGAAGAACGGCATTCAGAACATGCTGCAGTTTTATATCCCTGAAGTAGACAATGTGGAACAGGTGATTATTATGATAAGATCAGTTTTCTTGTGGGATTTGTTTTTGTAGATGAGCAGAGATTCGTGCTGGTTTTTAATTTGAGACAAAGCTTCACTATTTGTTTTCATTCTGGGATTGTTTTTGTTTTTTCAAAGTTGCTGCATAGATATTTAAATCATCATATGCAGGAAATTGGGCTGTGATTTCATTTTAATTCTAATGTTTGGGCCCTTAAGGCTGAGCAATGAAACCAGACAGTAAAGCTAAATAAAACCGTAAAAAAAATCCTATTTTAATATCATTTCACTTACTTGCTACTATACTGAGTTGAGTTTCTGTCATGATTGAAGGTAAAATATGTATTTTATTTCACATTTCACATTTTGTCAATTGCCCTTTTTGCCCAGGTGGAAGATGAAGTGGATGAAATCAACGCGAAGGTTTTCTCAGAGTTGGAACGCAAATTACAAGACTAAAGACTTACTCGAACAACACACTTTAGAAGAAACATATGTTCCACTGAGTAAAGAGAAAAAGTTATTACCTGCTATTTTGTGTGCACACTATATACCGTTAGGAGTTCAAGCTGTAAGTACATGTACATACTGTATGCCCCTGTTACCAAGACAATGAGATACAGGAAATATACCTGTATATAGAATATATTGTCATTCTTCTAACCATTCAAAATGTTCTGCTGTGATGCCTGTAATTGTTGTGATTTATTTATTTATTATAAATATTGTATATTTTGAAATAATATTTTCATAGGAGGGAGATATTGTCAAAGTTTTTGACATTGTTTATGGTGATGCAGAATGATGATTTGATAAGGTATTCCAGTTGTTGCTGATTTATCAAATTAAACCTGAACTGTTTTTGCTTGTTAATGCATCATCTATAAATGACAAAAAATGTAATTTGCTAAAATTATTATTGAAGCTGAAGTAGGTTTACAATATGACATCCTGTAAGACGTGTATGCTGTATTTATCTGCTTTGTGCTGTATTTTCTTTTCAGATTTACTGTATCACATTAAACAGAACTCATAGTTTGAAAGTAAATCTTTGTTGTTGATTCCTTTTTTTAATTATTATTAGTTATTGTCATGTTCTTCTAGTTATGACTGGTGTCATTATATCATATGAGGGTAGAGAAAACCAACCAATGACAACTCACACATACTGTTTGTTTCTAGAATAAAAGAAAGGGTAGTGAATTGTAACAGGCTTTAGGCTAAATAATCTTTTGAATCTTTCCTATATTTTTTTACTCAATTGCAATTCAGCAACCAGTAAATACAGATAATGATCCGCTCTAACTCTAACTCTAGCTCTACAAGTTTGCAACTACAATTCTTTGCACCTTACCTACCTATTTATCTTTTTTATCTTTTCTAAGTATTTTATTCTATTGTTGTATTTTATTCTATTGTATTTTAATGTACCTGGCTGCTATGACGACCCAATTTCCCTTCGGGGATTAATAAAGTCTATCTATCTATATCTATCTTTTCTGACTCAGCA
>NW_023339751.1:10976602-10979905 GCF_004916995.1 Morone saxatilis
GAGGTGCCCTTGAGCAAGGCAAACTAACCCCAACACCTGCTCATGAGGCGTTGAAGCCCCATCTTTCCCCTTTGCATGAAGTGTGCATTTCAGCCTGTGTGTGTGTATACAAAAAAAAAAAAGACAACTTCCCCCTATGGGATCAATGAAGTATATCTTCTTCTTCTTGTATTTACGGAATATCGCCTGCAGCACGGATAGGTATCTCCAGCTCCCGCGCATGCGCAGTTTATGTCTACATCGGCCGGCGCAGGGGACATCGGTAAGCAGTGTGGATAATGTTTTAATTTAAACCTCACTACGATCGTTATCGTGAACGTTTACTGGGAACATGTGAAGTACAGGTATTAATTGCACGCAGGATAGTAGCTGCAGACGGTTGCATATGCGAGTGCGCGTTGCTATGCTCCTAAAATATCAGCCGTTGGATACCAACTGCCACAGAGCCAACGGACGTTCTTTCGGGCCTCGCTTTCGATAACAAGTCCAGCACGAGGCTAATCTGGCAACAAAGCTAACGTCGAGCGAGTGCTAAAGTGTTAGCTCTGCCACAGTAGCCATGCTGTAATGTGTGTGTGTGTGTGTTTTAATAATGTCGACGGAGGCCGCAGTAACTTGAGGCGCTCGTTGGCTGCTGTTAACCACAACAACAGCAGCACTGGCTTGCTGAGCAGACACAAAAACGCGAGCTAGCTGCCTGCGCTAGCCTACTGTCAGTTAAAGTGGCTAGCGTTAGCCCAACTGCCACTGAGCCCGTCGAGGTTTGCTGTGTCAGCAGTTACTGATCTAAGCACTGCACAAACCACGGGGGGGGTATTTTATAGTTCTTGTGTACGAGTAGGTCACTTCTATTAAAGAAAACGTGCCTGAGTGGTTCTTTTAAATGGCTTATTGCTGTTGTATTCTGGTGTTAGGGACTGTAGCTGAAGGTTGTTGTGGTTTGTCCAGTAAACAACGTGTAAAGGTTCCTGCAAATCAGTGAATGTATTCTCTCAAATAAGCTCTTCTCATGCAGTTTTGGTGCTGAGATGAGTATTGTTTTTGTCAGTGGCGATCATAGACCCTGGGGGCCCGGGTAAACGAGCCCATCGAGGCCCCCAGGTTCTTGTAAATGAACAGTTCACTTGTCTCTCCACTGGGAGAGGCTGTCTAATACAATGAAAGGGCTTGAGTAGGGCCTACCTTTGGGATGATACAGGGGGATGGGTGGATCATCGTGTTCACGGCGTATTGTGGTTACATGGAAGTGGACAGAACTGCTGCAAGAGAAATAGAAAACACATCGGTGCACAGAGCGAGAGAAATAATGTGTAGTCGTGTGTTTGCTGACTTTATTCACCTGCCCCATCTGCAGAAACCGCCCTATCTGTGTCGGAAGACTGCAAAATATGTTGACTGTTGTCATACATTTAGAAAAAAACAAGCTGTGCAGTATGTTTTACAGTCGGTGTCAGAATTTGAGATGGTTGCAACGGCTAGAAGGATTTCAACAATGTCCCCAAAGTCCTAAAATGGAAAACAAATGGCAATAATTGATTTTTGTGCATTGATTAATTATTTGATTCAGAGTATGTGAAACAAGGCTCATTTTAAAAGGGAGTTTACAGGAGTTAGCTCTATGTTTTGACTCTGGGTCCTCAGAGTTGTTTCCAAATGATTGTTTGATTCTTTTCTCTTTTTTTTAAAGTTAAAAAAAATGAAAATATGTCTGAAAATACACATTACGATGAATCCAACATGTTATTAGATAAATTGGCCTATTTGTAACAAACAAATAATTGCACATTGCTGTATTCCCTGTCTGCAAACTGACCTCCGTTCAGCTATCTTTGGCTGGAAAAAGCACACACGGTATCTAACCTACTGCACTGCAAAGTAAATAGTGACTGAGTGAGTAGGTTACGGGCAGTGCAATAACTGCATTATGTGTATACAGCCCAAGTTTGTCAGTTAAACAAAATGTTGTGTACAAATCACATCATCTCCATGTCCTCTGACCCTTACGTCTCTTGGACTTCCTACTTAATATACTTCATTTATGGGTTGGTGTTTGTTTTGTTTTTAGTGACACGCATCGGCCTGGTGAGTAGAGACTTCCCTTAACCTGAGTGAGTCATGGCCCAGTTCGGGGGACAGAAGAATCCGCCGTGGGCGACTCAATTTGCCGCCACAGCGGTGTCTCAGCCGGGCCACTCAGGACAGTCTCTGGACCTCAACAGCCTGCACTGTGAGTATAGCAAACCAGAACTTCTGGGCTGCTTCATTCCCTCTCTTACTGGGTGAACAATCACACAAATACTTACTGTCATACTCTTTAGTAATAATGGACTTTTTCTCTCTGATATCATGGGATATCTTATTCTATCAATGCTCCCTATTCAGTGTTTCTTTTGCCTTATTTTCCTTCTCTGCAGCTCTTGGTGTGCAGCAGCCATCTCTTCTGGGAGCATCTCCTTCTGTTTACTCTCAGCAGTCAGCTTTGGCTGCGGTATCGCTCAGCAACCAGTCTGCTGCAAACTATCAGCTGTCTCAGCAAACTGCGGCCTTGCAGCAGCAAGCTGCAGCGGCTGCCGGGTGCCGATATCAGCAGGTCAGTCGCAGCAGGGCAGTCCTAAGCACACTCAGCAGTCTGTTCATCTTTCCACGACCACACCTAACACTGTTTGATCAACTACTATCTCTCCCATGTTGTTTGTAATGTATATAGTCTCAGATTAATTCAGCCCTCCAGCAGTATCAGCAACAACAACAGCAGCAGCACAGCCACAGGAAACAACAACCAACACCAGCCAGCCAGCAACAAGCCAGCAGCAGCAACCTCCCCAGGCAAACCCCTCAAACAACCCCAACTGTACAATGTACCCTCATCAGGTGAACACACCTTTTGTTTCATTTTATTTTGGCTCCAACTAACCCCTGGATAATAATTGTTGATGTAGTTACCATTACTTACATTGAATTTACTTTTCAAAATATTAAAAATGAATCAAAATGAAAATTACCATTGAGGTGCTTTGTATTTAGATTATGCTCCAATGACTTCATAATGAATTGTGCAATGTATCCAGGCAAAGTAGAAGAATGAAGTGTTGTTTGGAAAAATGAAGCCACAGGCCATGGTCAATTGCAGTAAATTTTAAGTCTTGGTATTTTCTTTTTTTCCCTTTCTTCACAGCTTTTCCAACAAGCCTCAACAAGGCACTGCTTTCTCCAGGTAATGTTCCAAAACTCAATGAAATCTGCCCATTATAATTTTATACATATTGTCCAATTTTCAAAGAATGCTTAATCCCGTCGTTTAAA
>NW_023339751.1:10980005-10984389 GCF_004916995.1 Morone saxatilis
TTCATTTTATTTTGGTCACTAACCCTGGATAATATGTTGATTAGTTACATTACTTACATTGATTTACTTTTTAAAATATTAAAATGAATCAAAATGAATTACATTGAGGTGCTTTGTATTTAGATTTGTCATGACTTCATATGAATTGTGATGTATCAGCAAAGTAGAAGAATGAAGTGTTGTTTGGAAAATGAGCACAGGCCATGTCATATTGCAGTAATTTTAAGTCTTGGTATTTCTTTTTCTTTCTTCACAGCTTCCACAGCCTCAACAGGCACTGCTTTCTCAGGTAATGTTCAAAAACTCATAAATCTGCCATATATTTATACATATTGTCATTTCAAAGATGCTAATCCAGTCGTTAAATTACTGATTTAATCAAAGATCTAATACATACGTGTTTTTTTCTCAGTGCATGTCCATTTACACATACGTATTATGTTGCATACATCGAGTTAGAGGGAGACTATCTGTGTTAGCCCGCTTTTCTTCATTCTCTGTTTATGATTATTTGTTCTCACATTAAAAACCATAGTGCTGTAAAATACTACTAGAACAGCATTCCAAGGCCAAACAAAGTTTAAAATACTTCTTTCTTCTCACTTTTCTATCTGAGCAGCCATAAAGCAACCCTGCTGTGTAGGTTTTCCTTCACCTTATTTGTATATCTCTCCAGTTCTTTGCAAATACTGATATTTTTCTCAAAGTAGAAGAAGCACACTCAGTCTCATCTGTTTACATCCTAGCTTCTGAAGCTGAAACTTAGGCCCGATGTTTCCATAGCTGACCAGTATTTTTGCCCTTTTGATTTCTGATGGTTATTTTCCAGTTTTCTTTAGGGCCTTGTTTATTTTATCTTCAGGAGAAAAAGCCCAGTTTTGATTTGCTATCAGAAAGTCTCCGTTTGTATTCTCACTGACCTTGAGGTTCCATGGTATTTATCAATTACTTTTTAACATGCAGCCTTTTTTCTTTCCTTGACTCTCAGCCCCCCGTCGCCTTGCCCACCAGCCTAAGCCTGTCCAACCCGCAGCAGACAGCCCAGATTACCGTGTCCTACCCAACGCCACGTTCAAGCCACCAACAGCAGACGCAGCCACAGAAGCAACGAGTCTTTACTGGTGTCGTCAACAAGCTGCATGACACATTTGGCTTTGTAGATGAAGATGTCTTCTTTCAGCTAAGGTGAAAGAGAGTATGGTCCTTGGGATCTTTGTTTCTTGTGCAAACAAGTGTGTTGGTTAGGCCATCATTCGGCTCCCATAACAAACAGTTCCAGAGGATACATGTGACCTGTTCAGAGATGCTTGAATGCTTTTTTTTTTTGTGTGTATTTTTTTTAGTGCTGTGAAGGGGAAGACTCCTCAGGTGGGTGACAGGGTCCTAGTGGAAGCAGTGTACAATCCGAACATGCCCTTCAAGTGGAACGCCCAGCGCATCCAGACCTTACCTCAGCTAGCAAACCAGTCGGTGAGAACACTCATAGGTTGCTTTGTTGCCCAGGAGTGGATAACACTGTTGGGCACATTAACACAAACTGGGGGTTTTTGCTTCAACTTGTATTCCCTTCATAACTTATGGTATCACTATAGTCACAGTCAGTGCAGTCTATCTTCATTCATTGTTTTAAATCTGATTCATAAATGTGAAGACACATACTTTGTTTGGCTTTTTGATCATAAATTCATACTTGCTATTTAATGATATTCACATGATTTTTTTCCACAGTCCCACTAATAATGGGGACAAATGTGATGATTCCAAAAGTAATAGTCCTAGAATAGTCAAAGATAGGAAACATTTTCTCTTTTTCTCTCTTGCTCTGAACTTTTTATTTGTTTGCATCAGTTAACATCATTAAATCAGCCATTATTATTCTTATTTATCTGAATAAACATTAAACACTTGCTGACATGCCTCTGTGACAAAGGCTATGTGGTGAAAATGATGACGTATCTGTTTTCATTTTTTGATTTTTTTTAAAAGTGAGATCCACAGGTTGATTTTAAATTCTGGACAGTTCACCTGGCTTAGTCTGAGGAGAGTCCAAATGTGTTCAAGTGTTATGTTATTTTTTTTCTTTCAGATTTGATCTTTCCCCTGTACCTCTCTGTCGTTTATTGACTGTTGTGTTCTTAATCCCTCCTAGCATCAGCAGCAGCCTCAGCCTTTACCTCAAGCTTCCCCACAGCTCGGCAGCCTTTACAATGAGCCAGGAATGCAGCTGCGCTACTCAGACATGCACTCTGCGGACAACAGACAAAATGTAACCCCCTAGCCCTAAACACACACTTGTTTTGGTCCTTCTCTCTACTCAGTTTCACACTTTTTGCTTTCTTTGCTGGCTGTTTTGCTAAACCTATTAATGGTGAACACCTATGTTTAACTGCAGTTTTTGCCTAATCTTTTAGTTTGCTGTTGTTGCCAAGAACCACATTTTATAGCGGTTTAACAATACCTGTCTTTACTTTAAAGAGCGTTAATTTGTCTTACAGAGATACTATTTTTCTACTATTGTCTCATACATTTTTGAATGTTCTTTTTGTGGTAGATTACAGCCTTGTTTTTACCACGGTTTATATATGTTTGTTTGGAAAACAAACTAATGTTGCTTGAGGTGTTACTTTTGTTTCAGAGGTGTTTTCAGACTTTGGGCTCCTTAATATTTAAATCGGCAAATCTCTCTACAGGAAACATTGCAGATGACAGGGTCTTCAAGAAAAGCTGCTATAAATAATACCCTTTAACATATTTTAAGTAATGATCATGAAAATACCTTAAAGATGTTGCGTGTGATCTTTGGTATAAAAATTTGTATCACTCAAACCAGTCCGTCACCAACTGAGATATATATGTTTATAATGACATTTATAGTTGAGTTAATATTTCTGAACGTGGGGGCAGTGTGAGCCGGTGGCCAGATTGAATCTCAGCACCATAATTTCCATTGAAAGTGCTGAGCATGATGGTGAACTTAATGACTAAATACATAAAATATCCTGAGAATATGCCGCTCAGTCATAAATGTTGTTACAGCATCAAGTGATTCATTAGGTATAACTGGTCATACTTTCTTATGGTCTTAATTACCATAATACACCAGACATGAAACTACCCACCCTCCTCTCACTCAAAAAAAATAACTTTAAAGGTCCCGTGTGTAGAAATTAGTGGCATCTAGCGGCGTGGTTGCAGACTACAACCAACTGGTTACCCCTCGCCTCACCCTACCCTTCCAAGCTTGAAGAAACTATAAAAAACACAGTAGGCCCGATCTACAGCCAGTGTTTGGTTTGTCCCTCCATCCCTATGAAGATGTAAATGGCTCATTCAAATGCAACAAAAACACTTATTTTATTATTTTCAAGTCAATATACACAAATTAAAACATACCTACGGATATGATACTCCATTTCTGCCACAATCAGCTCATAGATCCCCCTAAATCTTACATGCTGGACCTCTAACAGTTACCTTAAAACAACATGGAAAAGAACATGAAATACTGCTAATGTGATCCAGTATTGACCCCCAACTCAAGCACAGGAGATGGCTAAACATTCTTGTTAATATTAACTTCACACTCAGTCATACATCAGCAGTGTGACTACTATGCAAGGAAGATCAGATAATCTCATATGAGACAATGTATACGTTTTATAAGAAAATTCTTAAACACAATACTACATATATATAATACAGTTTACTGATATCTTGGAGAATGTACCTTTAATCATCATCCTCTGTTGGTAAATGGTGCCTTTTTATTTTCTTCAAGTTTGATAAACTTTTATAAAAGTTTGTTTTTTCTTCAAACAGGTCAAAACTTGGATTATTAGTATTGTTAGATTCAACTTGCTGTGTCCTGTAGCAAAACTAAACTGAACCAGAGCAGCCCTCTGGGTTGAGATTCTGTTTCACACCAGGTATTCTTTCATTAGGACACCTGATAAGATTTCTACAATTCTTTCATTCAAGCAGACATTCAGACCCTTTCCAAGATTCTTTCTTTCAAGCAGCCACTGACCCAAGTTTTTGTACAGTTCATCTTGTTACTTGTTGAGCAGTCATTGACATAGCTGAAGATTGTTTGTGTCTTCAAACATTTGCTCACTCTCTTTTTCCCTTTTTCTTCCTTTTCCTTTTTCTGCTTCTCTCTAGAACCAGCCTCAACCTCCTAACATGATGAAGGCAGCCCCCAACATACTGCAGTCGTTACCTCCCCCAAACACATTCAGTGTTCCGAACCAGGCTCCCCCTCCTTCCCTCCTGCAGGCCCAGCTGTCCGCTGCCTCTCTGGCTCCTCTCCTCCAAAACCCTCCTCAGCCTCTGCTGCCACAGCCTCCACCCAAAGGTGAAATGCTTGACAGTGAAATAAAATGAA
>NW_023339751.1:10984441-11000167 GCF_004916995.1 Morone saxatilis
TTTGCAGCTGTTTTGGCACAATGTCGACAACAAAATCAAAGCTGTCTTGTGGTTTGTTAAGTGGGTAAATAAGCAGATGCTTCACGTTATTTCCCATGTCTTTAGACGTGTTTTCCGGGGGTCTACTTCAACCCCCAGTGAGAATGATGCAACAGCCGCAGCCCGTTCGACGAATTGAGCCCCCACCTCGATTCCCCAGTCGCAATGACAGAGGCCCCGAGCTCATCCTCAGGACGAAAGAGGAACGCAGGTGAGATGGCGATACATATTACCTGACCAAATCTCATGTTTGTCACTGAAATATTAGTAAGTTAATTCATCGTAGTGTTTATCTTAAAATGTTCAGCCGAGACAGGGACCGTGAGCGCAGACGGTCAAGAGAGCGCTCACCCGCACGCAAACGTTCCAGAGACCGCTCTCCCAGACGTGACCGCTCACCTCGGCGACCTCGCAGGGTTGTCCCTCGCTACACCGTCCAGTTTTCCAAGTTCAGCTTAGATGGGTGAGTACAATATTTGCAGTGGAAACGCATCACTAAACGTCTGTGGTGTGAAAGTAAACAGTAATTCCTGTTTTGGTATTAACTGTCCTCTCTGGGTTCTCCAGCTCCAGCTGTGACATGATGGAGCTGAGGAGGCGCTATCAGAGCCTCTACATTCCCAGCGACTTCTTTGATGCTGTCTTCACCTGGGTGGATGCTTTTCCTCTGACAAGACCCTTCCAGATTAATAACGCCTGTAACTTCCACATCTTGCACAAAGAGGTGGATCCTCTAGTCAAGAATACGGCTGTGCTGGACCCTCCTGATGCCAACCACACCTACAGTGCTAAGGTACGACTGCCATATGACTGTGTCATCCCATGTTTTTATTTCTCACAGTTAATATTGTTGAGTTTAAGAGTCATTATTAATATAAGTACAGCTACTACTGCTGTTCGCATGCTCTACAGATAATATCTGCTATACAGAAAAATAATTACAGAATGTAAATACATTGAATGGATATCGGAGAAAAGGGGTTTGATTTCATGAACATTTTAAGGATTATAACTTTTGTGGTCTCTATGTTGCAGGTGATGCTACTGGCTAACCCCAGTATAGAGGAGCTCTATCACAAGTCCTGTGCTTTGGCAGAGGACACCCAGGAAGTCAAAGACTCCTTCCAACATCCTGCGAGACTCATTAAGGTACATCACACACTTTCCATGCTCGTACCATGTGCTGTAATGGTCCTATTCCATTGCTGAGTGCTCACAATGTGGAAGAGTCGTAACTGGCGTTGCCTCCCTTGTGTAAATAACCCTTTCTTTCTCTTGGGTGTGGATCCTGAGAGGTATGATTATTTTGACATGCTGCTGACCTTTTTGTCTTTCTGTCTCTATCCTCTTTTTTTTTTTGCTCTTTCCACCCTCCACACCCCTTATCCATATTGTCATTCCCATTTCCATCTAACCTATTCTACTCTGTGGCTCTCCTTTGTACCTGTCTGTCTTTCTCCTTTAGTTTTTGGTGGGAATGAGAGGTAAAGATGAGGCCATGGCCATTGGTGGTCACTGGTCTCCCTCTCTGGATGGAGCTGACCCAGAGAAGGATCCTTCAGTCCTTATAAAGACAGCCATACGCTGTTGCAAGGCACTCACAGGCATAGACCTTAGTCTGTGCACTCAGTGGTAAGAGCTGTTATTCTCATCAATATTTATTTTTGTTATTGATTATGTTTCTGCTGTAAACCTGTTAACTCTGCTGGTATCAAAATCCCAGATTGAGTAACTATAATATGCTGCATAATGATCATCCTGGACGTGTTGGGTGATATTTTTGTTTCCTTTTTTTTATATGAATGATTATTGTGTTGTTAATTTGCTGCCTTTTATTTACTTTTATTATTTAATGTGTTTGTGCTATGTTCTTTTTGGCCTTTTGTGTGTTGTCGTCTTGGCTCTCTCTTTCTGTCACACTCTCTATACATATAAATGCATATTTCATTGTGATGAAAAACCAAACGCATGGACTGTGGCTGGAAGCAGTAGCCTGGACCAGAAGACACTGTTATTACTTTGTTTTTTTTAATTATTTTTCTGTTCTCTCTGTTAAATATCTTACATATTTAACTGGCTTTCACTGTCCTGTTGATTCTGTCTCTCTTCGCACAACCCTAATGTAGTGCGTTAAGTGTATCCTAGGTTAAATGCAGAACATGCAGCCATAATTGGCTGAAACTATAATGGGGGTGAATTTCGGGGTGTGATTTATTTCATGTGATTGTCTGTCAACTTTCTCAAAATGGCTGCCGTAACCTGTGACAACAGTTGGAGAGCTGCAGACTGGGTCCATTTGTCTATGCTGTGTGTTGTGTGGGAGACGGGTCACTGTAATGATGTGTACAATCATTCAGTGATCTCATGGGAGGGAGTAGCTGTAGAAGGCTCGCCCTAGCAAGGCTTGCCTTTTATACTGTGCCCTGACCAGAATGTTTCTTTCCAATGCACCTTCTTCCTTTGCGACAGGTATCGTTTTGCAGAGATTCGCTATCATCGGCCGGAGGAGACACACAAGGGGCGGACAGTCCCTGCTCATGTGGAGACAGTGGTTTTGTTTCTTCCGGATGTTTGGCATTGTCTTCCTACCCGCTCAGAGTGGGAGGTGCTGTCACGGCGACTCCGGGAGCAGCTGGCTGAGAAGCTGTCGGCCGAGCGAAAGGAGGCGGATGGAGAACAGGCACTGAACCGCTAATCCCTCTCTTCTCATTTCCGCTTCTCACAGGAAGGCACAGGAATTACAAAAAAAACAAACCCCAGATACACATCAGACACAAAGCACACCTCACCATTCACGCAGACAGACACAAACACAGGCAGATTATTGTTCCACCAAACCTCACCTAGGCTTCTTCTGTTTACTCCTCCACCTGTCCCCTTCTCTGCTCCAACTCCTCCATTCCTCCATCCGCACATCCACCTTCCCTCACATCCAGCAGACACATACAGTGGAAGCAGTGAGACTAGGTTGTGTTGTGTAGGCCTTGATCGCAACTGACAAAACAACTTCCAGCTCTTCAAACGTCTCATAATTGGGTGCTAATCTGGGTGTAATCATTCGTGTTAATCCTGGCATTTTGTTGTGCATTTTAAACAATACTTGCTTAATCTGCTTGGGTTCTTGCACGTTGTTGTAGCAGTGGTCTCAAATATTTTCTCAAATTTTAACCAGTGGTGATTTTCTTTTTTTAAACACTGGAATCTGAAATATGTCTTTACGCTGGAATCTGTGGAGTCAGTTGCGTGTAAATGATGTGTTTGTTATAGAAATGTGTGTTTTTATATGATTTTTCGCCTCGATTTGATACTGTCTGACTTTGAAAAGAGAACCTCCCCCAAGTCCTGTTTCTTGTCTGTTCTTGTTGTTGGATTCTACATTCTCGTTTGGACTATATGTAGGATTTGGTTTTTCCAGGGCAGTTGGTTGGACAGATGGCTCCTATCTGATGTAGGTGTATAAAACCCCTAAATGGCTATACCCAATACCCCAGTCATAGACCATGGTAGGGCCACCCTATCCTCACTCCGTTTGGAGACCAGCTTCAGTTCACCTGATGTACCTACCTACACACCTTTTGGACACACCTCTCATTGATTTTTACCTTTTTTTGTGTTCCACAGATTGATTGATTGGCAGCTGGGGGGCATTTCTGTTGGTTTTTATAAGAGCTAGAGAGCTTCCCTGTGTACGCTTCAGTAGCAGTGGACTTAAACACAGTCGAGAGCTCACTAGGACGAGACAATGAAAGACAGATGTGACCTTGCTTCTTGCACGGATCAACTTTAAACTTCACTCAGACCTTGAATGGTGTGCTGACTGTGTGCTATCCCACCTCTTTGTCTCTCTGCCTGTCTCTATCTTAATGATTTCCTGTCAAGGAGGAAGAAGAGAAGGATGATGGTGAATCGAAGGACGTTAGTACTCCCACTCACTGGGCTAAACTTGACCCGAAATCAATGAAGGTATGGTTCAAGGAGATGGTCTCAACACTGGTAGAACAGACAAGGAATTAAAATGCTCTTTCTCCCTTTGTAGGTAAATGACCTCCGCAAGGAGCTTGATTGTCGCTCTTTAAGCTCTAAGGGGTTAAAGTCGCAGCTGATCGCTCGCCTCACCAAGCAACTGAAGGTAGAGGAGCAGGTGGAGGAGTCCAAGGAGCCCGAGAAACAAGAGAGCAAAGTTCCTGAGGAAGAAGAGCCAGTTCGCACTGAAGAAGACCGAGAGGTAGAGAGAAATGTATCAATTAAGTAATGATATGTAACAGTTTTCTTATTGTGGCATATTGATAATACAGATATCTCCCTATATTGCACAAATCACTTATGTAATTTCAATATTATAAAACCTTCAGAAATTAGGTTTAGCTTAAATTTTGTCTGATGTGCTCTTTTAACCGAAGTGTTCTTCTCTGTTAGGAGGAGGAAAGGAAGAGGCAAGAGGAGCTTGAGCGCCAGCGGAGAGAAAGGCGCTACATCCTCCCTGATGAGCCCACCATCATCGTACACCCTAACTGGGCAGCCAAGAATGGCAAATTTGACTGCAGTGTCATGTCCTTGAGTGTGCTGCTGGACTACAGACTGGAGGACAACAAGGAGCATTCTTTTGAGGTGAGAATTTTGTTGGGGTATGTGTATATATATGTATATATACACATACATACAGACAGACAGAAATTATCATCACAATCATGGTAATATTATCTTAAATTATGCATTAAACTTCACACGCTTCACATAAAATTACATGTGTGCTCGTACTAGGCATGTATTACCTTTTACTTTGTGGAAACAAACTAATAGCAGCTGACTTCGATCTGCTACTCTCCTGCTGCTGCTTCAACACTCAACAGTGACCAGCAGCAGCAACCTCAAAGGGTCAAAACTCAAACTCTACATTCCCAGTGGCCTAAAAATACAGCTACCACTAGGTGGAGACATTGCATGTCAGGAGAGGGCAGTACATACTGTATACATTTGTGTTTTCTATTGTATTAATTATTTTCTGATGGCATTAGGTTGATAATCAGGAACAGCCAAATTAAACAGTTTTATTTTTTAAATTTACCTTTTATATGCAGTATAATAATGATGCTGCTGAAATAAAATAAATAAATATGATGATTTTTTGGGGAAATATGACTCGTGATATACAGTCTCTAGATGTGTATGATTGTTGTGTATTGATTAAATCAGCAAACAAAAAATCTGAATCGCAATACATAACGTCCCCGCCCTACAACTGAATCTGTTTAATGTCTCACAAACAGACACTTCTCTCTGTTCAGGTTGATAATGCAGTGACCTCTTTTTCTGTCAAGGTTTCCCTATTTGCTGAGCTGTTTAACGAGATGCTACAGAGAGACTTTGGCTTCCGCATATATAAAGCCCTTGCTGCTTTTCCTGCCAAAGATGAGAAGAAGGAAAAGGAGAAGAAAGCTAAGAAGGAGGCCGAGAAGAAGGAGGCTGAAAAGCGTGAAATAAAGAAGGAAAAAGAAGATGAGAATGAAGAGCCAGTAGTGAAGAAGACCAAAGAGGATGAGGAGGAGAAAAAGAAGGCAAGCCTCTCAAACCAATCTGGTCCATTCAGTCTGTCGTTTGCTCATACAAATCCTGTGTGATTTCATGCATTTGTGTGACTTGTGGTTTTTTAACCAGAGCGATGAAAAAGCTGTGAAAAAGGAGTCGTCTCGAGATGAAGAGGAGAACGAAGATGATGGCAGCACGGCCAATGCTGAAGAATATGACCCCATGGAGGCTGAAGATGCAGATGATGACGATGACGATGGTACTGCGCTCTCTCTCTTTCTTTAAATGCAACCCGATAGATTCTTTTTGAATTTCCCACAATATGATTTGGTCAATGATGAGAAATCATGCACCACGCTGAACCTGTGATGGATAACATTTCCACAGTTTCTGAGGCCTTAAGTGGGAAACAATTGCTTTGTTTTTTTGGATATTTAAATGTTTTTGTATTCACACTGACTAAACACACTAGTTAATAATATTTAATGATGTATTGGCACAACCTTGTTCCACTTTTCAATTGGATGTTTCTGTTGATATTTCTTAGACAAGGATGACGACGACCTCAATGACCGAGACAGGAAAGACCGCAAGGATGACCGCAAGTCGTCAAAAGAGAGGTCCTCTAAAGACAAGGTTGGTTGGTTATGGTTGTATGTTTTTAAGACATTGGTGTAGCGTAAACATGGTGGTTGGTATAAATGTGGTGGTTGTTGTTGCACCAGGAGAAGAAGCAGATGGTCACGCACAACAAAGAGCTGCTGATGGCGTTTGTCTACTTTGACCAAAGCCACTGTGGCTATTTGCTGGAGAGAGACTTGGAGGAGATCTTGTACACACTGGGACTGCATCTTTCTCGTGCTCAGGTGAACACACACAAACCTAATCATATCCATGGTTTGTTTCTGGATCTGTTATTATTATTTGCTCACTTACATCAGCCTGCAGATAAACCTGACTTCATGTTGATTTTTGTTTGTTTCCAGATAAAAAAGCTGCTTAATAAACCGGTGGTCAGAGAGTCCTGTTACTACCGTAAACTGACAGACCGGGGAAAGGATGAACCCATTCCTTCCTTTAATGAAGCCCAGATAGAAAACCTCATAGGTGAGCTGACATGAATCTTTATGGTCAAAACTCCATCACTGTTTTTAATACAGTCAATTAACGATTCACAATTACATAAAAAGAGATCAAATTAGCCACAGCTATCACGTGGTGGACAGCTACTGCAGCTGATTTATTTATTTAATTTGATGAAATTCTCGTCTCTCTTTTTCTGTCAGGTAACCGAGGACTACTTCCTGCTCCAAAAGCTCGCGCTCCGTCAGAGACGACTGAGTCTGGTAATCTGATCGTGTATAATGGAGCTATGGTCGACGTTGGCAGCATGATGCAGAAACTGGAGAAGAGTGAGAAAGCAAGAGAGGAGATAGAACAGAAGCTCATGATGCAGGATGTCAAAATGGGTATGATTTTAATTGCATTACACTGTATGTTGTTTTTGTAAATGGCATCACAGTCTCATGAGTTGCAAGCTACACTCTGTGTCAGTAGTCCATCTGGACAATGATCTGGCTCAATTTGAGCTTTGCTACAATAGAGCCCGGTCTCACTTCATTCAGAATCCTTCTGTCGGTGATTTCTGTTGAAACGTGGACTGGCACATTGCTACCGACGGCAACATACAACGTATAAAACGGGATTCAGCTATACTGTTTTTCATTGTGACGGTACAGGAAATAGTCCCACTGTGCCTTTTATGCTATTGAGGATGAGTTTCAATTCAAAAAACCCAAATGAAAAACCTGATTTATTTCGGTTGTTTGAAGGTAAAATGTTTAGGGGAGGAGATTTTTGTTTTTCGCAAGATTTATAGAAATTGCATGACAATTGAATCTCATGAAATGTTTTCTTTTTCGAATGTGTAGAACAGTATATTACGATTTGATTTACGTCTCTTGGCTGATGTTGCTTTAGTGTCTTGTAACCACAGAATGGTGCCGGACACTTATAAATAAAATCAATCAATACAGAATAAAAAATAATTAAGAGACTAGACTCAATTGTCCCACCAGAGCAGGAAATGTGTCCTTGTCTCACCAATAAAGACAATAATCCTGACACAAACATAACAGACAGAATAGATCATCAGCATCACAACAAGGAGTTCCTACAATTTATACTGTATGATTAAATGGGCTGTTTATTAAATCAGCAGCACTTAAACATCAACACTGTCCATGAAATTCAATGTGAACGACGTATAATCCAAGATACTGGAAACTGGATGTAAATTTTGGCTCAAAGGTTCCTCTTTGTTCAAACTCTGAATAATCAACCTACCTTGAACTTTGTGTCTCTCCAGATGAAGATGCAAAGGTGAAAGCGCAGTTGGAGCAAGCCAACAAAACTTTGTCCAGGGAGCTGGAGGAGGTGAAAAGCACTCTGAGCCAAACTGAAGAGACCCTAAAGACTGTGGAGGAGCAGAAGGTGATCTACCACGACCAGATTAACAAGACGTCCAACACCTTGATGTCCACTGTCAAAGGGCTGCTGGCAGTGCTGAAAAAGGTGAACCATTTTAAAGAATCAGCACATTGTTAATCTATTAGTTTTATCTTCAGGCAGGAAATGGACTCAAATCCCCTTTTAGACATGACATTTGTAACATTTCTTCATGTATCTGTCCACCCTGCGGTTATTGTGCATCATGTTAGAGTAAAATGATTAATAAATGCGTCCTAAAAGCTTAGATATGTAATATTTTTTTATTGGTGTGGTAGAGATCCAGTGTCCACCGTGGGCTTATGTTTTTAATCTTTATTATATAACGTTTCATTAGTCACACAGTGATTTGGAAAATTATATTTATTTATTTAGCCTGTTATTTTTTATTACATTATTACTTTATCAGGTGGGAATGTTATCACACTTATGATAATGTCTGTCTGTTGTACGTCTCCATATTTATCAATTATTCTCCTTGCCTCTTATCCCATTAATATATACATATATAGCTGCAAAACTTTATAAACTGTCACACTGAATGAAGTGTTTCTGAAGCACCAGGGACGTTTGAAGGTTCAGACATTATCAGTTACAGTTACAACTGCACGATACAAGAGTGAAACAAGCTTTGAGAACGTCATGTTGAAATGCTGTCAGATGAACATAAAGGGGCACGTGTCTGATTCACTGATGTTTCTTCTCTTCCAGGATCAGGATGTAGACGAGTCTGGTGAAGAAGCCTCTGGCGATCACATTCGGTCATCTCAAACTAACGGCGCCGATGAATGACACATTTAAAATAAATGAAGCTAATCCGTAACACTGATTATCTTAAAAACTTGTAAATACTCACTAAACAAACATAATTTGGCTGTTTTATTTGGACCTATTACATGTATAGATGAATGATTTAGTTCCCTTGTGTTAATTTCACTTCAGCAACTGTGTACAATAGATTTATTTCTGATGAGTTACTTTTCATACGTAGAATACTTTAACTATGATAAAGCTTTGAAATGCTTATTTTCATAGTTTTAAGTAAGTCAAGTCAGTCGCTAACCTTTTATTTTTGCCATTGCTTTAGCTTCGTCATGGCCAATAAAATGCCACATTGTAGGTTTAAATGCCAGTATGTGAGTTGTACTTTTTTTTTTTTGTTTGAGATTTGTTTTTCTAATGAGCAATAATGATGCTATTTATGTGCGAGAGAATTCATTAAAACTATATTTAAAATAAACTAATTTTGGATGGAAAAGGGTAGGAGGGGGTTCCAATGTGGTTCAGACAGAATTTCTTTATAAATCTTCTTAATCTGCTGTTTAACCACAACTGTGTTCAATAAACACTTTTCCGTTTGTAGTTCTTCTATGTTGCTGATTTAACTGGTTCCTATGCACGGTTCCTGCCTCTCTTTGAGCTTTTTGCTGTCGGCGCCTCCTTTCATGTTTTACTGTGACGAGCATCTGTCTGATTTTTCTTTTTTCTTTTTCTGACAAACGAAACTACACATGAACCAAAAGATAAGCTTGATGAATGTGTGTTCTGCTGAAGGAATATTTGCTGCAAAGAGACATGAACACTTTGAAATCTATCTGAACTGTGTGTGTTGGTTTGGATTGTTCTTGAAGAGAGGCACAATTACATTCAAATGTGCGCCAAAGCAGGCAATTTTATTTTTCTATTGAAAATGTACTCTATGGATGTCTTGTGCAAGAGTAAAGTGGTTCATTTTAACACTGATAGTCTGTCTACATTTTTTCCAAGTGTTGTTTAATGTCATTTTCGTGCTATGATAAAAATGTCTACTACAAACAAGGCCTCTTGATGAAAAAAAAATCTGAAACACAAGTCTGGAGGACCGTGAAAAATGAGCAGATTGGATTGCTGCAAATTAAATACTAAATCTCCTTTGGTGCACTTGACGTTTCGGAAATAGTGGACCAGACAAACACCACTGAACGAAACACCCTCTGATATAAACAGTGACATGTAAGACTACTAATGCATATTTAACTCTAACTTAACCAAAAACTGGGCTAGGATCATTATAAAATTAACAATAGCAGCAGAAGAATCTATAACGGCCCGCAGACTAAATGTTAAGACAACTACATACAGTAATTATGTTATGCATTTTGAGTGAAGTAAAACTGGACAACTATGTCACGGGTATTGAAGCCATTTATCAGGAATAGTATCCCTGTGGTCGGACAGAGAGGGAGAGAGATTATTGGGTGTGACCAGACACAGTTCGGACGAGGAATATTAATTATGAAGCATCTTGTCATTGACTTTGTCTGAGGAGCAGGGAGGGTCTGGCTTTAACAGCCTCTCGTAGATCATTTACCTTTGAAGCTTTTGTTTCCTGAGGTGTCTCTTTTATGTCTCTGAGCGGCTGGACTTTTCTGACCTCCTGTCGATGTAATTCTAGGTTTGTTTCCTCTCCTGCCACTCCCTTCTCAAGCAAACACACTTCACACTCCTTGCTCCTGCACATTGTCATACTATTATAGGTCTGGGTTTTAATTAACATTCAGTCATTTAATAACCACTTTGTCTTGCATAGATTTCTGATACCGCTGTGGTCAAACACTCGGTCCAGACGTCAGGTCTTGCTACACCTCACTGTATGTCTAAATTTATTTCAATCAGACTGTTTATATACTTATTTTAGAGCTTTTTTACCCTGTTAGCTTCCTGTGGGGATAATCAAGATTTCCCCCCCAACATTTTCATTTAAACCCACTGGTCTTTCAGTACTTCAGAGAGGCGTTGCAGCTGTGAAACTGGCTGATAAATCTGTTCCCACCAACAACGAGACCTAGTTCACACTGAAAAAAAAAAGAATTTAACGTAGCAGGAAACATCCCTGTCTGTTTCCAGCAGCTTGTCTATGTCATTTCCTCGAGAACAATGACTATCTGTCACCTAGTACTTTGGTTATGTGGCTGCTTTTGTCCTGCTGTCGTGCTCTGAATACTTGACAAACAAACCTCATTTGTCCCCCGAGGAACTACATGCACACTCCTCGCCCCTCAAACTCCAGCAGCAGCTGTGTTTGAGTGTGTGTGTGTGTGTGTGTGTGGTGTGTGTTGTGTGTGTTGAAAGAGGGAGGTTTTTGCACTTTGCATATGTGTATGCATGCACATGCAATGTGTGAAAATTAGACCCCACCGCAGAGAGCAGGGCAGGTAACCCCACTCCCAGACTGCAACAGAAGGCTTTTGTGGCCACTTCCCCGCTCCTCCTCTTTAACCCCCCCGTTCCTGGTATCAAAGAGCTGCTGCACTCACAGGCCAGTCTGCTGACAATCAGGCCGTTTCAATGCAGGGTCGCAGTTTCCAGGGGGGGCAGACAGGGTTGGTAAAAAAAAAGGGAGTTTGGTTTAGTTACTGATCATGTTGCCATTTTCACCCCCTCCACTGATCCTCACTTTTTATGTAAATCAGACCTCTGAAGTCTTTGGGTGCGGCTACGGAGCATGTGTGGATGCAGTATGACGTTACACTGGTTTCATTGTTAGTTTAACTAATTCTTACTTTCCCATACACTTGTAGATTTGTTTAAATTCTCTCCCTCGTCAGCACGAGGCAAATCACTCTTTTGCATTAACGCCCTCCATCCTATGTGCATGTCAAGAGTTCAGAGTCGTAGTTATCATGACAAAAGCAGCCCCCCCCCTGCCTCACACGCTGCCTATAGAGTCCCAGTGGGTCCGGCTTTTCAAAACCTGTCAGGAGTCAGTGTTTGTTAGCTCTCTGCATTGTTTCTGGACAATCCCGCCTATGATGGTGACATGATAAGACACAAATGCAGGTCTCGGCCCAAAATGTAGCCAAACAAAATGATGTATTATAAAACCTGTGTTAGCATTTTTGTGCCAAAAAGGAAGATTTTTAACCTGAAAACCCAGACTGTGTCCTTTATCTTCACAGCAGCACCAAAGCTCGGCCTTTGCTGAACTTTCTTTCACCTCAATAACTGTACAAGATTGATTGTTTGCTCATTATTGTCTGCCTGTATTGTGCAGCATAGAATTGAATTTCCTGGGCGCTGAATTGTGATAGCGATAAGTCATTCAGACGACAAATGACCCAGCTTCCCTCACGCATCCGCTGCGGTAAATAAACTTTTTCTCACTCTTTTGCACATCTCAGACTTTTGGCCAGAAATCTTTCTGACCACCAAAGTCAAACAAACAAGTCAACCGCCCTCTTACGTGCTGTTTGATATTTTAGGTAATTGATACATGAGAGGATCCATTGAGCAGCTCTGCTTGTCTCCCCAGCAGCATGCACGGGCCCCTGCTGGAGTAGAGAAGAGAGAGAGGGACCCCTGTTCAGCTGGAGCTGCAGGAACCCGGCTTCCTCAGGAGCGGCACAGCAAAGTGGTGTAGATGTTGAGGAAACGATCCCCCTCTCAAAGGCCTTTCCCTGGGAATACTGGGTTACAGTGTGAGAAAGTTCCACAGTTGTTTTTGACAGCGTGTCACAGGGGCGTCTCCCACCTCACCCCTGCGCCGCGTGGACCGCCGTCCCAATACTATTAGGACCAGTAGAGCATCGACAGCCCTCTGCTACAGTATCATCCACCGGTGCTGTGTAAGTATGACTGATAAGGCACTTAACTGGGCTCCAAAATCAGGTGGCCCTTTAATGCAACTTTACACCGCTCCACATCAATTTGAAGCAGGTTTCACATTTCACCAGTTAACAATAGTTACACAAAGCACAGCATTCATTCGGGGCTTAGCATCTACACTTTGGGGGAAAAGCAGATATTCCCTAATTGCCACTGCATGCTGCCCTGAAGGAAAGTATGTCACTCAATAAGATAATCATACAGTGGGAACCCAAGATTGCCAGTACCAGCTTGCTATTTGGAAAAACAAACATTTCCATTGTAAAATTGCATAGCTGGCTTTGACTCGGTGCATGCAAACATGGGTCAAAACAATCTACAGAGCAACACCGGTGTGTGGTAAACACAGGAAACATTTCCATTCGGGCCAGCTGGTACAATAACTACCAGTCAGTCGAAAGACTGCAGATGTGCAGGGTCAGCAGGCCGAGAGCTCAGACCAATTTAAATATCTGTAACAAATGTGTCTCTTTCTATTTTTCTTCCCCCGTCTTAGATTAATGCTAATTTACCTCATGACAACATATTCTGTTGCTACGATTAAAGTGAACATGCTAACACTTAGTATTAGTAGCCTATTGCAAGCAAGGCAACAGTTACTGTCTTCGACGAACCTCCTCTTTGCCTCCTGAATCCTCCCTGAACTTCTTCCTCTCTCAAAGCTCTAAAACAGGCCAGGAAGTCGCCATGAGACATTTCCTGCATGCTTTACATCGTCTTGAAGCAGGGGTCGCTGGGAACAGTGGAAGCATGCACTTCCTAACAACAGTGTCTTCTGTGTGTTCTTTGCATGTACGTATATCTCTGTGTCACAGTAGGAGCATGTGTATCCCTCTGTGACTCAATAATAATAACAGTAGGTATTTTCTTTCCTCTGCTGGCGGTGCACTCCACTAATGAAGTTCATATGCTGCACACGTCTTTGATGTCACATTACCATGGAGGCTGTCAGGCTCGGCTTCTTCAGTTCAAAGCTCCGGTCACTGAGATCCTGGTTTAATATAGTCAGTGGCTGCCTGGACGCTCATTTGGTGACAGGTGACACATCACAGACCCGAATAAGCCTTGTTGTTGATGAAGTCTTCCAATCAGCCGGCGTCTGATTTAAGCAGAACTAATGAACTGCCCAGCATGATACACATAATCTGAATGGGGAAAAAAAACATCTGGGGCATTTGCTGTTTTATTGGGTACACTAATGACATGAAACCTTGGAAATGACAAATATTTTACTGTACTGATACACTACAGTATACTGATATACTGATATTCCTAATAAAGTACAGCACAATGGAGAAGTTGTCAATAAAGTGAAGCAGATTGAGTTAAATTTGAGAATTCTGCTTTGAGGTTGAGTTCTATTTCGACCTGGAAATAGAAGTAGACAAAATAATCTCAACACAAGGTCCATTTAGTAGCTTTTCAGCAGCAATTGTATAAAAGAGAGAGAAGCTGTAATTCCTCACACTCCAGAGACTACAACCAGAAAATGTGTAAATTTAGCATCTCTAGGGATGGCAATTTGTTTCTGACTTTGGCCCAGAATGAAATATATCAAAAACTACTGCCATGAAATCTTGTACTGACACTGACGGACCCCGGACGATGAATCTTAATTCGTTCCCTTCGCGTTTCATCTAGCACCACCCGCAGATCAGAAATGTAATTAGTCCAATACATTGGTTTATGAGTAAATACCTGCAAAACAAATTCCCATTAGCCTCAGCTGTACTTTATGTTTAGTAGCAGCTGAATGCTAGCACCTACGATAGTGATCATGGTAAACATTACTTGCAGCATTTTGCCTTTTTTAAACATTAAACCTTCACTGTCACTGTGAGCATGTTAGCATTTACCTCAAACCTCACAGAGCATGGCTCTTGTTGTTTGATAAATGACTCAAAGTTAAATCTGTAGATAAACGGCTCATTCTTAGGTGATTAAAAACAATAATTCCTATATTCAGGTGATTATACGTTAATGAAAACATACCTATGAATATCATATTCCATTTCTACCAATAGATCCTTCTAAATGTTACACCCTGGACCTTGAATCGATTGCCTGGTTTATTATTATTCATTCTCTGTCACACACATAGATTCAAGGTTAGTGTACTTTGTGGCCAACAGATTTTTGTTTTAAATTGAGAAAACCAAAATCAGGAAACAACCTGTTTTATGTTATGAAAATGAAAAGACGACCATTTTGTTCCCCATATTTATACATTTTTTGGTCTTCTCATTTCAAAACATCGCCGTAAAGGACATTGACTATTCAACAACTTGGTTTAGCACTATTTCTCTTACAGAAACATTGAATAAACCAACCTTCTATCTCTGTATTTTGTCTGTTCACCCTCCACTTTAAACCGTGAGAAATCTGTCACACAGGAACACAGAGAGCTACTAGGTAACAAAAAGAGGCTGTTATGGCTTTACTGAGGCCAGTGTTTGATGAGAGTCAGTTGCACCTGTGAACTAAGCAGCGTGTGCATGGATAGTGTACAAACATAGCACAAACTGTGGAAGAAAGAGGAGACTAAAACCAACCGACCCTCCTGCACTCTCACACAACCTCAAAGTGCAGCTGTAGACATCTCTCACATGGCTGTGATCTTCAGCATGTCCACAGGGTCTTTTGTGTGTGTGTGTGGTTCATAAGGATGTGGGTGTAAACTATCACTCACCACCTTAACACACTACACAGCGCTCAAAGTAACACTAAATCTCCCTCTTTTCTCTTTGTTAAAATGTCTTCTAAATAGCTCAAAGTAGAAAGCGATCCTCCTCCTCTGAGAACTAAGTGCTTTGCTGGATTCCCTCTCTGTCCTAAACTTATTAAAACAACATGACTCGATTATAATCCAGACTTAAGTAATCATGTTTTATGGCAAAACCACTATCATTATGTTTGTCTGGCTGCCTACTGACTCTGAAAAGTGAGTCGCTCCTGCAGGTTTCACTTAAGATGTGCATTGATTTGTGCGCCAGAGCACTCGAGTGTGCA
>NW_023339751.1:11000177-11053176 GCF_004916995.1 Morone saxatilis
ACTGAATACAAACCAGCCAGGTCCTCCTTTGATCTCTGCTGCGATGGCAGAGTGCTGAAATAATGAAATTGTAATAACAGAGTACCAGGCCTGATGCTGGGACATGTTCACTCAGGCATTAAGATTAAAAAAAACTCTCATAAAAAAAGATCTTAATAAGCCGGATGGATGAAGGAATTACATTTCTGATCCAAAGAAATCCAAAAAAATAAATTTATGTCAACTTCTTTGGCTGAGTTTCACCGGTATGTATTTAAGAGTCCATCCACTGCTTCTTAAAGTAATAGTTTCACATTTTGAGAAAGAGAGTTAGACAAGAAGACCACTCTCATGTCTGACCTAGAGCTGGTTAGCTTAGCTTAGCATAAAGACTGGAAGCAGGAATATAGGCTATTTCCCCTATTAGACCCCAACATGTTATTTTTGCTTTTTAGTTTTTGGACACATTAAACAAACAATCTATAAAGTGATAATTAGTGAGGTCTAATAATGGATGCATAAAGAGGGCTGGATACTCAAACAAGGATTTTCCCCATAGACCACCATTATAAAGAGATGTCGAAAAAACTTTTGACAGGACACCAACTGCAAACAAGGTCAATTATTACTACTTGTAGTGTGAATTTGTAAACCATGAAGGTAAAACCTTCCATGAGCTTGGAAAGTAAACAAACATTAATGTGTATGTGTGCAGTGGTCTGCACAACACAGAAGTAAACCTGGAAGCTGGGGAACTTTTTTGGCTCATGCTAGCTGTTTCACTTTGTTCTTCAGTCTTTCTGGCAGTAGCTATATATCTACCAGACATCAATCTTATGCATATTTCCTTAAATCTGTCCCTTTAAATATCTTCTGGGGGGTCAAATATGTGCATTGATGACAAATAGCATGGCCAGCTAAATAAACAATGGTAATCAATCATAGCTGTGCAGCCTCATTTCTCTTGCATATCTAAATGCTCATACCCTTTCTGGAATACTAACTTGACAGGTCACTGGACAAATGGCCTACACCTGACCCTCTACTGACCTCTGACCCACACCACATGAGGCAGCGCTGACCCTTTCTGTTTCCTCTCTGTTACAACTCCGATTTAAATTCCTCAGTGCCATCCTAACCCTAACAGAGAGGTGATATCCCCTTAAACATATGTAAGAGTCACATGTTGATTCAGAACTCATACTTTATAAATACTGGCTGATGTGCGGCAATCCTGCTGATTTAGGGACGATTTGGGTCATATTTATTCTTGGCATGGAGGTAAAGGGGAAGCCTTCTGGGGGTGTTTTAGTTAGAAAATGTCCCGAGAGCCAAGATCTTATAGCAGGACCAGATGTTTTAGTTTGTATGGAGAGACTCAAACTTTAGGTTCAGGATTGTGGTTCAATGAAATTACCATATTCAAAATATACACTGCGATCACGTCAAGGTTGTTGGCCTTTCAGAGACACCTGATACTACATGCGCAGAAAGAGGGGCTAGATACGTATGCTAATTGAAAATCAGGGGCCGGAGTGCAGGATTTCATGTAATTATGGTAACTTGGTGAACTTTGCTTCTTGATAATCAGTCCCACCAGCAGACTAAACATTTGGAAGAAATGAGCCCTCAGAATATAAATGTGGGTCAGGCCGGCGGGTCAAGTCCCATTGTCCGTGCTCAGATAAAACAAAGTGTGTGCCAATATTTTTATCCGGAGGAAATTTACTGTATCAAACAATGAGAACATTCCTGCAAACTTCCATGCAATGCAAACAGTGCTATAAATGTTGTGTTTGTGTGTTTGTACATGTGTGTCTGCACATCCTTTATGTTGTGGGAGTAGTCACAGATAGTTAAAAGTTAACCCTTTTATTCCCATTTTATTTCCTGAACTCCAGACTATGTAATCACACCCTCCTCTGGGAGTCTGGGGACCATTGTTACTTTTCACTTTTCTCTCCCCTCATTTCCTGTCAGCTCTAATAAGGCAAAAAATGCTAACAAGAAAAAAAGGACAACCATGTCTTGTTCATGTCCGAAACCATACCTCCGCCAGATTCTGTGTCAAGGCTTGTGAAGTTTAGCAGCTACGAGCCAGGATAAATTAGCTTAGAGCCAAAGGTCTTCCTACTACGGTTCAGAGCTGCAGTTCTGGGAAAGTGAGAGTACATAAGCCACTCAAAACAAATTATTAAAGGAATAGTTCAATTTATTCACTTTCTTGGCGAGGGTTAACCAGTTAGCTTAGCTTAGCACAGAGGCTGGAAACACTGGGAAACCGCTAGCCTGATTTTAAATCCTATAATGTTTACATCTATGTTTATTTGCTTGCAATCTTCTTCTCCACTGCCTTTGTTTGCATATTGCTATGTGTCACAAGCAATGACAGTTTATATAAAAAGTCAAAACTGCGCAGCCAATGAACGTAGATCAGCTTGCAGTACATCACGTCCGCTGCCTCGTGCTGGCTCCGTCTAACTGTCATGGCCGCGGCAAAAACGCAGAATTCTACTCTCTTTCTACTCGCTTTTGCTACCTCTACTTCATTTTCCATTGTGGATATTACTTTGGATAGTAATCCCCTCAACGTAGAAGGAGTTGATTGTCAGAGTGATGCAGCTGTTATTGATACGTCTGCTTGGTTATATATTTTTATGTATTTAAAAATGTAGGGCGTGTGCAGGATGTCAGTGGTCTGCAGTGTTTTCACGTGACATTTTACTTTCAGTTCAGCTCGCTTGGAACCTCGACCGAAGGGGGACTAGGTACTTTCCAAAGGGCGAGTAGAGTCCAGTTGCCATGGAAATGCGGCTTTGGTGCAGCACTGCCATCTGTAGATCAGTGGAATAGTGCGAAACCATTGGCAGGACTGATATTGCTCGAGGTAAAAACAAAAAAACACAGGTTACCTTTAAGGTTGGAAAAATGATCTTATTTCACATTGTAACAACCTCAGTTTGTTTCAGCTCTTCATTCAGTCTAAGGTATATGACGTTTACGAGGGAAATCTAAACCAAAGACTTTTTTATGGTTTCACCATTCCAATAAATAGAAATATTTTATTTGTCTTGTATATCATTTTATACACATTTACCCAAAATTCAGGTTGACAGGTTTTGGATCTTTGGAAACTTTGGGAATTCCTCTACAGCACAAATAAAGTCCTGTGGGTTTGAACAAAGTTTGGCTGCACAACACGTGTGAGTCTGCAATGACTGGAAGATGGTCTGAACTGGCACTGTTTAAAATTAATAACAAAAGCATAAACCACAAAGAATCTTTTCAATTCATTTCTAATTAAAAGACGTGGATCGTTAATCCCACACAGAATCTTTGCAAGTTTTCTCTTTTGCCCCCCACCTTCTTCCCCAGGACGGGCTGCACATAATTCATCCTGTGTAGGCTGAGGTGATGTATTCTTTTCATGTACAGAGGAAGCGCAATATCCTGTTCCAGCACAGGCTTTAATACCACACTGAGGCAGACTGGCCCCCGGCCTCTCAGGGGCCTGAGTGCTCCTGAAACTAATGCCACAGGCTCTCTGAGACTGTGATATATGAGGTGTCTGTCTGTCTTTGCTTCAGACTCTGCCTGTTACAGTGTTAGTAAAAGCTGGGACTAATGGGGTCCCTCTCTTGAGAGCAAGGGGAGGAATGGTTCTCATTTTAGTGGCAAATATGTTCCCTGAGGCTCCTGCGCTTTTATTGAAAAAGCATTTTCTCTTGTTAAGTCATTGTTGTGAAACACAATATTTCAAGTTTATGTTATCCAAGGGAATTCATTTCTCTCATGAGATCCATGTTTACCACACAAACCATTTGGCTCTGGAATCTACATTAAATGATTTCAGCAACTCGCCATGAAGAGACTAGTGATGCAATAAACAAATATTATATGAATCCTTTCTAAATCACTCAACAAAAGCTACTTTCAAGCTTTGTTGACACCTCAGTCAGCTAGGGTCTCCTTTGATGGTGATTCGTGTGTGTAACATTTTCTGTGTGGAAAGTATTTTACAAGCCCTCCAGGTTGCTGGTCCTAATTTCCTCAGATGAAGATGTGTGCTTGTGTTGCAACTTGCAGGCCACTTTGCTATTATCCCAAATGAGTTAATGTCATCATTATTTTTAGAGACATCGCTTTTCATTTGATGATATTATATATATCTTGAGATTTTTAGGGCTTATGATGATTCAAATAAGATAAAAAATAAGAGTAAAACAAACATGAAAGAAACAGCACCTGTTCCTGCAGAAGAGAAGCAACACACACACACACACACACACACACACACACAGACCGGTGCACAGTCAGTGGGAGGTCTACCTGTGTGACCCACCAGCAGCAGACTGATGAGCCCTCCTCCTCCTCACTCGTCACTGGTTTCCCTGGAAGCCGAGAGAAACCAGTCGGACGTTCCCTGCGCCTCCGGTTCACACTCGCTGCAGGATTCGGACACACAGTGGAGGAATGCGTGGCAAAACACAGAGTTTGTTTGGATTTTCAGAGAGGAGAGCTGTCTTTTAACAAGTGCATTTTTTATTTTTTTTATTCCTAGAATGATAGCTCCCTCCTGGAGCCGATAAAGGCGTTAGAAATGTCTCACCAGCAGCGGGTTGTCCAACTCTCCGCCGCGTCGCTCGCTGTAGTCCTCGGCCCGGACGAGGAGAGTTTGCGCGCCGGCGGAGGGAAACTCAACGCCAATACTACGAGTGGCCAGGAGATTTTTGCGGACTTTAAGGCGCAAAACTTGCGCAGTTTCTGGAATAAGAGGCTCGTTAAGGCCATAGCCGAGGTGTACTTTCAGGGATGGATGGAAAATTTGGTGCTTTTCATTCAAGGGAACGCGAACAACTTGGAGGTCCTGAGGGAAGCGTGGATGCGCAGGGCTCTGAGGTCACCAAAGGGGTTTATCATTAAAGCTGTCGGTATGTAACATCAATCCTGTCAATGAACTGTTACCAATGTTACTATAAATTATTATTATGAGGCCAAGTCTCCATATGAATAAGTCTAAAACAGTCAGTGACAAAAAGTAGAGGCTATGTAAATATATGCAGACAAGAATAGAGGTGATGGCACAGGACATAAAGACAGCACAGTCAACAGCTACCGCAGTTGTACAAGAGCATAATGTGTTTTCCCTCTTAGGGGACACTGTAGAGTCACACAAACAACAACATTTGTTTACCACACTGAGAGAAATGTGTGAAAGCCATAAACCTTGAATAACACGGAGCTGGCAAGGTTTAACACAATTCAGTTAAATCAGGTGTCAAAAGTTATAAAGTATTTATAGTGTCAACAGCAGTTTATTTTTGGTGTGTCCTTCTGTCTCTGCCTCTAGCTTTAGACAATTGTGACATTATTTTGTTGTAGGGTAAAGGCTTTACACTCCCCTCTAGAACCCAAAAAAAGGCAAACTGATATTTTTTACATTATTCTCATACAAAAGGACTTAATTTGAAAAGAGAACACATTTTGTTGCCATCAGTGAAATGTTGCCCACTTCCCAAAACCAGTTTCAAAACCACAGGTGTTTGTCAAAGCTGTGGCATAAGTTCAAATAGCCCTGAGAGATTATATTCCTTAAATCTCTGTTCCCCCAAATATCGTCTGGTGGGTTTGCGAGGATCTAATGACCAATCAGCCTCCCTTTGTTGTCGACATAGTGATATGTTTACCAAAGCTTGTTAACAAAGCTCTGCATACCATGTAATTACTTCTAATTGGCCCTCTGTTCTGGCTCCTCTCCTCAGATGTGTTTTAAAGCAGCACATAGCAGCACAGAAACAATGAATGGAAACCTTTATGCAGCCTCCTATAGCATGATCTCATGGGCTGTAAATGCCTGACAGCACCGGCTGCTCGAGAAAATGACAACCCTGTGTGGGTTTTAGACCTAATGACAGTATTCTTAAGAGATACACCAGGTTATTCACTTTTTTTTTCTTACTTTAGAAGATTGATGCTAAACTCTAGGCTTTAGCAAAATAAAGATATGTGGGAACTGATTTTATCTGTCTGCCACAAAGCACCACTTTCCTCTCAAAAAATGCACAATTATCCTATAAAATTAAAAAACTCCAGGATCCAAAAGTGCTAGAGGCAGGTTTTCCAAATGTTAGGATAGTTGAGCTGCAGCAGGTCCCTTTTGGTTGTTAAAACAGTGTCCCGGCAACACACACATTGGCTCTGAGATGCCATTTGGTGCAGCTGCAGTGCCTCAGTTTCACAGTCCGTCTTTCCAACAATGTGTCCATCTTTGTTTGAGTGTTATTTTGTCTGGATGCACACCTTGCCGCTGTCTACCTGCTGAGTTTTTATCAGTCAGTCAGCTCTGCCAGATTGAGCAGTGCACGGACAAGTGAAGGGAGGAATGTGACGTGAAGGGGAGGAAGAGACCACACAAGGGGAGACCTGGGAGGGCGTGAAGCTATGGAGGAGATAGAGGGGGGAGGGGGAGGTTGACATGCCATCCTGCTGTGAGACAGTTTCTGTCCCTACACTTCAACTCAGCACACAAACAAACACCATATGAGCCAAAGGTGATGCGGAGCTCATTACTATGCACAAAGGTGCACACAGACATGCATGAGCTCACGGTCGGATGCACGGCAGGCGTCAACAGACTCCTCGTGTTTGAGCTTCACACCAGAAACCTGTAAGCAAACACGTCTGTGTGTGGACATGTCACCTCCTTCTTCTCCTTAACAAATCCTTTGCTTCACACCACAGCAATTTGTATGGAAATCAGCGCTGGCAGGCTGTCAGAGCCTGGTTTACTGCCTTCTCACTGAGAATTGGTCAGCAGTGAATCACTGTGCGACTGGCCGCCGACCACTGCCGCTTTTCTGTTATCCTGGATTAATGTCCTTCCGTTTCATGGCCAGTGAGGGACTGTGGAAGTCAGACTCATAGATTGATATCAGGCATGGACTTACAGGCCTTGACATTGTCCTGATATAAATATGTCAGCTAGAAAACAGAAATGTTATGAGTTATGGGCTACAGTGAATTTTAAACAGCCCTATTTCCTGTCTCAGGTCAGAGCAAGGTTGAGACGTGACTTTACTGACGTGAGGAGGGTTTTTAAAGAAAAGTTTAAGCAAAATTAACCAGATGTGGCAAGTTAACAATGTTGGAGACAGACAAAGCTGGCTGAACAAAGCTTCCAGACAAACAAACACTTGGATTAATCTGTGCTAATTCCTCATTGGTCCTGTCTGGTTATCAGCGCTAATAGCCTGAGTGAAGACAGATGATTGTTCTGTGGGACGATCAACCAACTCCGGGGCTCTTCTTGGGGGAGAATATGCAGAAAAAGAGGTGTGCGGGATGTGGGGAAATCGGGAAGGGGATAGTGGTGAGGTTGGGCCGAGGTAAACAGACATGGTGAGGAGTTAGTATTAACAGGCTTTGTTGTTATCCATGTGGGAATGGGGCCCAGTGGTACTGGGGTTGACCTCTCCGCTTCATTTCATGAAGCTCTGTTGGGTGTTTCTCATTCTTCCTCTTTTACTCTGAAATGATAATTTTCATCCCCATTCTTCCTTTTAGTAGTTATTTACAGAAAAATACAAAAGTTCTACCGCAAAGTAATTTCAATGATGATCAGTGTGGGTCACGAATCCTGCAGGAAACACAAGGATAAATGTGAGGAAAATGTTGGCGTTTGTTGTTTTTGCCTTAATAAATGTACCTAAATGTAATTTTTTACCACTGCTGGTGGTGCTGCTGTTTACTCACAGGAAACCCATATCCATTATATTATGTTTTAACTACATGTGCAGAATAAAAACAGAAAATTAAGCAACAGTGTCTATATGCATGAATCCAAATAACTGATGAGTTCTATCAGATGGGTCTTATTTACTCCAGTTTTGTTTCACTAAACTAATCCAGTTAAGATGGTTTACATCAAAGCTGCAATAGTCAGGGTAATGCCTTAAAGGAATAATTCTACATTTTGGGAAATGTGCTTATCCACTGTCATGTCTTTACGCTAGCTATGGAGCTAGAGCTGGGTAGGAATTAGCTAGCTTAGCATAAAGACTTGAAGCAGGGATAAACAAATCAGTAAGATTAAACTATCAAGATAAAACATGTAATTAAGTAAAAAATTAGAGCTGCTGGTAGGTTCAACTTAGGCAAGAACCAGGCAAACCACATGTTTTTATGAATGTGAAAAATCACCTTGTCAGCAGTCTTTTAAAAAAGGCTGGAGGCTCTTCTGTAGAAACCGGAGGCTTTATAATGACTGTTAGCTGGTTCTGCATTATTTAGAGTCCTACCATTGTCTCTGCAGCAGGATGAGCATGGATCCACCAGCTGAAACATTTATATGGAGTCAGCCAGTGGTGTAATGAGGTGTCCTGTATCCTACCTACAATCAACCTCCGTAAACTGCTCTTGTCCTCTTTGAACATGGACGTGAATGAGTCCTCTCTGGACAGGCTTCTCACTTTCGCCATGGAAAACCCATTTTTGGCCATTGTAGGACATACTGTAGGTCTCCCTCTGTGTATTTTTGGGGAACTAACTGGGGCTATGCTGCAGTTTCTAAGCCAAGTTTCCTTTTTAAATGGTATGTTTCATTCAACTCGCCATACCATGAGGTGGTGAAGCATTCCTGAAATGCTTAATTTACTCTTGAGATCATTTCCTGAGTTCGCCAGCTCAGAGAGCCTCATTTCTGCTCTTTACTTTTCACTTGAAAGTGTTGTATTTTCACACAAGGGGTGTCTCCTTTCATGAGGGTATTTTGTTAAAGTCTCAAAGCGCTTCACTAATGGCCATAACTCTTCCAGATGTTAGCTTATTAACCATGACACCCCCTTGCCGGGACTTTCCAGGTTTAAATGGCCCACCCTGTCCTAACTAAGCAGCACAGGTCAAAGGTTACAACCTTCTTGCTAACAAGCCACCTTGAGGTCAGTTGGCTTCAGAGGGGTTGTTAGAAGGCAAACAGAGCAACACACATCAATACCGTATCCAGGTGTTCTTCACTCACTGTTCAGTCCAGCTTCTGTTAGTGAGATACCACCAAATTCTTATGAATGGATTCTAAACTGGATGTAACACTGTTAATTATATAAGAGTGGATATTGTTATATAGAAGCTGGATGTTTCAGTTATACATTACTTATAGCAACTATTTCAACTGGTTATGCGTTTCTTTAACAATGTAATGATTACCTTTAAACACACTGCCTAATATTGATGCCTCTATATTAGGGCTGCAACCAACAGTTATTTTCAGCATCATTTAGTCTGCAGATTAATCAAGTAAATAGTCAATAGTGATGGCTTTAAATCTTGTTTTGTCAGTGCAAAACTGCCAAATAATCAGTTTAATATGATGAAAAACCGAGAAACGCCAGAAATTTTGCATGAAAAAATACTTAATTATTTATTAAGCGATTATCAAAATAGTTGGCAATTATTTTTCTGTTGACTCTATATGACATAGACAAAATGAAAGTTCCTTTTAGTTGCTTTCACTATATATTTCAATCAATTATATATTACTTTTAGTGTGTTTATGTATTATTTTTAAGCCAACTCTTTCATATATATATTCTTTACTTACTGTATAACTATTTCAACTGCTCACTAGTTACTTAATTAGTTCCTATATGGGCATATATTTTCCTTATTGGATAAATCTCATTTTCTTTTGTATCCCCTGACAACTGCAGGATTGCCTCCTGTGGTCGAAGTACATAATATGTGTTTTTACTAAATACATTGTTAAAGAACTCCCACAATTTGTAAACGTATTAAAGAAAAGATTGATGAAGGGGAAACACTCACAGAAGCACATTTGTGTGAGATCTGCTCTACTCTGCTCAGTTACAGCCACCATCTGAGCTGCTCTTCAACAATATTGGTTAAAGATAATCACTCACCAGCTCCCATGACACTAATAGTATGACATTAAGCTGTTAAACAAAATATATGCTGCTGCGTTTCAGGCTCAAAATGATGAAGATTCCATATTATGACAGCGGTCGGTTCAGTCTTGTTCTTGCAAAAACAAAGGAGGAATGTTTTTGGAAACCATAAACAAAATGTACCCGACAGTGTGGAGGTTCTTACTTCAGTGTTGGTTTGGTAGATCAAAGAACACCTCATTTTATTTATTCCAAATAAACAGTTGACTGGAGATTAATTAAATTGTAACATGAGAGGTTTTGACTTAATGGAATGGAAAGAAAAGCAGCCTTTGTGATTTGCGCAGCTTCATTGAACCTTTAGATTGCTTTTCAAATTGCATTGTTGGTACAAGTTAATTAAACTGCAGTCTTATAATACATGTATCTTATTATCTTTTACCGTGCCATGGCCAAGGGTATGTCTCTGTATTTATCTGGAATGTCTTTTTATTTCCTGCGCTTGTAAAAGATGGTTTAGTTCAGATATGAGGAAACCTTGACCTCTATTCTCAGGAATGACCTCCACAGTGTCTACACATGTGAGGGACTACATGTGTGTGCATGCCTCTCAGCACATCATTTGTTAGCCACATCCTTTCCCATTGAGCAGGAAGCTCACCCCTGGTGGGAATCAGGCTCGTCGGCCTCTTTATCAACCCACATTTTGGTCTCACCCGTAGCGGTGGAGTGGAGCAGTGCCAACAATAACAGTTGAGGAGTTTCCTCTGTATCCCTCAGCTTATCCACCCTGTCAGCGGCCGCTTGGGTTTCCCTCGTGGGATTTATCTTCATTCACTCTCTAGTCAGATAAATGGGTCGACACAGGAGTGAGGCTATATTGTATTAAATATGGTATTACTATTACTCTTCAGTTTCCTGACAGGATGTTTTCTTTGCTTTATTTAGCATTGATAAATTCAATGGTATGCTAACATCGGTTCTGTGATAGCAAAGTGCCGTGTTACAGTATTTTAAGAGTGAAAGATACTTTCAAGGACCATGGTGGAGTTGTGCGCTGACCAGTTGCAGGGTATTAAAAAGCGATGGATCATGTGGCAGACACTGGACAGGAGCTTTGTTCTTATTACTGGGATAACAAACAGGAATCTGCTGCACCTCAGGGTCTGTTAAATAGGAGGAAATGGGTTTCATCTGCAACCAATGACTGCCATCACTCTTGATTTAGGGTGTGGATCTGCTGGAAGCCCTCATAGATTGTGTGTGTATATGTGTTGGTGGTGGGGTGTCAGTGGGGAAAAAATACCCGGAGCTTTGACTAAGATGAAATGGGGGAAACTAAGGGCTCTTGCCTATTTCTGAGCTCAATGATTGAGAGTGAAACGCCCAGCACAGTTTAGCTTTATCATCACTGAAACATGTGTTTAAAGTTAACTACTAACAGTATAAATACTGAACAAGACACAGCCTAAAATTGAGCCCTGGGGAACACCTTCTGTTACACACACACAAAAAAAATAGATTGAATACAGGACACTTTTTTCACAATATCAGTCAGCAAGGCAGTTATGAAACCAGCCCCACACATCTGATACAGAGCCAAAAAGTCTACACGACATCAGGGAACCATTGATTAAATTAATTGCAGGCAAAGTATCAGCAAACAGAGCAGCATTGTGTTGTTTCTTTGCCCCGCGTATACACAGTATCATAAGGTAGTGGCTGAGATGGTACTTTGATTCACAGCACTGATTAGAAAATCAGACAATAACAGAGAGAAAGTGAGTTGATCACTTACACATGACTGTATGGTTTTGTCCAGACAAGATATTTTGGAGCTGATGGTTATTGATAGAACTTTTACTCCATCCTTTATGCAATGGGCAGCCATCCATGGCCCTCAATGTCAATGTCAAAATACTATTTTAAAGATGTACAGATCTGTCTATTTACATTAAGTATTGAAATACCATGTACTACCTTACAGAATGTATTCAGGTTATACAGGAGCTTTAATTTACATGTATGATTGCATTGCTCCTTGAGTAAATGTATTTACTTTGAAGGTAAGACCCTATTTAGAGCCAGTGTTTGGTTTGTCTGTTCTGGGCTGCTGTAGAAACATGGTGGTTCAACATGGCTGACTCCGTAGAAGAGGACCCGCTTCCTCTGTAAATTAAAACGTCTCATTCTAAGCTAACAAAACCTCAAATCTTATTTTCAGGTGATTATACTCTAATGAAAACATACTTATGAATATTATATTCCATTCCTGCCAATAGACCCTCCTTAACATTACACGCTGGACCTTTAAATCTTTTCTTTGCCTCTGAATGAGCTTTCCAAAGTCTGACAAATTAACCCTGGTGATGGCATTCAGGGTTATTTATACAGGGGACTAAAAGTCAGGATATCTCTGTGGAAATATGTTTTTTTTATCCGTCTGTAAGTTCCCCATTTTTATGGAGTATCCCTTTAACTGAATATCATCTATTACCATGAAATGTTAACGCATCTGGTCTGGAATCAAGCGGCGATGAGGTACGCAGGACATTGTGACAAATTTGGCGTGAGAGAGGAGTTTCTGCCTACATCAATATAGGCAGTGATTCTAACAGAAATGTGAAAAACAAGTACAGTTATAAAACAAAGAAAAGATACTGTGGTAGACATTTAAATGGCTTGGACTCAACCAGACGTCTGGCAGAAACTGCACTGGCAGACTGTGTGGTAATGTTCTTGTTCATGAAAGCAGACGAGAGCCAGATATGTTGGGGTGCGTCCCATTAAGTCAGAGGAGGTATGACGTATGAGGTAAAAAGATGGGAAAATAAAGTGTTGTGCTTTAAATCCTCTCTCCTGGCACCATGTTTGTATCATGTTACACAGAGCACTTTGGGCTGTGCTGTAAAATATAGGCCTGTCTACCTTTACATTGTTATTGGTCTTCTGTTAAACACCTGGTCAGGTGTATTTCCAATTTTCACAAGAACATGATGACAGGCTTTCTGCACACTAGTTCAGTACCAGGTCATTTATTTCTTATGGCACGGGCTGGATTGCTATTTAAATTGTTCTTTCTGTGAATCAGATGGTAAAAAGATTATTTAATGGCTTTACAGCTGCAGGGATTTTCAGCCAATATTTGTGGTGAGTGTAGATGTTTTAGGCTTTGTGAATGTCAATTTGAGAAGCTTAGTTACAGTTTGTTTATGCTTTCTTGCCAACATACATTTAATGTCAAAGGATTGGTTTGGCAATGTGAGTCTTAAGATACCCATACTACACTTCTGCTGCTGTTTTTTCTCTCTTTTTGGCTTTGTATTGCATGTGGCAGGTCGCTGCCACAGTAAAGGTTTCTATGGTGACGCGAGTCAACACAAAGCCTGCCTGTGTTTCCCCTCATTGCTCAAAGTTTTAGCTCATGAATCCTCTTTAGTCATGGTGTTTTGACTTTTTCTCTTATCTGTTCCTCGGCAGAATAATGAATGCTGTTAACACTTAGATGCAGCGTTCAAAAGTCAGCATTCATATCCTAAAAATGGGCCTAAATTGGACTAAATAATGCTGAAGGTTCTCCAAATTTGATTTAGTTAATGTGACTCGACACTGCCAACAAATGCATTTTCTCAAACACAAAGAGGGCACAGTCCAAATTTCACTCTTTTCCTCCCACTTCAGCGCTTCTCTTAATATTTAAACACGGGCACTTTGAGATACTGAACCATCAATGGGTCAGATTAAATATTTACCTAATGCTTTCAAGTTTGGGCAGAAATGCTGGTTTTATTATGAATCAATCAATAATGCTGTAAAATGATCATTGGCTCAGTCTTTTCCGTTCTGTTGGTTATTGATGTGTTTTTAAGTGGGATGGTCCAAGGGTTATGTCCAGTAATTATACAGTACATTCAACAATAAATATTTATTGCAAACAGTTTGGTATAATGTTGACGACCATACAGTATTTCTCCTTTCAGAGTGGAAGGACAGGAAAGGGCAGTGTTGTTAGACTGGGCGAGGTTTGGTTGTTGGGACATTCGGAGCTGTGATTGCTCTCTGAAGGGATCTTTTCACTCAGTTTATTGGGCCATTTAACTGCTACGCCCACATCTGTGTGTTCTTTGGGAGTGAAAGACACAAACTCGTAAAGCACATTTAAAAAGTGTGATGTGCGCACACACACACACACATAAGAAAGGGAGGGCGGGCGCATGGAGGCCCAAAAAGCCCAAAACAAAGGGAAGTGGTTGTGGGACTGAGAGGGAGTCATGACATAAATTAAAGTTGGCATCTCTTCCCATTAAACTAAATCTGACTGTATGAATGTTTGACATTGTCTCACTGGAGACTTAACTCAGATCTTTCACGTACAGCCTGTAGACTCACTGAAGCGTGTTCTTCACAAGGTCTCAGTCGATGGGAGACAGGGAGGGATTTTGCAGTTTGGGCAGGCCTCAAGTTCACGTTGAATGCCATGCAGTGTGTCCTTAATGAGGGAGAGAGAAGATTAGCCTGTTTGCTCACTGGAGCCTAAAAGATTAGACGATACCAGTATGAGATAAGATGGTGTGTGTCCGTGAGTGTGCGTTTCCAGAGGGCCATGGAGTGAGGGATTGTTGCCAGAAGTCTGATGTTTGAGTTAGATTTTACTTATAGCATGAAGGTCACGGACAAAAGTGTTAGACAAATTAAAATTTTGGTATGGTGATGGCACAAAAGCCAGAGATCAAAAGGTTATTACAGTTCATTCCTACTGTGACATGAATGTGGGTACTAAACTTTAAAGCAATCCATCCAATAGTGGCACTTCATTAAAAAACATAATAATTATTGGATCACCAAAGTCAGTGGGATTCATCCTCTGAGGACCATAAACATCTGAAGAAAAACGTCATGCCTGTTCATCCAATAATCGCTGAGATATTTCAGTTCTGATTGACACTGCCATTCCCTAGAGCCATATAGATAGCACGGCTAATAAGCACATAGCATTATAACTTGACAAAAGTCAAGTAAAATATTACAAATCTAAGCTAAATAGTTGAAATGCAAAATGATGATATGTAAGCTTTCAACTCATTTATCACACACATCATATACATGATGTTTGATTATAGGAGATCTGTGTATTGCATTCTGTTACCAAGGTGTGTTTCATTAAGATTAACTGGTTCTTCCAGCCTTTAAATATCAAATGTTGGTGTGACATTATGTCCCGTCCATCTAACCACTGTTGAGAGGTCAAAAAAAGGTGCCATGGTTTGTGTTTCTGCACGACTTCAGATGTGCTTTAATTAGTATCACTTTGACCATCACGTTTTTAATCTGCGTCAGTGCAGCTTGTGAAAAGGTCTACAGTATGTACTGTGTGGTGTGTTAGTATTTTCTTCCGAGAAACTGGAGGTAATGCAATCACGTATGAAATGGGACTCATGTGGCTCTGAGGCCAGCTAACAACACAGCCATGTGAATACATGTGGCATTGATCAGTGTCAGCAGCCAAAAAGATCCCAGGGGGGATAGAGGAGAGAAGGTCTCTGTCAATCATCTACACAATCTGAGCAATCAGCTTTAAGCATTTTTCATTTTTATCCCCCTGGCAGCATTGTATTCTCACATAGACAGCTTATGACATGAGAAGAAATATGTGTTTTAAGCTCTACTTGGAGAGGAAAGCATAGGGCGTTGTCACTTTACTTTAATGTTATAGTAAAGACCATTAAAGGAGAATTTCAGACTTGTCATATAAAGTTGCAATGATCTTTTTAAATCCAAATTGGCATATATAATATAATATATAATATAATATGCATTACGCCACTGGTTCTCACTGAGATACTCTGGATACAGTTTTGGAAGTCATTGACGTAAGGGATTTAAAGGACCAGTGTGCAGGACTTAAGTTTCAGATTGCAACTAACTGAACACTGCTGGTGTATTTGACGACCTGGGAATGAGAACGGGCCGTGAAGTGTGTAGGAGAGACTATGGTGGCTGCCTACCTACAGCCAGTGTTTGGACCTTTAAATATGGGGATAAAGGCACACATTGCACTTCCATTACACCCCCATAGCCACATTGTACAACTGTTTTTAAAGGCTGAGTAGGACTAACCTTTACAGGTAAACCAACTTTGGCATGTAAAACTGGTGGACTGCCCCTTTAACGGGTTAAATTGAAGTGCTGCTCCTCCTAACTCGCCTTTAAACAAGTCTCATCTCCTGTTTGACTCTCAAGCTGCCGTTTCCCTTTCTCTCTTCCTTGCGGCACAGGATGGGGTGCGGTTGCCATGGCACCCAGCAGGGTATTCATGCTGTGTATGACAATGAGTGTAATGTCGGTGGCCCGGTCTTAGATTACAGGAACACAGAGGTCCGTTTCCCCTGGAGAGAAAACGGTTACAACGGTGCACCTCCTTGGCGGTCACGCCTGCTAATGTTAGACTCAATAAACACTAATCCTCTGCTGAGCCCATCCTTCTATTACAACCTTTTCCCACAAATAAAGTACTGTAGGTGTATTTTTGACTTTTGTTTTACACCTACATTCTCAGTCTCACCTTCCTGTTGATGTTTTAGTCAGTGCTGCTATCAGACCATAATTAATTAAACACATGCTCTTGCTTGAACCTATTTCTGTTTTTAACCCCATTAAGAGTGCAAATAATGCTTGCAGGTGTCTGACAGGATATCCTGCTTTGAACCAACCAGGACATGGTGGGAGAGGATAACAAACACTTGATCTACCAAAAGTACCTCTGTTTAAAAGAGAGTAATTTTAAAGAAGTAGTGATTTCCCATTAATTTTTCGATTTCCTGTGAGTACGACTAAATATCCGACCTTATCATATCGTTGCCCCTTTGACTATTGACAGTGGCTGTAAGTAGTTGCTATGTGGACAGCCAGCCAGACATTCCTATAGGAAGCTAACAACAATGAGGAGCTAAGTCAGCAGCACTAATTCACTGCCCAGGGATACTGCTATTGAGATATCCGCTCTGAGGTTTAGTCAGATTAACGTCTTCTGTCGGAGCCGGGGGAAGGCAGATGGTTCTTTCTTTACAATTCCTCTGTGTGTCATAGGATCAGTTTTAGAAAGAAAGACCCCTGTCTGTGAGACTTATGAGTGTTAAGTGAGCTCACTGTGCTGATAATTACAATATTTTTCTGACTTTGCTTGACATATTTCTCACTTAAGATAGAACATATTATATTTCACTAAAAGACAGAATGAGTAGCAATGTGATAAATACATTTCATAGAGGAAAAAGCTGCTCTGTCTTGCCAGATTGGGGCAGTTTTCCAATCAATTTATAGTATTCATAGGTATGTTTTCATTAGTGTATAATCACCTGGAATTGTTATTACTGCCATGTTGAACCGCCATGTTTCTACGGTATCCCAGAACAGACAAACCAAACACTGGCTGTAGACGGGGCCTTTCACGTGTTTTTGTGAGTTTCATGGCCACCGTAGTTTCTCCTACACACTTTACCACCCGTTTTCATTCCCTATACACTTTGTGTAGGTAAAATTATTTTGGGTTGGTTGTGAACATTTGGTCCACGTTTTGTACCATTTGGGCCGTTTCCACCTATGAAAAGTTAGCCTTTAGTCCAATAAAGTTGAAACTTTTCTCCTCTAATTAGTTTGATTGAGTGGTTACTAATAACAGTGATAACTGATGACCATCAAAACAAAATGTCATTTTAGTTCATTACAACTAGATTTATCCTTTTTTCCTTTTCAAATTATTATTTGTCTGTTATTACGTGGGTGCCAGGATCTGATTGGGCAACTTTTTGTTAGTCCAACCTGTCAGCACTGTCTGTGATGCTTCATTGGTAGTAATAATATATATATGCAGCTACAAAAAAAGTGGTAAACAGAAGGTATAAGTGGACCTGCCTGGATCTATCAGTATGTGTGTGGTACATGTGTTCCGTCATGCTTTGCCATGGCCGATATTTGATTAGTTGTTTGTTTTCCCTGCCTCGGACATAAGTGGTTCAAGTGTGAGGGTTGTAAATGTTTAGTTTACATCAAGAGTGAGCTTGGCAGTGTTTTCATTGAATGCCCTGGGGTTGATGGGAGAATCACTCACAGTCACACACGCCACATGTTCAAGCTCAGGTTTGAATTCACACATTTATACACAAAGTGTTTTGTCAGCACAACTGGAAACTTGATGTCATGTGGGGAAAATATCTCTGTCAATAACAAAAACAAGTTAAAGCTCCAAATGGTTATATGCTGTAGCAGGATTAATTATATGTGTGCATGCATTTTTTTTTACACTCAAGCTATACTGTATACTTTTGACAGTAAATACAACACAGCAGGTAGAGTGTAATTACTTTTTTGTGTTTTTATTTTTTTTAATCTCTTATCCCTTCTTTCACCCATTATGCTCCTTACATTAATGAGGTGTAGCTGATTAACTAAAAACAATTTTCCAGTCCTGTGGGTAAGGTTATGGCCATGCCCTTGTGACTGCTGTTCAAATAAAGGGAGTTTGTGTTAACCCAGCTCAGATGCTAATCATTCATCTGGTTTGTTTTGGTGCTTCCACTGAGCTCATTACTTAACATCACTCTTTGTGCTCTGTGTATGAGTGTATTTTTGTGGAGGATTAGTTTAAAAAAAAAGAAAGATATCAGTTATATGTCAGTATTTTAAATAATCAAGAACTTTGTAAAATGAATAACTGTTATATAAAGGCAGCAGTAGCTTTTTATATTATCTCTCAGGGGTTCTACTGTAGTAAGCAACAAAAACCCTAAAAAATCCACGTTCTTATCCCAGTCATAACCACATCAAAGCTGAGACTTACCCCAAGCATCTAATCTTAACCTAAACATTTGAACTAGACTAGGTACCTAAAACTAACCACCTACAGGCTTATATCTGAAAAGAAACATGTCTAACACAATCTTCCAGTTTGGCAGGCCAGTAACAGCATCTGGCCGTAACCCTGGTGGGAGCCAAAATGTTGCATCTGTAATGGCTGGAATTGACAATTTTGCTTCTTTCCTGTATGGAATTTAGGTTGAACTTCACCTTGCAGAAAAAGGGAACTCCTGTTTACTAAAGAAAAGACTACACAGCTCAGGATTAGGAGTAGCATCTTGTCTCTGAACAAGATAACACATTGCCCATTAGAGACTTTCATGTTACCCAGTGAGGCAACCAATTATTTAGATACAGCTGTGTCCACGTTCAGTATTGATCTCCTCTCCTATTAACAGGGTGTTAAAGGTCCTTTATGGCAGCACTATCTTAAGCCTTCCTGCTCCCTTCACTATAGGCTTTGCACAATAAAAAAACCACTTTGCCTGAAGCAACCTAACCGCTGCATGTTGCTTCAATTACATTTCTCCATGTGTGAAACTCTGTTGATTGTTTTTGATTCTGAAATGAAATGTTTCTAAAATGTCTGGTTAGCTCCAAAAGCAGCTTAGTTTTTACGATTTGAAAGCCTTGTGGCTTCTGTCTAATAGTCTCCCACAGTTTGTTTATATGTTTCATACTATCTTTACAAAGACAAATGTTTCCAAGACTCTCTCTGTCTTTTTTCTAACATGTTTGTCTAAAGGCACCTCCTAGACGTGTAGGGCTGTATGATATGAGGGGCAGGATATCTGATCTGCCCAGCAGGCAGACCTGTGGTCATTTCTGTGGGAGTAATGGAATTCCGTGGTCTGTCCCAGTACTGATGGAATTTCAAAAGCAGTCAGGCATGGTTCATATAACTCACATAAATAGACCACCTCGGTCATGATTTAGAAGGTGGTTAGGAGAGGAATGTCAACTTCAGTACTTTGAGTTGTTTTCACTGGCAGCACAAGTCAGAGAGAGACTTCTGTAACCCAGGTGTGTTTGTGTGTACTGCAGCAGGCCCACCTGTTTCACTCAATAATCTGCTCGTGTGTGTGTGTGTGTTTCAGGTGACCTGTCCCCGGTGCAGATGTCCCCTGTCCCCCAGTCCCAGTTCATTCCTTTGGCTGAGGTGTTGTGCTCAGTCATCTCAGATATGAACTCGTCTGAAATCATCGTCAACCAGGAAGCACTTGTCAATTACATGAGCAAATCCCACCCAGGTAATCCATTAAATAATGCCTCATCTTGCTTGTTAAAGGAATAGTTTGACATTTTGATAAAATGCACTTATTTGCTTTCTGAAGGAGATTTAGATTGATAGAACATTGATAGCACTCTTATATCTGTCTGTTAAATATGAAGCTACAGCCATCGGCTGGTTACCATAGCTTAGCAAAAAAAGACTGGAAACAGCTACCCTAAGTGTTACAACTAACACATTTTATATTCTTTGTTTAATCCATACAAAACCAAAGTGTAAAAACAACTGTTTACTGTTTTATGAGGGGTTATGTGCCAGTACTAATTCTTGGTCAGATACAGTAATTTCCAAGAAATAGTCCTGCACATAACCCCTTGTAAAACAAAAGTTTTTACACTTTGTTTTTTGACTTGTATTAAACAAGCAGCCATGATAAATTGTGTTAACTGGTGATCTTAGAGGTGCTCTTTGGATTTATAGGACAAATCTAGGTTAGCTGTTTCCAGTTTTTGTGCTCAGATAAACTAAACGGCTGCTGGCCATAAGCTTTTGGTATGATTCGACTCTTAAACAAGACACATTTTGTCCTCTTGCTTGTCTTTTGTCCTTAACACCCTTTTCTCTTTTTATGTCTTAGGGATAACCATCCCCACTCAGGACATCCTCTACAATGCTCTGGGTACTTTGATCAAGGAGCGCAAAATTTACCATACAGGCGAGGGCTACTTCATCGTCACGCCTCAAACGTATTTCATCACCAACAACATGGTCCGAGAAAAGAACTGGTGGACTTCTGGTTCAGCGGATGACCCTCCCTCACCTCCTCCAATTACTTACCTGTTGAGCAACGATGCCTGTGTTGAGAGCACTCCAACTCTGCCAGTGGCGCACTGCAAGTCTTGCAGTTGCTTCAGCCCTCTCCCAACATCCACTAATATCGCCTCCACTACTGTAACAGCCACCATCCCCCCTTCCACTGTCCCAGACCAGCATTCAGTCTCTGTTTCCATAAGTGAATGCACAGGCAAGAGCTTAAAGTGGCCCCGACCGTTAGATCACAAACCCACAGTGCAGCATCAGTCCACCTCCACAGCGGCAGACTGTCAGGCAAGTGAGATCAGCAAAACTACAGCCACTACTAACGCCACTGGCCGCAAAGAAAAAGACAACAAACCAGGGAGGAAGTTTGGTCTCAGTTTGTTTCGGAGAAATGGAGGTAAAAAAGAGAAACCAAAGAAAGAGTATGCATCATTTTCAGGCCAGTTCCCTCCAGAGGAGTGGCCGGTAAGAGACGAGGACGACTTGAACAACTTACCCCGTGACCTAGAGCACGCCATCATCAAACGCATCAACCCTGAACTGACTGTGGACAACTTGACACGCCACACGGTCTTAATGAAGAAACTGGAGGAGAGAAGGGAGAGGGGAATAGACAAAGTGTTGGACAGGGGTCTAGATAAGGACGATAAGGGAGTAGACAAGGGAATGTCTACTGAGATCCTAACATTCGCTAAACCCAGGCATCATCACTCCTCTAAGGCAGGGGCAGGAAAAAGATCAGCTCAGAAGGCCTCTCGCAGCAAGAGAAGGGTCCATTCCTCCAGGGAGAAACAGAGGGAAAGGGAGAAGGAGAGGGTTAAGAGTAAGGCTCCCATATGTGCGGATGATTATCCAGAGGGGGAGGATTTGATTCCTTCTCGACTCAGAGTGGAAATCCCTGTTGATGAACCAGATCAAGTGGAAGAAGGTGGAGCTGTTGAGGGAAAATTGCTTTACAAGAAACGCATTGAAAACCCTTTCCAGACTCATCCAATCAAAGAAGCTGAAACCGTCATCCCCCCCAACATCAACAGAGAGCAAAGAAGACGAGAGGTCAAAGAGGGCAAGGCTTCAGGGAGGAAGGAAGGAACGAGTCACCGCTCCAAATCGTGGGACCCGCATCGGGCCAAAGTGATCACAGCAGATGGAGAACATGCGGGGAAATTCCCTACATCTGAGGACAAATACGACTGTGTCCATGAGAGGGACCTTAGTGCTGATCATTTGCTCCAAGCAGACATAAAGCTGAACAGAGAGCTGCCACTGGACTACAGCTCAGCCTACCCACAGAGCAGCACGCTCCGGATAGACGACAAGGTCCGACATCAGAGGGAGGGAAACAGCAAAGAGAGCTGGGAGAGAGAAAGCAGAGAGTGTTTTCAGGAGTACAACTGTGTACCAGACCACAGTCAAACTATAGATGATGACCTCTCTAACATTCAGCAATGTTCCAATACTAATGCTCTTCTCCCTACCCATCCTTATGAGCCTGTCATAAACCACTCATATGACCCAACTCCGCCCTGGCCCAAGCCCTCTTTGCAGCGGAAACACTCCCTCAGACTCTCCAACCCACAAAGGGATGATATTCAGAGGCCTGACGACCTCTCTTCACACAAGCAGGCCTGTGAAACTACAGACACCCAGGAACAACAAGAGATAAGACCTGTCACTATCACTAATAGAGAGCAAAGGGCCATGAACCAGGGAGAAAGGACAGAACTGATAGCAGACAGCATTCCATCAATAACAGACACTGATGGCTTTATAGAAGACGACTATAGGCTTTATCAGAGAGCAGATGAGCAGGATGATGAGGATGCCTGCAGCTCCTTGTGTTTGAATGAGGAGGCGGTTATCGATGCTGCAAATGTGTACCGAACAGGTGTAGCGGACTACCACGTCAACCAGTTGGTTTACCACAACCGTGAATCTAATTTGCAATATCAGGGACCCCAGAGTCACTATTATAAGTCCAACTTTCACCAACCAAAAGTTGCCTCGATGCAGAATTCAAGGGACAGCACTTTCAAAGATCTAATTCCCCCAGCAACCCAGAGGGAAGTTTCCCTCAGCCCAACCAGACCTGCACAGACCAGCTGGAGACTCCATCAGCACCATCAGAGGACTAGATCACCGGGGGCCCATAGTGAATCAAGCCCCAGGCAAGGCAAACTGCTCCAGGGGGAAAGACGACATGAAGTCAACCTTGATTTGGATTGTGCCGAACCATCTGAGGTGGCAGACAGTAGCATCTTTGATTACTGCCAGACTAGTGAGATGGAATCAGACACAGAGACTGTCCGTAAATCAGCTGACGAGGGTGACGGGGAATCAGCTCACTGGGCGGCTGAGCTGGAGGAAGTGCAGGAGGACGAGTTTGATGAGACGGGTGTTCCTCAAACCCACAGAGGTGCTCTGAGGATGCCCATTGAAGCCAGAGGGGCAGAGACCGGAGAAGCGGTAGAAATTGGAGAGAACCAGAGCATCACAGGAGACAGTGGTATAGATTCTCCTCGGTGAGTGTCTCTCTTTTTAGTTGTTCATATTAGCTGTAATAAGATACTGTTATTGTGTTTCCTTTCACTGTAGCTCACTTTGAGACCTGGGGTATCTTGTTAACGCCATTGAACTTACTGAAAGTTAGACAGCTATCACAGACTGAGGCTGAAGAAAAGGTTTTATGAAGAGAAAAAAAGGTCCACAGCCAATAAAGAAATGCTCCTAATCCTGGCCCAGATTTCTTCAGGCCAGTACTTTTACTAGTTTTCCTTTTACTAGTTTTCACACCTTAGACTCACCATCATGTCTCTACACACCAGACCCTATTCCATCGCATTCTGGGGGAGACAGTCAAAATAAACATTGTACTGATATTAGTTGACCTCTGGGTTACATGTCTGTGGTTGGCAAACACCTTGTGGCCAATTATAGCATCCAGTATTTGGACAGAAGGGAGTCATTTTGATAATTGTGTGTAATTGCTCCGCAGCACTTAAATTCTCCTCGTTATAATCAAAGAGGAAGAAAAGACTCCTTTTCTGGCATTGAACTCGCTGTGCACCCCGATATGCAGGTGGACAGATGGAGGATGCAAACATGTCTTCTTGTTCAAATGGCATTATTTATTTTGATTATATTTACTGTAGATCAACCTCCTTCCCCATTTTTTTCCCCTACAGGACCCGTGTCAGTCTGGCCTCCAGCAACACTGTCATCCTGGAGGGTCTAAAGAGAAGAGGCTTTTTACAAAACTTGGAGAAACTGCACTCAAAAAGCAATGCCATTCGACCACAGAGCTCACTGCTACAGTTAACTCCGGTCATGAACGTATAGCAGGGCCCTGCCAAAGTTTGTGCTGGAGCTGATCTCTTCACACAGCTCAGTATGGAAAGGCCAAAACCATGTGCATTATTCTTCAGCTCTATGCAACTGCTAGGTCAGTAACACATACAATAAGAAGACTTTATTGCCTCATTCCACATATTAATACCCATTACAACAGGGGTCTGTGTACAGATGTACAGTATATATATTTTTTTCTTTGTAAATAATTTTAAAGGTGATACGCTATGATTCATCCATTCACTACCTTGTGTATGAGCTGATAATACATGGTGTATCTGCAGCATTGTTTGTGATATAAATGTACAGTTTTCTTTCTCTACATGTTTCATTGGTTAAAATGTCCATAACAGCATTAACGTCTCCTAGCGTTTTCTTTTTTCTCCTGTCAATTAGCAAGCCACAAATAAAATTGTATATTTCAACCAAGGTGTCTGTCTTGTATTGATATTGCTCCATATAAAACATTAACCATCAATATAAGATGAGTGCTTGCATTGATGTCGCTGTTACTTAAAGGGAAAGTTCACTTTCACAAATACATATTTATCCTCTTATCTGTAGGACTAATTATACTAGATTGTTTGGGTGCAAGTTGCCAAATTTTAGAGATGTCTGCCTTCACCTGAATATAATGGAACTAGATGGTGCTCCACTTGAAATCAACATGTTCCTAGTACTTTTTTCCAAATTTTGAATTAGCATTTATGTTTATCACTATACAACTGCCAGATTTAATAAAAAAAATAGATGCATTTGTAAAGCTGGCCATGTTAAGTTAGATATACTGTATTGGTTGGTGGGTGAGGTGAACCCTGGACATTTGCAGCTTTAAAAAAAATTGTTATCTCTACTTGAAATACAAGTGAGGTAAACCAGACATCACTCTGCACCCAGGGGGCTGTTAACCCCTTTATTTCTGAAGGTTTCAGCAACGGTGGATCCCAACCTTGAATGTCTACCTCAACAGGCAATTAAGGTCTGACCTCAAGCTGTGAAGGAACGTAAACCAGTGCATGAGCGTGGGAAGGCAGATAGTTCTCCGACATTATGTTGATTGTTTTTACACAGCCAGTTCACCGGCTATTCCCATACAGATCAGATTACACCTTTAATCCAGCTGCTCCGACTGGTTCTGGTGAGATTCCAGTTTTTAAGACTTTAATGGTCCAGCTGTAGGAAGGATAAGTCCACAAAAATGATGTAAAACACTGGAGCAATAGTGTCTGCCCCACATATGGAATCGCACCATTAGTATTTCTAGTTTTAAGGCGGTAAAGAGTGACACCTTGTGGACACATTTAAAAGGTGCAATGCTCTGAGTGTTGGTTAGTCAAGTGATAAATTACTTGGAAATGGTAGAAAGTAAACTTGCTATCTCACCAGCTGTCACTGTTATGTATCAGTCAAAGCTGTTTATTTAGCAGGATCCTTATAGACAAGACTTTTTTTTTTATAACTGAGGCTGAATCCTTCTCCCATCTCATAGCAATAATCGATTGATTAAACACCACAAGAGAGTCAACAACCTTTATTTATCCATATATGTGCCACTCAGAAATTGGGAAGAGGTGTTACAGGTTTGCCCTTAAGAGAAGCCTATATGGATAATTTACAATTTCTTTCTACAATGAGGCCATTGACAAAAATGAAAGGGAAAAAAAATAAAGACAATATGGTCGTAACAGTGTAAACGCATGGTAATATACATGAAAGCAAAAAAGCAATAGGTATCAGTGACATCAAATTAAAATGTAGGGTAAGTTAGTATGAGTAAGAACAAAAGACTCCTGAAAACCCTAACTTTTTTCTCAAATAACAGCTCGGCATACATTTCTACATAGCATGCAATAAGGCACCTATCTAACACAAGGAAGAAACCTATGCTACAGTCTGAAGCACAATTGTTATCCAAATAAAAAGAAAAGAAAATATTGCTCACCAAGTTCACTCCCATAAAAACTGTATATCTCTCATTCCCTTTCATAGAACCCAAGCCATATCTAAAAAAATACATCAGTTTGTAAAAGATATTTTACACAGAACAGTAAATAGAGCGCAATCCATTGGAATTCAGAAAAATCTTTAAAGTCTTGTAAAAGTGAGATTTGCTCGTGTAGTCTTTTAGTATACACAACCTTTTTTTTAATTATTTTTTTAGATCAAATTGTGACAGTTTGCAGATCAACACGAGTAAGAGTTACCTATATTCTATACACAGGTAATTGAATTAGTCTCCAAAGCAATAAACAAAGTGTGATGTAGCATTTCATGTACATTGGTGCGGGAGTACAGAGGAAACTGCACAGTAAATAATTAGGACACAGGTCATGTTGTAATATGCTACCCAGTAGGTTTTTATTTTCTATTATGCATTTCCTAATGGCTAAATTGCATGTCATAATAGAATCAGGGTGTCAGCCAGTATTGCTCTCTGTACAGTTTATGCAGCAGTGCTAGCCCATCATAGACACACAAGAAAACAACCTTATAAATATACAAGATGGCTCATGTCTCATGGAGCCCAAATTCAAGAACAAGCTGCTTGAGAACACCTGCAACGTGTTTATCTCCAACACTTAAAACAAATTAAAGTCGTAAAAGGAAGAGAAAAAAAAAAAGAAATGGTGGAGACAAATTGGATCTTACTATCAAAAATGTAATCTTTTGGAACAGCACACTAGTCACCTATACATATATATATAAAAGAAAATCAATAAGTATTTACATTGGATTTTCGATGTTTGCTTCACATGGGTTATGTGGGTGAAAAAGAAATAACTATTTAAATTGAGACAACAGTTCTTGTTCACCAATTGTGTCGGTAGTCTTGAATAAAGTTGCAGCTGAAAAGCGCATGTGACCACTTGAAGGTACATAAACTGAATTCTTCTATCAAAAAGACTAACCAAAGGGTGAAGCATATTTTCCCCAGGTAACAATTGTATCATGTAGATCTTCAAATCACATTTTTTTTTTTCTTTAAAAGTGTTCAAAAGAGGTCCTGGAGCAAGTGAAGCACAATCACAAACAAGAACAGAGGCTCCTTCACAATCTATTATTATACCCTTTTCATACTGAGCACACAGTCCCAGGTTCAGCTCTGAATTATAGGTTATATAGTCCTTCAGGACAAGCCATTTCCTTTTTGAAGACTTGAGTGTTACCATCCATTTTTTCCTCAACTGCTCCACTTCAAAAGTAGCAATGTGCTGACCTGACCACTTGTGTCTATAGAAGTTGGCCTGATGTTTCCTGTGGCGTGGTGATATCAACGATGGGACCATTGGTGGAACAGAAACAGGGAGAGCAGGGATGTTTACGCTTGCATGGGGCAGCATGTCGGGTTCAGGAAGGGGAGCTCACTGATCTACATGGATCCTATGATGTCTGGAGAGGGAAGATGAATGGTTAAAGCCTTTTCCGCACTGGGAGCACCTGTATGGTTTTTCCACAGATAGGATGCGCTGCTTAGGGAAGGCGTTGTTAGGGAATCCCTTCCCTGTGGGAATGGTGCTGTACTGCTGTGGTGGCGTCTGCGGTGGTTGCGGCTGCTGCTGTTGCTGTTTGCTCTCCAAGTGAACTCTCTGATGCCTGGCAAGGGAGGAGGAGTGATTGAATCTTTTGCCACAGTGAGCACAGGTGTAACTCTTCCCCTCTGAGTGGACTCTTTGGTGCCGTGACAGGGAAGAGGAATGATTGAAACCCTTATCACAGTGGTGGCACATATAGGGCTTGTCTCCCTGCTGGTGCACCCTCTGCTTCGGGGGAGTGCCGTAGGACAAGGTTTTCCCAGGCTGAGGTGGCGAAAACACTGGATTCTGCAGGTGGGTCTTGTGGTGGCGAGAGAGAGAAGAGGAGTGATTGAAGCCCTTGTTGCAATGTCTGCAGGTGTAGGGCTTCCCTCCGGCATGGACTTGCTGGTGCTTTTTCAGATGGCGTTTGCGGACAAAACTCTTCCTGCACATGTTGCATTTGTAGGGCTTCTCACCCGAGTGGATCCTCTGGTGCTCTCTCAGAGTGGCGGCGGCCGCAAAACACTTCCCGCACTGCGCGCACCGGTGGGGTTTGTCTCCGAGCACGACTGCAGCGTGGGTCTTCTGGTGCTGCTTAAGGTTGGAAGTTGTAGCGAAGCCTTTGCCACACTGACCGCAGGTGTATGGCTTCTCACGTGCGTGGACTTCCTGGTGCTTTTTCAGATGCCTTCTGCGGACAAAGCTCTTCCTACACTGGGTGCACTTGTAGGGCTTGTCTTCTGAATGCATCTTCATGTGTTCTCTCAAGGTGATGGCAGCTGCAAAGCTCTTACCGCACTCCGAGCATCTGTGGGGCTTGTCTGGCAAATGAATCATCTGATGAGACTTGAGGCTGAAGGCATCAATAACATCTTTGCCCATAATCTCAACTCCAGGGGGAACGTAGGGCTTCTCTTTCATGTGAATCTTCATGTGCTGCTTGAGGCTGGCCTCCACAGCAAAGCTCTCGCCGCAGTGGACACAGATGTAAGGGTTTAGGTCCTTGTGGATCTCAAAGTGTTGGTGAAGATCTGCTATGCTGCCGAAAATCTCCCCGCACTCGTTGCACTGAAGGCCATGGGCTTCATGTATGATCACACCGTTCTCAGACTCCACTGTCAACTCCCCGCCATGGTCAGACTCTACTTTCACCACATGCTCACTCTCCGCCTTAAGCAGCACTTCTCCCAGAAGAGTCTCACCTCCTGTCGTCTTGATTTCTGCTCCTGTGAAACAGTGCATCTCACCATGTTCCACTTTAATGTAATCATGGTCTGTTTCTACAATTGCATCCACACAGGCTACAGCGCCGAGCTCTGTCCCCAGTCCCTGGATCTTTAAGTCTGAGCCGTGGATCTCCAGCTCTAATCCACGCTTTTCCTCTGTCATGATCTCAGTTTCTGCTCCGTAATGAAGGTCGACATGGCTGTGGGCTATGACACACTCCGACCCAAGTGTGTCAAGGCCGGGTGTGTCACATTCAGTCTCTGACTCGGCCATGAGAACACACTCCAGCCCCACGACCTCCGTTTTCCTGCCGGGCGATGACTAAAGAAAGAATCGGGGTATATAGAGCTTTGTTTTTGGGCGCAGCGCTGGTGCTCTTGTCAGTAATCAGACCTGCAAAAGAGGAAAATAAAGTGTATTAACTGTATTTGTCTGGGATAATGCCAAATGTATAAACTGAAAAACTAAACGACGCCCCACAAATCTCACAAATCAGTATCTGGAGGTCTAGGGCCAGAGCACTGAGCCATTTTCTTTAAATGAATAGCAGGCGTGTTATTATAACAAATGTTTTTGCCAGTTCTACATGGTGAAACTGCGGTAGCAAGAGAAAAGTGGACCAATTTAACAGTTATTTTGCACCAAATAGCGTATTAGGACAATATGAACCACATTTCTTGTCCATGCTCAGAAATATTGACTCCATTAATATTGTCACAATAACCAGACGAATACTTAAATATCCAACAACAACAAATATATCACAAGACACACTTTAGTCCAAAGCAAGTATTATCCCTGTTAAATTGTTTCACTACTACAAAAACTACAATCTGGGAATATAAGAGATCACGATGTCGGTGTTTTGGTACAATTATGACTTTGCATTTAATTTTGACATAATTACGGCATCTCAGCGTAGAGTCTTGACACAACTAAGACAATAAAACCAATATTTACTCCGGCAGCCAACTTCACTGCTGTAAGAGATCATTATCTGGTGGTAGAAAACGATCACCACCATCTGACTGACACAATTAAACAAGAATAAAGCTTTGTCGCAACAGAAGTTTTGCCACCCACTCCCCTGGATAGACCCCCTCATGCCTGGGACATCTTAAACACATTAAAAACATCAGAGGAGATTATATATTCTGCACTACTTCACATCCACTGGCCTGTGTTCACGTTGATCTACGACAGCTCGGACTGCAGTATGCCTAGAAAACGGAAGGATTAAGTCAATGTGAGCAATGCATACGATAAAGGCACGCAGTTGAGAGCAAACAAAGCCACAGGACTGCACTGATAAAATGTATTTCCCACAACTGCACGCCTCCTATCTCATCCACGGCGAGCTGGCTACTTAGCCAAGTTAGCGCAGAAGACGAGCCTCACTTCTCCTGGCTAACAATTGATAAAATCAAAGTGGCCCACCACATCACGACCATATCCCCAGTATATATATATAATATAATATATAAATGAATCCTCCAGCTCGGCCCCGGGTGGCCTACAGAAGAAGTCCCATCTGCGCAGCTGGACACGAGTTATGATTAAAACACGAGTGTAAAAGCGGAGCTGCTTGTAGTTTGTTATTAAAACACTCGCCTGTTTTGGTTGCTAGCCTTCAATAACAGCTACAAATAGCCTCCATAGCCGCTAGTTAGCTGGCTATAGTGGAGGAGGACTGGTTAACGACACAACAGCATTGTTAGCTGCTAATGTGTTCGGGATTTAGCCAGCTAACTAGCTCCCGAGCGAAAAGCAACTCGCCAGAAATCGCAGCGAGGACTGAGAGAACCGCGACGTGCTCACGTTAAAACGAGCGACTTGGAGTAGTTCAGGGCTGTTTCTGACGAGGCGACCGACGCGGAAACTCTCGCCGTGTTTCGGAGCATTAACAGGCCATCTTGTTGTGCCACACCAGCACTTCCAGCTAGCCAAGATTACATGCTCGCCTAAGATGGCTGCCGAGAGCTAACGTTAGCCCCGTTAGCTTCCGCCCTTCAAAAACACCCCGAATCGGATCTTCTTCCTCCCCGCAGACACACGGCTGCACGGCGGTGCTGACACAAGCCGGCAGCGTCGTTTTAAACACTCAACGCGGGGGAGAAAGCACCCTGGAGGGGCGAGGATAGCAAGCTAAGAGCCACATCGTTATTGAGGCCAGTTGGCTAGCTCCAAACAAAGATGGCTAACACCGAGGGGCGACGAAAAGCCCGGGAAAGGACGCGTTTCTTTTCCCCTTTTTTTAAGTACTCACTCGCACAAGAATCCGCGTCAAAGTGAGCCAACCAAACCCACACGGCACACCGCAGTGTTGGGGACGCGTTGGGGAACCGGGGGAGCTGTTTAAGAGCAGCAGGGGGAGAGGCTTTGAGTCGGAGGAGGAGGACGATGAGTCTTCTCCTTCACTGCGGCAGACGGAGCGACTCTTCAATGGCGGCCTTGCTGATGTTAGCAGCTACATAGCCATGATGGCAAGCTAACGAGCCAGCTAATCCTGGCTGCTAACACAGAGGAGGGGGGCTAAAAGCTTCCTCTTCTAGTTTTAGTACCAGTCGGGGTTTTTTGTTTTTGTTTTAAAACGCTGGAAACCATCGCATTTAATAATAAACCGCGGCATCGGATCGCGTTGAACTGGTGTGGAAACTATAAAACACAAACTGGACGTTCAGGGTGAAGACGGGTGGGCCGATTTGTGTAACGAGTTAAACCGTAAAACAACAAGCCCCTGGGTGACATTTAAAGATGAGATTGTAGTTCTTTGCGCCAGTATGTGTGCTTGAACCAAAACGTTAACACACCAGTGCGAGTCGAGGCCTGTGTTTTTCCCCACTACAAAGTTCGTTACTATCAGAACTGGACCCGTAAATAAAGATGTAATAATTCACCCGCCGCAACAAAATGATAACTTAAGATTATACCCCGCTGCACAGACACTCACTCTCCTTATTACTGCATGGTAATACGAGAGCAAGTTGCGTTTAAACGATGTATAATCACCAGCAGTGAAGGCTCACGCCGGTTTTAAATACATACTTTTATCCATGCACACACCCACCTTTCTGTCCTTTTTGTGTTTGTTTTTTTTAAAGTTACTTTTGATGGTTGAAGAGAGGAGAACAAGAAGAGAGAGTCGCCTTATATGGTTCACAAACTCCTGGGTTGAGAAGGGCTTTGCAAAGCTGTGGTGCGTCTGGTCAAACCGCGGTGTGTCTTCCTCTCTCTCTCGGTCTGTGTGTGTTGCTGGCGCCACAGCTCATCTGGCGCCAACGTTGGACTACCGACGCACTTTAGCGAAAGCAATCATTGTCGTTGCAGCGCAGCGCGGAGGTCAGTGGCGCCCCCTGCAGCCACGGGGTGGTGGGTTATTGTTTTGCCTCCCAGCTGTGAAAATGGCTGCTGTCTGAAGTTGTTAGTGAACAGCAGGATTTCTTTAAAAAATACTCTGAGGAGCAGAGGACACTTTTATTTTTTTAAATGTTTAATATCAAACCTTACATTGTTCTGTTGTCTTATAGAATACATCATCATCTTATTGATATTGTCTTTTCTCTTGTCTTTATCTGCATATTTAATATTGAGGTAATTTAAGAGTAACATCAAGTTACATTACTTCACTACTGTGATATTTTAAGTTCCTGACTACATTTTGTAACAGGTAATTAGTAATCTTATCGCATTAAGTTTTAAAGTAACCCTCCCAACTTTCTGTATAAGTAATGATACAACACTTTTAATTATATATATATATATATATATATATATATTATAAGTTTAATAATAAAGTACAGTACATCAACCTTTTTCATTTTGGTAGTTTCAACTTTTCCCCTCTTTTTTCTCAGCCCTCTTTGTTTGAGGCAGCATAGTGTGCATTTGTAGTAACACCCATTCCCTGACTATTAAACACCCAACCAGGAATACTGGTTTTACCGTGAGTGTAGACCACATAGCTAACATTCTGTCTCACACGGCGTCAGTCACACAGTTTCACTGAAGCTGTTAGGAACTCGTCCCGCTCAGTTTTTGTCAAGTTTTTACTTATTTGTTGATCTCAACTTATTTTATTAAGAGATTAACACGTTACTGCTGAACTAAATCACCTGTGGATTTTATTTTTGTTATCATATCTGCTGGACAAGATTTTTTAAACTCCTGGTAAAAATGTCCCACCACAGCACTCTGGATTTAGACAGATACACCAACCTGGAGAAGTCTCGTCGCTCTACCAGTCACAGCCAGCCCAGGACCCAGGCAAAAAACGGGGATGTCCTGTGTGACTTCTGCACAACAAGTAAGCAGAAGGCTGCGAAGTCCTGCTTGGTGTGTCTGGCATCTTACTGCGAGGCCCACCTCCAGTCTCACTATGAGTACCCTGCCATGATGAAGCACAAACTGGTCAAAGCTACAGGTCAGATGAGAGAGAAGATCTGTGCACAGCACGACAAGCTGCTGGAGGCTTTTTGTCGCACTGATGAGACATCAGTGTGCGTTCTTTGCATGATGGATGAACACAAGCACCACGACATCGTCCCAGCTGGAACTGAGAGGACAGAGAAGCAAGTAAGTGATGAAACCGTCAGTTTTACAATACTCAATGAAGACAGCAAATAGTTCATTGTAGTACAGAGTTATCGGCCACTAATGACTGAAACTTCAATGTAATTTCCTCTTTAGAAACAACTTAGTACCACGCTCTACAAATCTCAACAGAGGATTGATCAGAGAATTAAAAAGTGGCAGGATCTCCGACAAGCTGTAGAATCAGTTAAAGTAAGTGAAAAGTTGCCAATACTAAACATTGCATGATGTTTACATGACTCTTTTAAGGTTTCTGGTTTGAAAAATAACCACTCTCCTCTCTTTCTTATGTATTCCAACAGCACTCTGCTCAAATGGTCCTGGAGGAGAACGAGCGAATCTTCTCTGAGCTTCTGCTTTCCATAGAGCGGAAGTACAATGAAGTCAAGGAGATGATACGCTCCCACGAAAAGACCACTGTGACTCGGGGAGAGATACTGCTAGACCGCTTGGAGGAGGAAATCACTCTGCTAAAGAAGAGACACACTGACCTGGAGAAGCTCTCACACACCGATGATCACATACACTTTCTGCAGGTGAAGTTGATCTAAACTGAGGACAAAGACCTTGTATGGTGCAGAAAGTTGAGCTATTTGCTAGATATGTCTCTCTGAACTTAATCTTGCCCATTTTTTATTTTTTAACAGAGCTGGCAGTCTCTGTCGGGCCCCTCAGGATATGAAGACCTCAACAACATCAGTGTTGCTCCCTATTACTCCTTTGATGCTACCAAGAGAGCCATTGCTGCACTGAAATTGCAAATAGAAGAAGTCAGCAAGACAGAAATTAGCAAAATCTCTGGAGCAGGTGAACAAATTTGTCTTTCTTTATCTCAAGTAGCACTGATGTCTCTCTGCATTGGGTTTGCTTTTCGGGAGTAGTTGTGTTTTTATCTGCTTTCATGAAGCATATGCTGCTGTCTCTCTCTCCATAGTGAAGGAAGTATATATCACGCAAGAAGCTGAGAAGCCAAGGAGAGAATCAATTTTGAGGGAAGAGCTGAAGATGAGAGAAGAACCGAGGATGAGAGAAGAAACGAAGATGAGAGAAGAACCAAGGATGAGAGAAGAACCGAGGATGAGAGAAGAACCGAGGATGAGAGAAGAACCAAAAACAAGAGGCGATTTCATGAAATGTGAGTTATTAGGTTACTATTTACAGAGATACTTGCCTGTTGTGAAACTTTTAGCACCAAATTAGCAAGGCTACTTGGCAGTTGTATCAAACCCTGCTCATATTCCAGTCATACAGTAGTTAATTCTGTCCTAGAGAGGTTCAAAGTGTGATTGTCACGGTGTCATATACTAGGAACATATCCATTCCTAACAAAGGGATTAATAGAGCTGTGTGGTGAGACCAGTGTTACAGAAGGTATGCTTACAGAACAGGTTTGGTGAAATGTAAGAAACCAAAGATACACTCCAGTATCACTTAAACAAACAGAGGTGTTCCTGGTTTTACCCCACCTAAGGAAAGCATTTCAACAAGCTGATGCATGGGAGTTTTAGTGGACTAACTTTGTCAACATATTAGTGTCACACATATTTGGTTGGAAGCAAAAGAATGATGTTAAGTTGTGACACTACAGGCTCATAGAAACATCTAATCTCAAAAGACAAATACCAGAATATGTGATAACATTAAATTGGAAAAAAGAGACAGAAAAACTTTGATTGATTGATAATTATATTGTCCTACATTGTTTAGACTCTTGCCAGTTAATACTGGATGTCAACACTGTCCACCCCAACCTTTACCTCTCCGAGGGCAACCAAGCAGCTACGATGAAGAGCGAGCCGAAGAACTACCCTGATCACCCGGATCGATTTGACCACTGGCAGCAGGTGAGAATTTACCGAATTTTACTGAAAATAAGGAAAGATAACTTTTGTAAATGGAACCAAAAAGATCAGGCTATCAAGAAGGGGGCATGCTGAATCCTACATACAGACTTTAGAGTAACAGGAGCTTTTTATTATTGTATTATTGTCAGGGAACTTAGATTTGCCATCATGATTTCATTTTAAGATTTTATTCATGAAAATTAGTCTATGAAATCATGCTTTTTTAAAAAACCTTATTTTCTTCCTCTCATGTAAATATTTTAAATGTCTTTTGTTGGTATTGATTGAAAACTGCTATACAAATCAGTCTTTTATTATACGTATTTGACAAGTCTTCCTATGCTTACAAAGTGTTTTCAGTTGTGCAGCTGCAGTGTTTTCTAACAGGTTTTATAAGCCATGCATAAAGGAACATCTTGTCTATTCATCTCTCATTCATTGTGGCTTCCACTCCAGGTGTTGTGCAGGGAGAGTGTGACTGGGACTCGTTGTTACTGGGAGGTAGACTGGAGGGGAACAGAGGTAGACATGGCCGTAACCTACAGGGGAATCCGCCGTAAAGGAAACGGCAATGAATGCAGCCTGGGCTGGAACGACAAGTCCTGGAGTCTGTACTGCTCTGACTCCAAATTCTCCTTTGTGCACAACAACAAGAGCAAAGATATTCCAGCTCCAACGTCTTCTCGCATTGGCGTCTACGTGGATCATGCAGCAGGAATACTTGCATTTTACAGTGTCTCTGATGGCATGAAGCTTCTGTACAGAGTTCAGACTACATTTACAGAGCCCCTTTACCCTGCATTCAGTGTGTGGGGCTTTGGTACGAGCATAAGACTGTAGGACAGTTACCATAGTGCCAGTAATTGGCATCAAAATTACACAATATTGTCAATAATGCTTTGAAATTTAAAACAGTGTGTCTGTTTGTTTCACTCTTGCCTGAAAGTTATTTTTTCCTCATTAAATTAACTATTGTGTGAGTGTTTTAAACAATCAAACTGATCTGTTTTTGTCCTTTTCATTGCTGACTGTTGTTTTGGGGCTTTATACTCTAATGAGATCACAACAAAATGTTAGCTTTGACTAGTACATTCATGCAACAATTGTAAATAATGTTATTTTCCTGATGTCTCATATCTTTTTTATGTTAAATCATATTATATTTACATTTATGCTTACATGCTGTCTGTGAAATTAAATCATAGTTTATATTACTGATTTATTTGGCACATTAAATATGTATTTGCATGAGACAGCTGTCTTTGATCCTGTTATAATGCATCATGTGGACAGTGGCTCACCATTACTGGAACTGGAGTTGCTGTTGTTTTTCACATGTCCATCTATCAGCCATCTTGGATGCATTAGTACAGAACAAGGTACTTAAGACCAGGAGAGGAAAACCTGGACGACCTTTTGAGTTTTGTTTGCTTGAAGTGACAAATAAACAAGTAAAACAACTTAACTTAATCAATGGGCTATCAAGATAAGAGAAGCCTTATTTATCCTGATAGAAATGGTGGAGCTGCAGTTGAAGTACAAGGTAGGAAAGATAAACGCAATAATAAAATAATAAAATAAACTCAATAAAGGTACAAGTACAAATATATCAATCCAAAATCTAAAATATATATAATACCAAAATATAAACACGGTTAACAGTAAGTTGCTCATATTTCAAGTTGCTTCTTGGTGGCTTGCACAAAGAAAGAGATCAAGAGGAAGAAGAGGAGACCAGATCAAATACTATCAGATGTGTACATGTTGCCATATACCCCCATCTCCTGGTCTTCAGTAGGGGTTGCAGGTATAGAGAGACATAAACAAGTTTAAGCTCCAGGGGGCAGCAGAAACACGTTTTGTTGGACAGGCTGGCTTTGATTTTACAGCACACACACACACACACACCGGAGCGCAGAGGATACATACACAGATGTTGTTATGCTCTATTTACACAGACTTGTTTATTGACTGAGTCATCTAACTTTTTCAGTGGGAGATAAAAATGAAACGAAAAATCCTGATCAACTGGGAGCGGGAAGCCACAAGAAAAAAAAAAAAAGAAGAAGAAGAAGTTGTTTCAGAGAAGCCAAAAGGAAGAAATTAGTTTTTTCTTATGAATGGCGTTGCTAGGTAACAACTAGGTTCCGAGTTTACTTCCTGTTATCAAGCAGGACACGTTCAAAATGTTTGAAACTGAGACTGTTGGTGAAAACTAATTTAGTTGTTCTTAAGCTGCCATCATTATACTGTAAAAGACAACTCACACACACACACACACACACACACACACTCATACACACTCTCATTCACACACACACAAACTGCTTTTATACCTAGTTATTTTCCTCTCGTCCCCGCCCACAACGTGAACGCAACGTACGCTACAGGTTCTGTGTGGGCGGAGTCAAAACAGCTGGATTGTCTCGTGGCGGCGATGAGAGCGACTTCCCCCACTCCCGTTCAAAGCGAGGACGGCCGACGGGACTGCTGTTGTTCGGGAAGAAAACAGGGATTTCTGCTTGAAATAGGGCTCAACCGTGTCCTGCGAGTGCAGTGTGGAATAGTTTTTGGGCTACCAGAGGTGTGGAGGAACAGGTCGGCGTACTCAAAGTAACCCCAAAAAAATAATAAATAAAACAGCAACAGGAGAAAACTTTGTAGCTATCATAACGGGAGGAGGTGAGTACAGATTTGCTTTTGATGTTCGTCGTTGTTGCTGGCTAGAAACGTGAAGGTGAGCAGCTACTCAGCTTATGGCATGAGAAAGGATGCAACCAACTTAAAAAAAAAAAACGTGTAAACCTAACGTTACGCTACCTGTGATATGTAACCTAGCCGTCACCCAACTCTATGTTTAAATTGAGCTAAAATACGATTTACTGTTGGATGCAACTCCAAAATCTCAGTGATCTTTGGTGAACTTTAAATTAACATCACAGCTTCATAAAAGCAGCATAAAGTGATATTGTATTGGGTTGCGTTACAGGTGTTTTTCTTTGCAGTCTTACACCTTCTATACACTAGAAATTGTTGTGAGCATCACATAACCCTGACTACAGGGTCTTACTCAGATTCAGCTGGCAAGCCTTAATGATGATTATAATTGCTCTCTGATTAGTTGATGAGTGATCCTGACCAACTCACTTCAATCTCCTCTCATTCACCAGCTAAAAGGACTGATCTGTCCCCCCCCAGTGTCCCATCTACCATCCTCCATCATCATCAAGAAGATGAATCAGTCGGTGGCAGTGCAGATGTCAGTCACACTCAGTTAAATGTTAGTACTACTTGAGCAGATATTGCTCGGCTGGCCGAAGAGGAAAAAGAAGAAAGGGGCTGTTCAAGGTGCTGGAAGATGTCTCTCTGGATGATACTGCCTGTTAGCCTCCCAGTTCTGACCATCACTGGGATATGGGTTGTGTAAGTGTTTTGCATTTTCTTTTGTAGTAAAACATCAGATCTTTATAACTGCACAGGCTAAAAATCTCACACAAACAAGAACCTACTCAAGTCCACTGAGACTGAGCGCGTTTGTAAAATTGCCTGCTGCCTTGGCAGTGAGCACTGATGCAAAGCGTGTTACACAGGTTATAATGTAAGAGAATATTAAGACTTTGTGATGCAACAGGGATTTTTTTCTGTCCGTACAGTAACCTTGTAAAAGTGAATTTAGTGAGTCATTTCTGCATTGGTAGCCACAACATTTCGACATACGCCTATTTGGTCATTCACACTATTTATTTTAAATGCCACCAGGTACAAGAAAAACACCATGTCCCCAGCAGATTATCAACTTTTTTATTAACCAAAACACTATATATACATTTCTAAATAGAATAAATGCTAAATAGATCTGAATAATCAATAACAATATAATCACAATGTATCCATGTGCAATAGTGTAAAAAAGCTTTTTGCCCACTGTCTCATAAACCATTATCCTGCTTAATAATTTTCAGATTCTCACATCTGTGAAAAAACAGTGAACATCTGGATTTTTGCATCTTTATCTCCTCTTTTTTTTTATTTCTTTTTATTTATTTAAATTAAATATCACAGTGTATAATGTAATGAACAGAAATATCATAGTGAAAATTATATTTTGCATGATGATATTTCACATAGAATACATGTAGTGACACCCAGCGTCATATTCTAACGAATTACACGTTCATATTTAAGCTAAAACCTTCGGACACCTCCGCCTCTCTTGCCTCCAGGAGAGTAACATTGCATATTTACCCTGAATTCCTGGGAGCCATGGCAATTGCATGTGGATTAACTCTTTCTAGGAAGGATCTGGGATTATCACCCCTCTCTTAAAAGTGAGATGTGCAGATTTGCAGTATATCTTAATTATCTGCACTACAGTATCTGAGCAGATGTACCGGAGAGAAAAGGAGTGAATACCTCCCGGTTATATTTGGGTTGACAGCTTTTCTCGCTGCTCTGTTATTACTCTGGGAGTAGGAATGCAAACCTCAGGGGGAGAGAGACAGATGGCCCAATTCCAAATTGTTGTAGTTCTGTATTTACTCTGTTACATCTATGATGAGTTGCCTGAGAACGTGCAAACCAATTAGTTGTGTTTGTGAACATGGCTGCCTCGTATTTCAATCAGGAGTGTGTATTCAGGTGTGCAGGGATTTGCAAAAAAAAAAAGGAGTTACACTGACAGCCCTTTACTGAGTTGGAAACGTGCAGGTGAAAATTAGTGCTTGCTCTGCACATTTCTTTCTTGTTTTGGCATTTGTTTCTGAGGTAGAAAGTTGATCTGAGGTAAGATGCCAAATGCTGCGGACTGTCAGTCCCTTTAAATCCATTTCCTTCCCATTACCTTGACAAGGGCGCCTTGTTTCCAAGAGCAGTCAAGGGTCTTTTTCCAGACTAGTGGAATGTCAAAGGATGTGACATGTTGCGTAACTCCCTCTTTCACTGTGGGTGACTGGGAGGGAGTAAGGTAAATACTAGAACAGGGTAATAGTGAGTGTGAGCAGAACTTTCACTCTGCATCTGGAAGCCATGCCCAGTGTACGAAAGGTCTGTGGAGCCAGAGGAAGGCTCAGGCTTGTGCCCACCCAAGAGTCTTGGCTTAGGTTCTTTTGCTGACCTTTTATGAGTTTAGCAGTGTGTGCGAAACTGCAGTGTGGCTCTACTGTGCTCGTAAGTAGTACTTGCTGTGTAGATTTGTATAGTTTTTAAGCACAGCGATCAGTTTTTAAATACTGTGCGTTTTTAAGGTGCTACAGCAACCAGCCGGCGAAGCAACTGGAGTCTGTACTGCCAAAAATTCATTCATAGTTTATACATCACACCCTTTCCTGTGGTCTCTTGATGTGTTATTTTTGCACAGCTTTTGGGGAGGTTCACAGTCCATACCAGATCTTTCATAAAGGTTGTTCCTTACTGTTCCTTGTTCAGTCCTACATTTAAAAAAAAAAAAAGAAGAAGCATGGTCTGTTCTACCTATATATTGCTCACAGGCATGCAATTACAGTTTACAACCACTACTGAGCTTTGATAGAGGTCTAATTATGTAAACAAACCTATTATTACTTCTCCTCCTCCGAGCACAGAATGCGCTAGTTTAGACCCACATACAGCAAAAACAACACCGCTTTATTCAGAAACGTCCCAGAGCGGCACTGCTGCTATTTTAGAGCAGAACAAATATAAAAAAATGTTATGGAACATTTAACAATTTCAGCTGGCTATGATTTCTTTTCCTACATTTTTTCCCTTGGTAAGCCTCTGCATTTGTTGTGAGCTGCTTTTGTTTTGGTCAAGTTGGTGTCATAGTATTCTCTGATGGGCTCGGAGCTGGAGCTGTGGCAGCCTTCTACCTGACGGCTATATTCCACTCCCACCAGTGGGTTTCCTCACTGCATTATGCAGTGCTCTTTACAGAGAACCATCTGGCTCATATGACTTTCACATGATAATTCACATAGCCTATCCCAGCCAATAAGCAGCCAGTCAAATGTTGCTACCTTCTACAGCAGTCTGTCAATACCAGATGTGCATTTTACCAATTACATGTAGTGCTATAAAAAAAAAACGTTGCCTTCTGCTTGCTCACACTTACACTAAGACACAAACAGATACTCCATAATGTGGATTTCCTAGAAGAAATTAGTGGCTTAAATTAATATTAATCCTCAATCAATTAAGGGTACCGACTGACTGTCGTAGTAATGATTGTTGTTTTATTCGTTGACTTTCTGTATGTAGGATTTTGTGGGAGCTATCTCTTAGTGTACAATACAGTGCAAACAGTATTTAATTGTATAATAACACAAAATTGAACACTAAACATGAGCTTGGATTGATGGCAAACCACATTTAATGGATGAAAGTGATTTACAGCATTGATCCGAATAGGTCAGTGAGTGTTGTCTGACTCTGCCTTTTGACCCTGCTTTCAACCAGGGGTGAAACTGCAGCCATGGTATGAAACACACATTTATAATTATTATTGGATTATTATATTGCTACGTCTTCAGCACCAGAATCTTTGTTTCCAATAGAGTAGATATTGTCATGAAGCGTGTGTGTGTGCTTGTCAGTGGGTAGCAGGTGTGTGTCTTTACATGTCTCTGTCCTTCAGACTGGTTTGTGAGTAGGGCGCTATCCCTGGGTCCTGGAAACATACTTAATTGGTACTTAACCTTCTACTGAACTACAACTGCTTTCACAAATCAGGACAAATAGTCTCCTTGTCTGACTGTCTGTGTCTGACTCGGTCTGTCTGTTTTTTCATCTTTTTCTGGCCATTGAAGATATTCTATCAGTGTTTACTGCGTGTCTGTGTGTAGATAACAAGGGGATAATGTGACAATTGCTTTTCCTTCTGGAGCTTCCCTGAAATCCCACCCAGAAATAGGATCATGAATCATAAAAAGGATCACAAATAATCGTATATGTTGACGAGCACATTTTGGTATATGTTAACGTCTAAGACTGTTGACTATCTTTTTCCTTTGCTCTTGATTTTGAGCAGTGCAACCAGCCATTTAACACTCAGCCTTCTGCACATTTGTCTTATTTACAACTGCTGTCCCATATGACTTGGACATGTACGGACAGAGCAGACACAGTTTAGCTGTACATGTTGCTGGCGAGAAAATAATCAAGGGCCTGACACTTTAAGTCCCAAGGCAAAAATATCTGAAAGTGGGCCATTCACTGGTAGAAACAAATTTGCCCTTTCAGTGCAATCTTAATATTGTTTAGTTGCACTATAATTGAATTTGCAATCAGGTCAAGTGCAATATCCAAATCACAAGAAGCTGCAATTTTTCAAATGTATGTCAAAACTGCATTATAATGAAGTACTGTAGTTCTGCAGAGATCCTTGGCATACAAATCTTGTTCTTCAAATGTAAGACAACATGTTTGTTTGGTACGCACCCCAACAAATGTGGTCACAATTTTAATTGTTTTTCCAGTGAAAAATAAAATTGTGATTACAAAAATCATTCCCCACTAATCGTGAATCATTGCAGTTTCAGTATCTGTCAAAATAATCGCAATATGTTTTATATCCTGCAGCCCTGGTGTTTGTGAACAGTTAATAAATCATAGCCTAATTCTGCACCCTTACTTCAAAGACAGATCCATGACAGCTTTTATGAGGCTGATACTCATATCAACATTTACAACGATAATTTCAGTGCTCTCTTTCTGTATTTCTTTATCATCTGACATACACAGATACCGATGTAAACTAATATTGGCTGTTTTATCGGGTTTGGCTCTAGTTTTATTTTAATTGATGAATGTCAGTCTCAACCACATTATACACCCAGAGCTTTCATTTCTGTCCAGTGTTTAATGCTTAATTCAGCTGTGGGCAATAAACATGAATGAATCTCCAGCATGCTGATTATAAAACAAGCAGTGGAGATTTAGTAAAATATAGGTCTTGAGATTGCAAAATACAGTTTCTGTCTTTTGATCCTCTGGCCATTGACTTCTCTATGCATGCGGCTGGTCAGTGACCTGACCAAATAAACACTTCTGTTGGTTTTTAGTAGTAATCATACCAGTTTGGCTGACACAAACCAGTGTTTTCTCTCTTTGAGTTCTGCGTAGAGTGGTTTGATAACGGTCAATGTCAGGTGACCTGGTCCTTCAGGTTGAGCAAACAGGTACAGCTCAGTGACAGTTCAGACTGACAAGATTTTAATATTGTGATGGTCACTGCTGACATTCAGTAGGTTCAAATTAAAAGATTGAGGTGATTTGAAGTACATTTTGGTAGTAAGTATAGTTTGAACACTTACATATAGAGTTAATTGTACTACAAATATAAAATATTGTAGTGTTAGAAAATGACAGGCTTTGGGGTTTTGCTGAAAACAAATTCTAATTGTTTTATTTTCTTGTTTTCAAGAAGCACTACGCCTCATCGCTATCTCTGTCTGTCTTTCTTATGGGGCAACTCGCCACAGTAATACGCAGTAATGTCATGATATTGCAGTGGCTATGGTTCTGATGATGCATTCCTAACCTTCCTTTAGTGATTAAAATGTTTTTAATATTATTTATTATTCTGAATTATTACTTGAGTCACTTTGGATGATCATAAAATAATTGCCTTTTATTTTTGCTAATCACACTGTCTCTCTTCTAGGTATGCCATGGCCCTGTACAACCAGCATGTCTGCCCTGTGGATAACTGGTATGTTGCTTCATCATACCTCTGTTGATCCCTACACACTCTACAAAATCATGCCTTGCATCATGCCAATGTCACTGTCAGTGGCTTTGTCTTTCCCAATCTTTTTCTCTAGGGAATGTAATAAGCTCTGTTGGCACATTTAGTCACTTCACAAATATTCAAGAGACACACCTAAATCTGCTCACATTAACCGAAAGCAAAAACAAACTGCAGTAAATTAAAAGGACCAGTTTGTAGGATTTAGTGGCATCTCGCGGTGTAGTTGTAGATTACAACCCCCTTGCCTCCCACTCCAAGCTTGTAGAAGAAACTACAGTGGCTGTGTAGGTTGCAATAAATGCAAAAAACGCTCTATCTAAAGCAGGTATTTGGTTTGTCCGTTCTGGGCTACTGTAGAAACGGTACACTGTAGAAACCCGCTCCTCTTGGAGATGAAAACTGCTCATTCTGAGGTAACGAAACATAACGATTCTTATGTCCAGGTGATTAATCACTTATGAAAACATATCTATGGGTATTAGATTATATTTCTACCGGTAGATCCTGCTGAATGTTACACACTGGACATTTAACATGGATCTAAACTGCGATTTAATATTGGCAATTGTTCTCAATTCATTTGTCAAATTAAATATTTGTTCCAGACATTCTAAGAATATATATGATAATAATAATAATAATAATAATCAGAAAAAATGGAGTAGCATTGAAGTTGTGCTAATAAAACTGTTACTTTAACTTAACATAAAAGGGATTTTGCCCAGTATGTGTATCTTTTAACATTGAGCTTTGCAGTACTTTGTGTGTGTGCTTGCTCATGTGCACGCATGTTTGGTGTTCCAGGTTGTACAACCAGTCATGTGAAGAGGAGCTGTATTTGCAGAGTGGGCCAACCTTGTGCTGCACACTAGACAATGTACCTCTCATCAGGTCAGTGAGATTCCCAGCCCAACCTCTCCCTGTCTGTCCCCCTGTCTCTTTTCTGTCACTTTGTTTCTAGTTTCTGTTTGGTGGTTAAAAACAGGAACACCGTCCCATTGTTTTACATGACCCCTGTCGGCACATTGTTGATAGAAAGCGAGTGAGCTTGAAGTAGACAGTTCTCTTGAGAGTGTGACTCTGTGTGTGTGTGACTGTGTGTTGTGTGTTGTGTGTGTGTGTGTGTGTGTGTTGTGTGTGTGTGTGTGTGTGTGTGTGTGTGTGTGTTGTGTGTGTGTGTGCATTCTGAAAATAACTTGGGGCTGGAATATCCTGCCTGCCACCGTGGCAGTTCAGAGGCAAAGCATGGGTCTGCACTTTACCATGTAAACACACATGCAGAGGAGTCGGCTTACATTTGGGAAAAAATCAAGACACTCCCAGCTCCTTTTGTTTAGCTTTTTATCCCACAGAGCTTTCAACATCAAAGGCCAGTTGTAGAGTGGAAATACTGTGGTTTGTATATAAAATGCAAAGAAATCACTTCTTATGTTTTCATCTAAACGCAGACGACAGGTAATGAGCATGATAATGTGCCCAGAAATATAAAGTAGCTCTCAAAATTTATGTTCAGTTACAGTTGAAATGCCTAAATGTTTCAAAATGTATACAATTTATGTACATAACCATCCATCATAATGCTAAATACATCAAATAATTGTTTAAAAATGATCAGTGTGAGAAGAGTGTACTGATTTTTACATTTTCATATGAAGAATGTGTGTGTGACTCCAGTCAGCTGATAAGGCTTTGGCTTGTAGGCAGCAGGAGCTTGGGCACAGACAGCCTGTGTTGACTGTCTTCTGCCTTCCCCTCCTACAAACATTTCCCATTCCTAGAGGAGGAGAAGCAGTAGGTGAAAAGTCAAAGCCCCCCCTTACTTCCTTGCATGAGCAGAAATGTATTTCTAAAAACATGCTATATTTCAGAGTACATAACGTGGGAGGGGAATTAGTAGCACTGTTGCTGTGTAGTATACTGCGTATGTTGATTCACAGTATTTCTCTGGTTTATTTCTGTGTACTCTCTCTTACAGTAAATGTGGGACTCTTCCCCCCGAGAGCTGCTTCTTCAGCCTTATCTGCAGCACAGGATCATTTATGGGTAAGGCATCATGTGTACACACAAACAACACACACACACACACACACACACACACACAGACACGTCGCAATCATCAACTTCGATTCCTGCTATGAGTCACCCTCTTATCACTGATAAGAATTCACAATATTAGGGCTTCAATTAGCAATTATTTTAATTATCCATCAATCTGCTGTTTGTTTTGTATGTAAAATGTCAGAAAATAGGGACGGATACTCGCAAATGGCCAAGGTGACATGTTCAAATGTCTTGTTTTTTGCTGACTTACCGTTCAAAACCTTTTGATATTAGGGTTACTATAATGCAGAATAGAAAATATCATTAAATCCTAACATTTCAAACCTGGAACAAGCACATATCTTTCTTTAAAAAAAATTAATCAACTATCAAAACAGTTGCGGACACATTTTCTGTCTGTATAATATACAAGAAAATACTTTCAGAAAATAAATATGTTAAAGGTTATATTCATAGGTATGCTATACTATAGGAATATAGTATGTATGTATATATATAGGAATCGTTCTGTTTTTGTTACCTTAGAATGAGCCATTTTTATCTACAGATGCTTTCCATGAAATCCCCCATGTTGAACCATCATGTTTCTACAGTAACCCAGAACGAACAAGCCAAACACTGGCTGTAATAGGGCCCTTGAAAAGCAGTTTCATGGCCACCGTTGTTTCTCCTACACACAGTTATAATAAAATGTGTTCCTCAAACTACATCAGCAGGAGAGAGTTTCCTTACAGGTACTGTAACGTATTGTAATGTAGTTCTTTTGATCAACTCTTGGTTATTTTAAGGCTTCAGAGTAACTAATTTACCATTAACAACGTTTTGTTGCCTTTAGAAAAAAGCTGATTGTGTGAAGAGCCAGTGAAAACCTTGAACGTGGTCAGTTTGAATGGAAGGGGAAGTACAAATGACAATGAGAATGCTTTCATACAAAGTAATAAATGTACAAGCAGCACACACACACACACACACAACATTGTGTGCAGTTTATTATTCATAGGAAAACACACATGATATAAAAAAGGAAAAAGCTCCCATGTGCTGGCCTGTATGTTTTTTGTGAGTCACAGCGTGCTGTTCCTGTGTTAACTGGTGGTTTCTGAACTACCCCCTGATTCGGTAATTTCAGCTGTGGTTTTGAAACGTTGTGTGTTGGTGGTGGGTGTGGGTGTGGCTGGGGGGTGTGCTGGGGGTGGGGGTGGGGTGGGGTGTGTGGCTGCCCGGCCCTGAAGAATTATTAAAGCGGGGGAGAGGTTCCTTTGCCTTGTTTGTCTTTTCATAAGGAGCCTCCATGCCTCTTGCAGCTATTTAAGGCCTGCCTGTCTGTCTGATTGGCCACTCTGGACTGCTGCTTGATACATCTGAGAGAAAGGCAGAGACACGATAAAACAATGATCCTAGTAGATAAAAAAACAAAAACAACTTTCAACTTTGTTAAGCTGTGTACTGTGTGTTGTTGAGATCCAGATCACAGCTCTGGGTTTGCCTGTAGGAAACATGGGGAGAGCCTTTTTGTGTGTATGTAGAGAGACTGGATATAGTGCACTGCTTGAGGGATCTTGTTAAGGACCAGACAGTTGCAGCTCAGTGTGAAGTCTGCTCAGGCAGCAGTGACAGTCCAGCATTTGTCCAGCACTGTTAGTCAACCATGACCCCTGAACTGCAGTAGGTCAGTCTGTTGGCATGGTGCACACATACGTATTTGTTCAAGAAAGAGGTAGGCTAAACACCGCACTGTGATTGTTCTGTTATTCTACAGAAAGGCAAGTCAATTCAGAAATTGTTATGTGGTAACCAAACAATGTAGCAGCCAAACAATTTTGCTTCTCATAGTTTGAAGCTTACCAAATTCATCATCATTTTGCAGATTTCCTGTCTCCACATTGCTCAACATGATGACTGTTAATTTTTTATGCAAGATGACTTTGATGTAATTGTGTGGTAACTTTGCAGATAAGTGGCCCATTACTCCTTACACACTAGTCTGTACTATCAAAATCATACTGCCTGTTTTTAAGAATAGACTCCACTGGTTGTAACCATAGCTACTGGTAAATACAAGGTGCGTCCAGATCGTTACCAGAAGTAGTTAAACTGGATTATAACCTGACTGATACCGGATTTTTGAGGCAGTTATTTATATTTGTTTAAACTTTTATTTGTTCATTTTTGCACAGCGCACAATTAAAAGCAATTGGATCAGAGTTAGCTAACAGCTAATTTACATCTGTCATCCCTGGGCAGGTAAACAATGACAGAACAACAACTACATGAAAACGTTTGTGTTGAACGTCCATCAGTGTGAGATAATAAATAGAATCCATATGATAATAAATACAATAATGTAAGAATAATACATATCGGCCAGTAATAATTATTTAATATAAAAACATAGCTCGAGTGTTTAATTGATTAGTTGATCGATAAAAAAGTGTATCTGCAACAACATTTTTCAAGCAAATATTACCAAAATTCACTTGTTCCAGCCTCTCAAGTGGGAATATTTACTGCTTTTCTATAACAGTAAACTGAATATATTTGGGTTTTGGACTGTTGATCAAACAAAATTATTATAATACAAAAAAATTCCTACACTTTTTCAATATTTTTTTAATATTTTATAGCTGATTTCTCGTGTCTTACTCTACACATGGATTACATTAAAAGTAGACACTTCTTTGATCCTTGCAAAACATAGAGATGTCAATTTCTGACACACATGTAACATCACGCCTGCTTTCTGTTTAAACCACAGTTCTTTAATTATTTAGTTTAATCTGTCTGCATACAATTAAATAAATAGTGGTTGTACTTTTTGTGGCAGCATTTGAGTCAAGCTGCTTTTACACCTGGCCGAATACGTCTGTCACCTCCCCAGCGTGTGGTTTGAGTGCTTCAATCTTCAGGTCACATGGGTTGCATTTACAACTTCCCTGTGTGTGTTTATTTAATTTCTTCACCATTCTTTCAGTCTGAACATAGCATATGTTAATACCTGTTGTAAAGCAAGTTATTGTGGCTCTGAAGAAGTAGGTTAAGCCAATGTGGCATGTAGCTGTACAACAGGCCATTGTAAATAATCAGTGCTTAGCTTTTTAGCCTATTGATTTATGCCGTACTTTGTGGATTGTGCCTACTATAGTTGGCTCAGGGGTTCACTCCTATGCAGGATAAGATGGACTCAATGAACTGTACGTTGCCTCATAATTATTCTTCTCGTTTTTATCCCAGTTCCCACCTCTCTGCCAGTGTACACACAGCGATTCAAAGACAATGCATGTATTCTTTCTCAGCATACCTTCTGTGGGGGAGCATGCAGCTGGGTGTTTGGGTTGAAACGTATCTCCTTGTGGAGGCAGCAGGGTTTATTTAACTGTGAGGTGTGGTGTGGCTGATGTGACTTCAGTGGGAATATGCACGTGTGTGTGTGTGTGTATGCGCATTTTAGTGTTCACCTGTGTGTGTGAACAAAGAAGCAAGTCTGTGCTTGTGACAGCAGGGTTGCACATTCATTAGAGTGCGTCCACGTTGTTGCAAGGTGACATCCATGATAGAGTAGCATTGGTGTCTAGTGTGTGAGTCAGTGTTTAAGCCCAGACTCTGCTTCCTCCCTTGGGCTTTCTGACTTCAGAGAAAAGTAGTTAAATCCGGAAGAGGGCGGTTGTGTGGAAGGTGACTATAGCTGGGACTGTGTTCAGGACACAGGCATGGTGTGTTTATGTAAACTTATTCCTGTTGTTGAGGTGTCAGACAACAGCTTGTCCTGACCATGTGAGGCCAGGTAGAGGTCAGTTTGAGGCTTACCCATGAGACATGCAACCCTTGTGCTGTAGAAGCCTGCAACCTCTCAGCATGACATGCATCCTCCAAAGAAATACACCAGAAAAACACCACTCACTAATGTGCCTTTTATAGTGCACAAAGTAAAAGCAAAACATGGATGTGGTTGTAGAGAGTAATGGGGAAAATGTTCTGTTGTGTTTTTAACCTTCAGGCCTAGCTTACATCATTTCGTGGTAACTGCTAAATGCCAGCGAGTTCAAACATGCTCATTCGTGACGATGAAAAAGTCATTTTGTTGAAATAGGAAAAATCCACAGCCAGCCAGTCTGCAGCAGAGAGACCGAAATGCCATAATCTAATGAAATAAACTGCAGTTGACTTTCTTGTCCCTTCAGCAACACAGTATGTTCTCCATTTACAAAAAGGAAAAAAAAAGGAGTAGGAAAAAAATAACAAAGACAAGATTGTTTCCGAGCCTGGAGACACTGCTGTTTGTTTTTCCATGATTGTAACTGAAATCACTTTGCCAAGATGATTTTAGTGCTGTGGGAACATAGGGCAGCTCACACAAACAAGAACACACACTCTCAAGGTGGGGCTTGAGGATCTGAACAAACATAACACTGATATACATTCTTACAACAAATATATCTTACAAATTAGCTACAGCTCTGACGCTATGTATACATTACATTTCTTGCTTAGCTCTATGGTCCCTGTTAAATAAATGATGATTAAATGATATTTATTTATATGATAAATCACAATAGATGTTAAAGGTCCAGTGTGTATTAATTAGGAGGATCTATTGGCAGAAGTTGAATATCAAATTCATAGGTATATTTTCATTAGTGTGTAACTGTTTTTGTTAGAATGAAACATTTCCTCTTCCACAGAGGCCTTAGTGTTGAACCGCCTTGTTTCTACAGTAGCCCAGAACGGACAAAAACAAAAACACAACATTTCACAGTTTATCCTATATTCCAAAAACACATGTTGAAATAACATTCAGCTAAAATAAAAGATTTAAATGCTTTTTATAATTTAGTACGACTTGCACAGACCCTGTTGACCAATGTTGATGTTTTCAACAATGGTGTTGTGATGAATGGTCCTTCATTGTTGAAATTCTCTCCCAGATTTATATTTGTGAATATAATTTATCCTTCTGTTGATCAAAATAACCTGTCACAACAAAATAACTAACACAAGATAATTTGTTGCTGCTGCAACAAACAACAACAACATTGTGAATAAAAGATAAATGTAATAAATAAATAAAAACCTCACATTGAGGTTTTGGCCAGGTTATGAAAAGTGTCTCATCATTGTGACACTGATTTAGAGCCAGACAGGCCACAACATATCCAAACCCTGACTAGTGGAAACAAAGCTTTACATTGTCAAGTACTTCGCTAACGTTTTTCTTTCCTCTCTGTGACCACAGTTTCCATTTATATTCTCTTTCTGGCAACGTAGATCATCTTAAAACATGTCTGTTATACAGAGATGGTGACAGAGTTAAGACACAGTTCTGTCTCCGAGACAATGTATGGGCTTCAGGTCAAGACACGAGGGGCTTCTTTTCCCCACTCACCCTCCTCTTTTCCATTCCCCCCCTATGCCCTGCTTTCACCAAGCCCAGTCAGCCTTCGTCAAGCACCAGCCGTGAGGAGCTAACAAATAGAAACCAGGCGGGGGTTAGCTCCTCAGTGCACCAACAATACCCCCAGTCACAACGCATTAGCACATCAGGAGCCATCTGTCCCATATACTGTACTTAGTTTGCCTCCACCTCTTAATGTTATGCAAGACTTGGGCCAACCCCCGCCCATGTATCGTTACCACTTTCCCGCCATTTTCTGCCTCTCATACTCCCACTTGTTAGGCAGAGAAATTATACTTTGTGTAACTCTTAATCACTTTCCAAGAACTTTTTGCGTAATTTGGCTAAATGAGGCGTGAGAAGTGTTTGTATTGAATCAAAGCCAGTCAGTGTGAAATAATATTACTTTTCCAAATTCTTCCTTTTCTGATGGGATTTTGATGTGTTATTTATCTGCTGAACCACCAATAACTGACTCATATTCTGTGTTTCTGTATGTGTCTCTTTGTCTGTAGTTATGGTGATTGTGCTGCTCCGCTATGCCCACGTCATTGAAAAGCACCAAAATTGTGTTCTCAACACGGCGAGTCTCTCCACAGGCTGGATCTGTGCCGCTGGACTCATCATGGTGGGCAACTTCCAGGTACGGTGATCCGGTTTACTTGCCCAGGAAAACAAACAGAGCTCAAATGCAATAACTTTAATACATTTACATGAAATGATGGAAAAGATCTAGCATAGTAAGATTTCACCAGAGAAATATAAAGTGACACAGTTTGTGTGTGCATGCATATGACAGTATAAGAGAGCATAACAGTAATCCATCAATAGGAAATATAGAATAAACTGTCTAACAGAAATACATCTGTGGAAATTAGTTGATACATTCATTAGAAGAGCATCAAAAAAGGAATCAGCAACTACTTTGTGTTAATCATCAAAGTATTTTTTTCAGTCAAAATTTCTCTGATTCCAGTTTCCTAAAGAGGATTTGTTGCTTTTTATGGTCTTACACATAGTGTTGTTTTTTATACTATTGGTTGGCCCAGTTCGAGGATATTATGATGAGTATTTGTCACCGTCTTCTGATGTTTTGTAGGCCAAAAAATTACTCAAGAAAATAATCTGCAAAATTTTCGAAAAAGAAAGTAACTATTAGTTGCAGCCCTGAAGATAAGACTGTCATTAGATTGTCTTTGTGTTTTGTCAGTGATATTCAGGCCTCTGTTTCTTTTTGGGTTTGCTTCAATCTTCCTTTATTGACGCCTTCTCTTTCCCCTTTATCTCACACACACACACCTTGTATTTCATAGTAAATCGGCATTAAGGTGTATTAAAGTCTGTTCTGCCTTCATAGACACAGTCCTACACTGTTCTTTCTTGTAGTTTAGTGTTAAAACTTTGGCACTAAGTTAGGAAATCCAACCTGAATTCCTTCCCTGTAGATATTTGTTCTTTGGAAAAGAATTTCTTAAATATTTGGAGCCCTGGCCGTATGCCTTGACTCTGTGTGTGTGTGTGT
>NW_023339751.1:11053255-11054558 GCF_004916995.1 Morone saxatilis
TGAGAGTTACGGGAAGCTTTAATGAGACATCCTTGGTACATAAGAAATGTGGAGTTAAAAGACAAAATAGACACAGTTTGGTTTCTGATGATAAGCTGAATACCTCTGTGAAATGTTGTTTCCATTCTGGTTTTGACCTTCAACTTTTAAAAGATTGTTAAATAGTTGGAGAGGCCATGTGACTCACATGGTATGCACATCGGTCCTCTTGACCACCAAAACACCCCTTTCTCTTTTTGATACTAATTCTAAAATATATGCAGTGTTAAACTTTACTACTCCATATGGGACTGTGCTGATTCTGTGTGTCAGGGGAGTGTTAAAGATGGATGGATACTTTACTAAATGTTTTCTATGGATGACTCATAACATCTTAGTTAATCTAATCTAAGTTTACTGTGTGACGAAGAAGAAGAGTCTTCCAGGAGTGTGTGGAAAAGATGTGCACTGGCAAGTTTTCTGAGAATGCACAGGGTCGTCTTCACCTTCTTCCCGCTTCTCCTCTAGGGCCTCTGCTCTGCAGAACTGGGAGGAATTTTACGGGAAGAGCCAGGGGGAAGTGAGTCATCAAGTCTGGCCATGCATGGAGAGGAGCTGGGCAGACAGGGTGTGTGTGGCAGAGGCCCCGTTTATAACCAATCACAGACCTGATCTTAGCCAGTTGCCTTTCTTGCAGTCAGAGACATTCTAGTGGGATGGCAATAGAGATGTTGTTGATGGTGAATAAACTGTTTAAACCACATGACAGAATAGAAATTCTGCTGCAGAATTAACCACAGACGTAAATTAACAGGCTCAAAAACATCTGGACACAGCCCCAACAGGCAAACACCACAAACAAGTTGGAGTCAGAGGAGAGGACGACAGCCAAAGTCGAAGAGAGTCAGGGCACCAAAAACACAACACATGGCAGCATGCTCCGTGGAGGCAACTGCTTCAGTTTGTAGCTGTGTGTTATGTAATGCTTTGGCAGAAAAGCTGGGGTGTAGCCACTGGGGCTTTTCCTGTCAGGCAGTCTGACGGTTTGGGCGGAGAAGCACATAAATAGATGATGGAGAACCACATCACTTCCATATAGAGGTCCATGAGTGTGACACGGCACGACTGATAATACCACATGTTCAGATGTTGTCCACTGTTGATGCGTTTCCAACTGCATTCAGAGGGAGTCCTGTCTGTATCAGACATTCTTGAAAAAATTATTTGTGAACAATCATGTGTGCCTGCAAAGGAATTGACCTTAAAGGAAATGGGAATTTTGGTTTGCTTTGTTTCTGAAAGTTAAATGAGAGGATTGATACCA
>NW_023339751.1:11054645-11058436 GCF_004916995.1 Morone saxatilis
CAGCTAGCCTGGCTCTGTCCACCTCTGAAGCTGTCTAACCAAAAGCTGAACTAGTACTGTAGAAATGTGTTCCCTTCTTTCCATAATATTGCGAAAGACCAATTTTGGTTTGTTTTCAAGCTGAAGGTCTAAAGTGCTATCAACATAGGTGGTGGTTGTGGTGACACTTCCTGTTACAGATTTTGGTAGCGCAGGTGGGTTGTAAACGGCTGGAAGTCAGTAGAGTTTCATTTCATTTCATTTGGTTCAGTTACCAGAAAGTGTAAACCGAAAGCAATCAGTTGGGCTTGTTCCCACATGTACAATCTTCACAGTTCTTATCACGCCGCACACTTTTAACATTCTGTATAATAATAATAATAATACACAATCCAAAGTTTATCCAAAATCCCCTCACTGCACACACATTTACTATTGTGACCAGTTCCCTTTCTAGGGAGTGTGAGCTCTGCTGATTCATACATTGCACTGTGTGAGCACCATTACTATTCATTTATGCAGAGGAACTGTTGGTCAGTGTCAGCCTGCAGGAACTCATTTATCAGGTTGATCCTGCTTAGTCATCATGCAGCGGATCATGTCCAAGACCTGAGATTGGCGAGATTGGCAGTGATTAGGGTTAGTACTGTATGTTTAAAGTGTAGGCACACATTCTGGACTTTTAGCTGCAGCACTGTAGTTTCTGATGAGCACATGCAGTCTTCACCTCATCCTCATTTATNNTTATCCCCCCCCCCCCATGTGTCTCTCCTGTCTCCATTGTTTCTTACTGCTTCTGCTGCCACATTTTAGTCCACTTAACTGCTTTCTCCATTCATCAGATTTTCATCCTCGTCATTGTTTCATCTAAACCCTAACCCCCCCCCCCCTTCACCCTCACTCTGTCCCCCTCCTTACCATTGTCTCTAACGCACATGGCCCTGGCATACCGTGTAAAGTGTGAAAAGTACATAAAGTAGAAGGTTTACTTGATGGCTTAATGCATCATTAAGCCAGCAGGTAATGACTGCAATTAGTAGAATCTGGGACACCAACACACACACACTTGCACGCAAGCAGTACAGACTGTTGTAGACTGTATGGATTAAGGCTGCAACTAACAATTATTTCCTGCTGGTTATTTTCTTGATAAATACATTTTTTGATCTATAAAATGTCACAATTTCTTAAGGCCCAAGGTGACAACTTCAGATTAGCCAAAAATCTGTCCAAAAATAAAGATATTCAGTTTACAATCACATCAGACAAAGACAAGCAGCAAATAATCCTCACAAGTGAGAAGCTGTAATTTTTGCAGATTTAGTTTCTGTGGATCGATTAATCGTTTCAGCTCTGGTATGGACACGACGTCAGCTAAAACAAGAAGGTGCCAGGAGAACAAAGCATTTGGTTGTTGGTTGTGCGTTTGAGTGTTTTTCCATTACTGAGCTTTGAGAGTAACAGATTGGCAGAACTGCGGCACTCAGACCCCCACAGTGTCAGCTTGATGTAGTCACTGTAGAGAAGTGATGCAGAAGAAGAAATAGGATTTTGTAACAGCCACTGTACGATGAAAGCGTAGTAGACTTAAATAGAATTCACACTTTGAACAAAACACTGCTTTTTGATGAAAATCCTGAGAGAAAATGTGAAAACCCTGGCTGTCATTTCTCTCCCATCTTCACTTCCGGGTCTGCAAATGTCACAGACACATACAGCTCATATTGCTGTGTGTGCTTTTCATATTTAATTGTCTGGAAATCTTACTTTGTCACTTCAAGGATTAGCCTACTGCACAAGAATGTTCAGTATGTACTAGCCAGGTCAATGGACAAATGGCTTAGAGGCCAAAACTAAATAACTTCTAGGCTATTGCTCTAATGATGATCCCTAACAGTTATGTGGAGCAGACGGACATTGTTATTCCAAACAGAAGGCTTTAACCATTTAGCATTAGCCAAGAAAAGCAATTATCACCTGTCTATATTAGTCTAGTCCTTAGAGGTGTGTTTCTAGCTTTGGTTAATGCTCTATTGACTCTCTTATCTGTTCTGATCAGTGTGTGTGTGTGTGTGTGTGTGTGTGGGGATCCTGCAGTGGGAGCTCTGGTCACATGCTCCTGAGCAGCTCTTTTGTGTATTGTTTCTTATCGTTCTTGTGACCAACAGGGAAAAGGAGGTGTTCTGTTGTGTTGCTTGCTGCTGTCGTTTATTGCATGTCACCCTCTCTTTTTCACTTATTCATCTTTGGCTCCTTAATTAAAGAAGTCTAAGAGGCCTCGGACAAAGTATTACACAACAATGAATGAACCAACATCTTGCTGCAGAAGCTCTCTGATTTTGTGTATTATCTATCCTATTTGACTGTAACCCCTCTTTCTTCTCCTGTCCCCTTTCTCCAGGTGGATAATGCCAAAGTTCTCCACTATGTCGGAGCAGGCATTGCCTTCCCAACCAGTATGCTGTTTGTGTGCCTGCAGTCAGCACTGACTTACCGACTGGCCAAGACCCAGGGGGAGTACAACGTGGCCCACCTCCGGCTCTGCATGACCCTGTTGGCCTTCGTAGCCTTGGTACTCAGTATCCTCTTCAGCCACTAACAGATGGCAGCCTTCGAGGCTGTCAACTCCTTTAGAATAGAGCGTAGTACTGCCAGCCTGATTAAGGACAGACACATCACCTCAACATTATATCACTACAGTTTCCCTCCAGTATTTAATGTCAAATCCTGTCTTTTTATGTTGTTTTTTTGGTCCTTCCACCTACCCTTCATTATTTTATATATATCACCAGAAACCTAAAATAAAAGTCAATATGACCTGTTGCCAGAACTTTAAACCCCACACCAACACAGCCCCATATTTTTCTTTTTGAAGCAGTGCTATTTTTCTTCTGAGCAGCAGGTTTTTTATCTATGTAAGAGCAGTCAAAGAGAGTTTTTACTGACTGATGTTAGGCTGTCTACACATGAACAAAAGGGTGAGCACAGGCTGTCTACAGTACTTTGCTGTTGTTGTCCTTAACCATGTTTTCAGGTGGTGTGTTTTTCTGTCAGGAGAGCTTCGTCCTGCAACACGCGTCGGCCATCTTTGAATGGGTGTTCTGCGTCATCATCATGCTGTTTTACGGGACATTTGCCTGTGAGTTTGCCAGCATGTCAGGAGATACTATGGCGGTGCTGGCTAGAGGAGGGGCCCTCGGACCTGCTGGGAGAGAACACAAGGTGGATGCGCTGGGAGGTCCCGGCTCACACTCACAGCCACATCAACACCAACCTGAAAGCATGTCCATACTGTAGCCCGCTGGCACATCTCGATGCCACCCAGTTGGCTTGTTTATTCCTTTCAAACTCCGGTTGTCGGATTGAGTTTAATTATTCATTTCCAGCCAAATTTGTCTGAAGCTTTGAAATGAACCAGGCCAGTGCAGTCGCCTTTCACGGCACAGTGGGTTCTACTATTTCAACCCCAGGGGTGTAGATCTACCGCCACAGTGGAGAGCTCCGCTTGTATTCTCCTCACATCAGAGCTTGGTGTCTCTAAAGAACTTGTTTGCATTTTGCACATGGCACACAAGTGTGAAACCAAATTTTTTCCCAACTCAGTTCTGTCCCCAGCGACCAGGAGAGGAGTATTTTGTCAATCAGATCAAGAAAATGTACTGTTCCCCATGACATCCTGTAACCTGTCTAAGAAAGTGCCCACTTCAACTGACTGCCGTGATGCTTTAATTGTACGTAAGGGAGGAGTGATGGCTGCTGGACAGCCTAGCTGTAAAGTAGTCAGACAGAGAGAAGCAGAGAGAGAGAGAGAG
>NW_023339751.1:11058536-11062804 GCF_004916995.1 Morone saxatilis
ACCTGAGGCTTGTTTCCACGAGAGAATAGATGAATGCAATAAATTCAAGGAAGACTTTCAGATAGAAGAGTATATGAATGTTTTAATACATCCTTGAGATAGAAGAGGGCAGCAGTCTGCATTTTGCTATCATTTAAACCTGCATTAAGCAATATTTGTGACATGTGAAAGAGTTCTTCATAGTACCCAATCCACCCTACTCTTGTAAAAAAAAACTAGTTGACCATTTGGCAAGCTGAAGACCAAGCTGTATGTGTCTGGGGTTGGTTAACCAAGCTTTTAAAGTAAAGTGATTATTGGACTCATAATGTTGCCCTGTGTTATGTGTGCTGTATAAGTAGGCACAAGTGTTGGCTGTAATAACTTATGTCAGTTTGTTTTGTGGTAAAAAATTGCTTATGCAGGTTTAAAAGATGCACCATCAGTAACTTTATGTTTTATCAGCAACACCACATATGCAAGCAAAAAGTGATTTCTAAGTATCCATGGAAACCACACCCAGTGCACATTGTGTTTTGGTGTCTGGATGCTTTGGGTGATTTGCCATATAATTATTTCAACTGCATACAGAACCTATAGTGGTGCCCATGAATTCAAACCTTCTGAAACCCTCTTAGGATTCTTGTTCTTGTTAGGATTGTTACACTATATCGCCCTTAAACCTCAGATAGCATCTGATTTAACTTCCAGTCTGTAGAGTAAAAGAATATAAAAGAGAGATGATACAGTGTCCAGAGGCCAAATGTGTACCAGCTAATTCAACCCAGAGCTCTGGGTTTATTGAGTTTAGTGACGAGGCACCACACGTGTTTTCAGGTCCTATGGATGGAGGTCTGCATCTCATTATTCCCCAACAAGGAGGGGCAGAACATGCTCTTATTGCTTTACCTGCTTACTTTTTTTTAATCTCAGAAACTGTCAAGTTTTTTTCAGCGTGTCTAGCTGTTGTAGCAGGACAAAGGGAAAAAGAACAATATAACTGAGATGCACTGTCCTGCCTCTGTGTTACTGCACAACAGACAATATGCCAAATATCAGCTTGCCTGTGGTATCGGTGCTAAAGCACAAAAGGCTTTATCCTGTCATTTTTCACAGAGTTTAGCTGTGATTCTGATAATGTCTGTTAAAAGAAAGCAATAAGATAGAGACATAGGGTCAGTGTCATCATGGACTGCTGATAGTGGAGGAGCAAGGACAGAAGGTTGCATGCACGCCTGTGAGTGCCAGGAATACCGGCACTAAGTAGATATTTGTCACTACTAGTGCTAATACCTACACTGATTAATACGTGTCAGTGTAGTTTAGATGTTCAAATGTTGATTGAATTCGTTGACTGTCTCTGGCATTCTGTGTTGCGTTGTGCCAGAATTACTGTTTATATTTTTAGGAAATGTTCAACATCTCAGTGTAATACTAACACACTCTGCGCTCTCTGGTGAAAAACCAGGGCAGGCAGAGAGTTTACAACAATAATAGTCTTATTAGTAGGCCATCACACGGTAAAAATATCACTCCCTCATACCACAACTGGCCACATGTTTTGCCAGAGGTTTCGTTAGTGCCAGTATTTTGGGTGCAAGTGGTTTAGTTGCTCAAAAGACCGTTCTTCAAACACAGCTTTACAGTCTGTTACAGAAGGACTGAAATGTATTAATTTACTGTCAGACTGAATGTATAAATACTCTCAACAAGACTGAAGTGGAAAAGCTTGTGCATGCTGCACTGTGGAATGAGCTGGAAGGATGGAAATAACACCAGCTACACCACTGATCACTTGCTTCTCTCTACTGGTCAAACTGCTTATTGCATATCAGTTTGTGTTGCAATCGGAGCTGTAATGTTGTAGCTCAGCTCACAGGTTTTCTACTTGAACATTTTTTTACATTTTTATATCCACAGCCAAGAATGTTCAGTCAGTTACACGTTCAGGCCAAATCCGCTTTTGTTTGACTTCTAAATTTACTAAGAAGGTGTCAGAACAGCCTGTGCTTACGGCTTTAGTTGAGCAGTGATCTTCACATCGTTCTGCCTGGCATCCCTTTGAAGTGACACTTACTACAATCTGCATTCTTCTAACAAATCACAGTAAAGATTTCATGGATGTTAAATGTTAAGTCAAATGATGGTGCTGCTCATGCTGCTCTAGCAAAAACATTTTATTGTTACGCAGTGACTGTAAGTGTTTTTATTTTAATTAATGGTTTATGCATGTTAGGAATGTATGCATACTGTCCCAGTTGAACACAACAAAAATGATTCAATATATTCTCTTTCTTTCAGTCCGATTCACATTTTACGTTGCCTGCCTCATGTCAGCCTCTCTACTTTCTGCCCTTTTTTTCTCGTTTACTGATCTGTCTGAACTTTGCACTCAGGAAAATGTTACAACACCAGCTGCATTGTTTGATTCAAAGCAGAATGAACTCTGCTTTCCCCTGCCTTCTGTTGTCTTTGTTTTAATGGAATTCTGTGTTTATTTGTTTTGTGTAGTATAGGTGCGACGGTTAGCCATAATATATAGATTATTTTTGTTAATCAAGACTCTGTAAAGCTTATAAACATTCCTGTGTTGTTAGCTTGTGAGAATGCTTATGCTGCTCACACACACATGGTTAAATATCGGCAAGAAACTATAGTTTATTCATGCAATCAGTAGATCATTGGTGAGAGCATTCTGACAAACTAACTAACATTTGTACAGTAGACCTCAGAAAAATCCTATGCTCAATACTCAAATGCAAAATGCTCCCTATGTGCCTTATGTATTATTTTGATAATGAAAACCAAAGAGGTTTAGGTTGTAAATTCTATTTTGAAGAAAAGTCATACGATTTGTATATATATATATATATGCCTTAATGTTCAACAAATAAAAACTGTTTGAAAAAAAGCTTCATTTCAAATTCATTTTCACCACATAACTTTAATCCAGCATGTTGTAGAAAGGGCCAGACAACAGTTTATATCTGTAATTTTCTTTATTGTTTAATTATTTACATTGTCCAGTTTCTCTGTCAACAAAGTCGACAGAAGATGACACAGATCAACACATTAAATAGAGGAAAACCTCTTCTTACAAAAACAATGTCTGCTGTAGATGAGAGCATGGGTTGTTATGCTCACCACAAAGTTCTAAACTTTACTACTGACATGAAGTTTTAAAGTGAGTACTGGTCACACTTCCTCGATCCCATCAGAAGTGTTTCAGAAGGAAAGAATCAGATTAAATACTTTGTGATTAAGCAATGGCGAAAGCTGACTTAAGGTTTTCTAAATGCTCAGAAATATTTTAATAAACACTCCCTTTTTTCCTCTAAATTCTCGGGGAAGGATCTCGCTCTGCGATATAGAGCTGCAGTGTAACTAGACTAGATCTTTTCAGATAGAGCAAACTTCACATTGAGTAAGAAATTAACATCACAAAGATATAGAAGGAGCATATTGTATTCTGTCGGATATTAACTTGGATCAGCATTGGCTTATAACATAGTAGAAATGCAGCAATCTTAAGACATCAGTGGTCCACTAAATACTTTAGTCTCAACAGCGTGCAGTTTGGTAATCCACTGCAAAGAGAATAGAGACTGACTCACAATCAAATCAGAGTTAAGACTTATGGGTATTTGCTAAAATGAGCCACATTTACAGACTCAGTCACAGCAGCAGGCCTGCAGGTAAAAAAAAAAAACGTATAACGTATAAAGATACAAATCAGCCACCGGACGAGCTGTGCGGCAATAAAAGTGACAAAAAAAAGCAGGGCTGAAAGAATGAAAGAAAAGAAAAGCAGTGTGAAAACAACAAGACTGCATGGCTATTTTACATTTGACTGATTGTAACATATGTTCAAGAGATAAGAGCTCTCACCACGCTTTAATGACCTGTGTTCTTGAACAGCAGAGATTGTAACAGTGCAAACAGCTTCCCGTAGCACGCATTACAAAATAAGACTTAGAAAAGGAATTTTACAGTGATAACAAACAGATTTTTCTTCTAAAGCCGAGCCTTTGGTTGAGCAACATTTACACTTCTGACATTCATACGAAAGTCACAGATGAAACACTTGCTGCTGTTGTCAATAGCCACTTTTGAGAATGAAGCACCAAGGTTGTTTCAGTACATGATACTGGTCACACATAGGCACATTCACAGCTTTGAGGTAAAACACTCTGCTTCTAGTCTGAATAAGTATTTATCTTCATTGGCTGTGGTGTTCCTTTACGCTATCAGGGAAGATCTTTGAATAGTGTATCTATCTATCTATCTAT
>NW_023339751.1:11062904-11070642 GCF_004916995.1 Morone saxatilis
ACGGTCACTGCACTAGTATTCTTAAAGCACCACTATTTGGATGTTTTGTGGGCATGAAAAAGACGGGGGGGGGGTTGGTTACTGAGATGTCCTCTGCAGTGTCCCATTATGTGTCCGTCAACCATTTTATAATTACCTCTTTGAAGCTGATTTATCCCTAACTTTGGCTTTAGTTCTTCCTATTAAAAATACATCCTATCTGTTGATGGAGCTGGCAGTTGTAACCCATGAGGAGGCTTCTTTTTCAGCCTCCAGATGAGTCGAGCAGCACAACCAAGTGGAGTATTTAGTAGACAAGCTCTTTGGGCATCTCCCAAGTAAACTCTGCTCGTCCAAAGTGGCCATAGGAGGCTGTTTTCTGGTAGATTGGCCTCTTCAGGTTCAGTTCCCTAGGGAGGATACAGAAGATTATTATTATTTTATAAAACCATTGGCATTTATTTTTGTACAGTGTGAAAAAAATATTTATTTCCCCTTCAAATCTGAAATGTCATCAGATAGTTTGAACCTTTAAATGTGATTATTGTTTCTGTAGATAGTGTAATACTAAATGGTGTTTCTTTTAGTGATTTAATATGATAATAATAATACGATACACATTAGGAAATGATCATTTTTGCTAGCTGGGATGGTGTTTAAATACACCGGGGAAACTCATTTGGCCAGATGTTTTTTTCTGTTTGGGAGATATATGTGGAACCAACGGAACTCAATCTTATGATCATCATAGATCATGGATCAGGGCCATTTTAAACTTGAAGTTTGTAAAGAGGCGTCAGTGTTTAAGTTTTCTGTATTTCAAAGTCCTTAGGCTTTAAACCCTTTGGTATGTAGACAGTAAATAGGCTACCAGCTTAAAGTCACTATGTGTACAATTTTAAAATGTCTTTGGTGCCCTCTAGTGGTAATATCACAGTTTCCACAGTGACACATATGCCATCAGACTCATTTGAAAGATAATCACTTAAAAGTTGACACAATCTACAATGTTTACCTGACAATGACTCCTGGCCGCAGATCAAAGTTCTTGTTGACAATGTGGAGCAGCTCTGACTCTGTTTTCTGGGAGGAACCGTAGGTGAACAAGGAGATCGACAGAGGTTGGGCCACTCCGATAGCATAAGACACCTGTAACACACACAGACAGGTTGTGTTTTTACTAGCAAGCAATGCTTCAAACGCCAGTCATCTACACACAACCCTTGTGCATGTTTGGATGGGGTGGATGACCGAAGCTCACCTGAACCAGAACTCTCCTGCACAGTTTGGCCTTGACCAGAGACTTGGCCACCCAGCGAGCGGCGTAGGCAGCAGAGCGGTCCACCTTTGAGAAGTCTTTGCCAGAGAAAGCTCCGCCACCGTGAGCTCCCCACCCTCCGTATGTGTCTACAATGATCTTCCTGCCTGTCACACCAGCATCACCCTGTTCGGCAAAAAGAGGCGGGGAGGATGAGCAAAAATCTGCGGTGACTTTGAAGTGTTTCTTTAGGTGAAATGAGCAGATTGTGTGTGATGGTCACCTGGGGTCCTCCAATAACGAAGCGGCCACTAGGCTGGAGGTGGTAGATGGTGTTATCATCCAAATATTTAGCAGGAACCACAGCGTTGATCACCTGATAAAATCAAACATTAAAGATTAAAGATATGACTTTTATTTCCTGAGCAATACATTAGTCCGAGTCCTTTCAGGTGTCTTTATGAGGCTCTACCTTTTCCTTGAGCACCCTCTTCTGTTCCTCCAGAGTGATGAAGTCATCATGCTGAACAGATATCACAATGGTGTGAACTCTCTTGGGGATCACAGCTCCATCCTTCTGATCATAATGTACTGTCACCTGTGCGACAGAGGAGAAGACAAAAGTTTGTACACAATGTTGGAATTTGTTTGTTCTCTTTTAGCCTCAATTTCCTGCTGCGACTTGAGGGAACCCCAGTTTCCCTACAGGATGATCAAAGCTTCCTGCATTTGTGAAGGCATTTGTAACCTCCTAGAAAAAGGTGGCTGTATAGATAATAGTCTGTGATTTAAGAGGCTTATGAAGCTGTTGAGGCCAGGCAATTACATAGTTACTGTATTAATTCATTAATTCATTAATACTTCTTAGTGTAGTCAAAATGTGTGTTCAGTCCAATCCGGGATAAATCTAAAACTCTGTGTTCGAATAGCTGGATGTTCCAACAACCTCTATTTGACCTGAAACACAAAGGCATTAGACACTTTATGCCACAGAGTTGCAGTCAGCGGCTAACTGCAGTCAAAAGTCTATTATTTCTACACAAAGAGCTTTATCTTAAATACTTGCAGTAGCCACATTTGATCCGCTTTTGTCTGCTGGTACCAAAATAAATCTCTTGGAAGACATCCAGAGTTGAAACAATAAACTAATTCACAGAAGACTGCTGTGGTGTTGTTTCGGTTTAGTGAGAAAAAAAACCAACAAAAAACCTTGCCCGGGTTGTAACACAATACAAAACCTCACCTGTGTTTTAGAGTCAGGACGCAGCCAGGCGATGGTGCCGTTGCGTCTGAGTTCAGCCATCTTTGAGTTGAGTTTGTGGGCTAAGACGATGGTGAGAGGCATGCACTCCTCCGTCTCATCTGTGGCATAGCCGAACATCAGACCCTGCAGAGCAGAGAGAGAGACAAAAAGATGTAAATGGTGCAGTATAATGACACAGATCATCACAAGGAAATAGTAATGTTGGCTGAATCTGTAAAACAGCTAAATATTGTCATAACATCAGTTCTGAGACAAGATATAATCTATCAGAAGAACACCTTTTAAAACAAAGTTGCAAACTAATTCACACAGAACAACAGCAAAGGGTAAACATATAGGTAAAAAGACACAAATTGACATATAAGGCATAAAATAGACGCAAAAAGGGAAATAAAATCTGGTAAAATAAAACAAATAGATTAATATAGATTATAGAATAATAATATTTAAAGTAAAATAAGCTATTGCTATCGATATGCTTTCAGATAAAGTTAAATTTTGAGAAGAGATTCAAAAGATGACTCCTTATACAGAAGCATGCAGAATTTTGGTTTTCCTTCTTTCAAACCCTCATTAATTATCTCACAACCACTCAGATTTAACGCTTTAGAGGAATGTGAACACTAGGACTAAACAACCAAACTATATATAAAGTAGTTCAAACGAGCTCCACGTCAAGCAGCTACAACAGTAAAATGTATGTTTGCTGCTTGGCCACATTACCAATGATTATCTGCATGATTGAGGTTTTGCAAATGAAAACTGAAAACACAAACATTCCCTCCCCCACATGTTGTCCCAGTTCTTTAACAACTGAGTCAAACTAAATGTGATATTTGACTCATGTTGGCTCACAGACTGGGTGATAGTGACAGAAAGTCAAAGGACACACTGTCCTGTTGCAACAGTCCTACCTGGTCTCCCGCTCCAATGTCCTCCTCCTTCCTGTCAACGTGGACCCCCTGAGCAATGTCTGGACTCTGCTGCTCCAGAGCCACCAGCACGTTACACGTCTTGTAGTCGAAACCTACAGAAGTAAAGTGAATGAGAGTGAGAAAGAGTGAGGAAAAGCCGACACAAGCACATATATTTTTGTTGATTTCCGTGTTACTTCCTCACCTTTGTCGGAGTTGTCATAGCCGATGTGTTTGATGGCGTCCCTCACCACTTTCTGGTAGTCCACATTGGCCCGAGATGTGATCTCTCCACAGAGCAACACCATGCCAGTCTTACATACCGTCTCTGTCAATATAATCAATGCATTTTAACAAAGAACGCTTTTTAACATCTGGTGATCAAAACAAAACAAAAACAGAATGATCTTTTAGACTTCGATCACTTGGAAATTGGTGTTGAAACAACATGACAGGTCTGATTGTAAGTTAACAGGATTTACGCTCGCAAGTGGTCATCTTGTGACATTCAGGTCAGTATAGAAATACAATAACTATCTCAGCAATGCAGATGACTTAAATTCCAGATGAGATCCAGAGCAGTGGGTCTGTTTGTTTCTACTCAGCTATGTCAAAACTGTTGCGCCTTTGACTTACTTAGGAGAATGTAAAAAAAAAACAAGTCACGATATTGAGGTGTGAGAAAACTTCTCAATGTGTCTCTATATTTAAATAAAACAACATTAATTAATCAATATGAATTCCAGTTTACTCACCACAGGCCACTTTGGCATCTGGATCCTGCTTCAGGTGAGCATCCAGGACAGCATCACTGATCTGGTCACAGATCTTGTCTGTGGAGAAGCATTAAGCAAAAAGTTTATATCCAGAACAGAGGTAGTTTGGTTTTTAATTTACAGGCTCTAATCCCAGTGTTTGAAGGAAAGGAAAGCTATATATTATAGCATTTTTACAGTAGGATTTACAAAATATTAACAATAGAAGATGTTAGCTTGAGAGGCCACCTTTAAAAATATTTCTCTGAAAGGTTACACACTAATATTTCAAACAGGAAGAGTGTTGGATCTGTTGGATTTTAGTGCAGCAGCAGGACAATGCTTTACAAAACACTCCATTCATCTCTGTCTCCCTGCTGAAGCAATGCAACACACGGGTTACATCAGAAACAACATCAACATCTGGTTGCATTGGTTCAACCCAACAATAAGAACCCAAAATATCTAGTTTTTAACACAATTTCTTCTTTCGTGGAACAATAAGATCAGTATTACATTCTTTTCATCTTGACTCTGCAGGTGTAGAACAACATATGTCCACTATCTGTGGGAACAGCCCAGACTTTGAGGTGCGTTATCACATCAAAAGGTGTGTGCTGCAGCCTTCTACCAAGGCCACACAGCTCTGTGAATGCACAAGCAGTGTATGGAGAGAGAGTAAGAGTAAGTCATAAGTCACAAGTCTTGCAGTTTTGCCTTCAGCTGGTTTAAGAAACCACACACAGACAACAATAAACTACAAAATGTTATTGTTACTGCTGACCACGTTTTCTGGAAAATTAAACCATGTGCTTTTCTTTACAGCACTGCTATTATAACATGGACTGCATGCTATTTTAAAAGATGGTTTCAAAGAGTTTTCTGGATTCACCAAATTGCTGAAGTGCCTCTTTAGACTTCATTTTTGTTTCATTGGTTACTAGGTCTTTCACTTTTGTTTCTTCCTTTTCATGATTGTAATTTGTCTTTTAGTATGTCTTTAAATAAGACTTTAAATAAGGTCTACCCTCTATGATCTATGAAATTAGATATAATATTGAACTACAAAAACAGAACATATACTACTTGCCATCTATTAAAACACAACCATTTAAAAATCTATAAAAACTTTAATACAACATTTTTAAAATGTATTTTCTTTTACTGTGGTTACATAGTATCAGGGTCTCACGTTCTGTCAATGTCTGTGAAGCTGCACAACTGGTTTACTGTGCTGCGTTTACTGATTATTGATTTAGCACAGGGGACTTTGTGAGGTTATGTATTTGTGAAAGGATTACAACACATTGACAAGGGGGAGTGAGGGGGTGGAGGGTCTAAAGGTAGCAGCATAGAGGGCACAGTCCATTTGAACTTTTATCATTAGGTTGTAAGTTAGAAAAGCTTTCTCAGGTGAGTATAAAACATCTGGGTATCACTTTACTTGACGTCCCCTATTTAGCATTTGTAAGCAGTATATGAACATTTAATAAATGGTTTATAACACACTACGGAAGCATAGCTTGTACACAGCTCCTGCTGGAATACCATATTTCATAATATTACACCTGTGTTTTATTAATTATACACCAGCCTCCACTTACAGGTGCCCACAGGAGGAGTTACAGTTGCTGACAAATACATAAATAAACACTTAAATCTGCATATAATGACAATATAGTGTGTCATAAACCATAAGTATAAGTGTTGCCAAAGTCTTGTTAATTTTTGGACATCGGACCAGATGTGACAGATAATACTTTAACCAGGTTAAGTTGTACTGTAGCAGCAGTTCGCATGCATTTTGGATTGACATGTAAATTATTATCCCTATTTTGCACACTATGCCAACGTGCCAGTTGTATCCCAGAGTTCACATGTCACTCTACTCTCTTAGTTGTTGCTCACTGTGCAACCTTACACTGGTCTGTCACAAATACATTCACATCCTGAGTGAGAGTGAGGGGCAGTAAACACATGTTGCTGTGAATGGAATACCAACCATGCTTGGAGAGCAAATACGCAGCACTGAGCAGTTATTTTGGAGATATAGCCAACTTGCATAGAGTTAATTCATATGCATGAATGTGTTTCTGCAAAATAACACTGCAGTTTTAGTAGAAGTGCTAAATTTATTTCTCTGTGAATAGGGTAAAGATAAGTTTTTGACTTTTTTTTGTTTTTTTTTTTTTACAACAAAGTGTAAAGAGATTTGACAAGTTGTGAAATATCTTACAGTAAACTTTAATACACTTCATTTTCACTGTGGCTTTAAGTCCCAGTTTCACAACCAGGTAGCTAAAGTTGAGACTCACCTGGATGTCCCTCTCCCACGGACTCCGACGTGAACATGAAAGAGCCATCGTCCAGCAAATCGCTCATTTTTTCTACAGGGCCAGGTACTCTGCAAGACACTCAGGGAGAAAAGGTTCCTCAGTTCCCACCAACAAGCAGTGCAGAGAGATCTGAGGGCTGCTTTATATTCCTGCTGGTTCTCTTTAAGAGAGAAATGAAGAAAGGGAGGCCAACAGCCCTGCAGCTAATACAGAGTCTATCCTACAAAACTCCACGTCTGTGTCCACATGGCCCAATATATATGGCTAAGAGAACACACACGCGCACGGACACACTCTCGGTCATTCACACACACACACACACACACACATATGTCATGGGACAGTCCATTCCAGGGGGAGTGGATGATGGGAGGGCATTTCAGCTCGTGAAAACTGTTTGTTAACCCCTTGTGTACAAGATGATGTTTGAATATGTGTTTATGGTCACCACCTCTGCTTTGACAGCTCTGCTTCAGGGCATTATGTTTCTTTTGGTGGGAGCTGGAACCTAAATGGGGGTTCCCCTCTCCCCCATCACACCAGTGGGTCAGCTCTGACTGAAGGGACTCGGCCAGGTTGGGGCAGCCAATGGACAGGGGGAGAGAGAAAGAGGTAGTTATCAGCTGTGAAAATGATGCAATTATACCCCTGTTTACTTCATGTTCTCAGCAAAGTTAGTTTGTTCAATAGTGGTGAAAGAACACAAAGTAAAAGTGTATTAATGATTAGAAAGGAAACAAAACAATGACATGCAGTATGAAACCCATCAGTATAAAAATTAAATTCAAACAATGCTTGTACATTAATGTATCAGTAACAATAGTCCAACCATAAGTACTTTTACTGGTGATGTTTTAAGCACATTTCACTGATAATACTTTTGTATTTACTTTAGACTTAGATGCATTTGAATGCATGGCGTCAACTTGTAATAGAGACTTTCTATTTTGTGTATTTTGTTTGTTTTTTTGTTTTTGTTTGTGTAGCAGAGCATCTACAAACATACACAAATGCAGATGTAAAACATATAGATTATCATACAACAGTGGTTCAATAAACCACTGAGGTGTTATTTGTCCCTGGTAATAAGTATTCAGATCCTTAATTCCAGGAAAAGAAACAATAGCAGAATGTAAAATACTATATTACAAGTGAAAGAAATGGTTTTAAATATATCTATTTTAGTAAAGGTACAGGAGAATAAGCAGAATATTATGGGCTGATATTTGTGT
>NW_023339751.1:11070742-11087018 GCF_004916995.1 Morone saxatilis
TCAAATTCAGTTTCTACTGACACAAATATCAGCCCATATTAAAACTTAAAAAATGCATCATATTTTATAAACTAATCAACTAACTGATCAGCTACAGAGGTCAAATCTATGTAGTAGAGGAAAAAAAGTATAATATTTCCCACTGAAATGTAGAGGACTGGAAGTTTAAAGCAGTATAAAAAAGATTTTAAAATGTGTACTTCAGTAGAGTACTCTGTAATTAGTTACTTTCCATCACTGCCACTAATTAAGTTTACAGCAGACAGTCACCTGTTGTCTAAATGTTATTTACCATCTAATTCTCAGCCTGAGGCTTTTGTCTCTGTACACAACTGCAGAAAATATCGAGCCATTTCCTGCGAGAAGATCAAATAATGAAGATGTGTCTCCGAGATATCTCATGGCCTTTCAGGTGATTCACTGTGCCTGTGTTTTTGCAGAAAGTCAGGGACTGTATAGGACTGTTTGTGCAAGTGATGCAAGCAGACACACACAAACATACTGTATGTGCATGCACAAACGTACACCTGGAGAAACAATGGGACTGTCAACCTCACACAGACACCGACTCTGTACCTTTTCATGGTATACAAGCTCTGCAGAGTGAGAGATGAACAAATCTCTCTTTATTGTAGCGTAAACAGTGCAGAGAGACAAACCCTTTCTCTCCATCTCGCTCTCATCTGGCTCTAATTTCAGTTGGTGTTGAGTTTGCCTCATGAAATGAGAGGAGAATTTTAACTAGCTCTCAGTAGTGAATAAAATACCACTCTTTCTTAGTGCTTCAAGCCTCATTTAAAGCATATTTTAAAAACAAAAAGCACAAACTACATTAAGCATAAAGCCAATGTAAGCAGTGATTGTTTGAGCTATTTGTGTTCCCTGTTTTACAGAAAGTCTAAAAGTGGTGTGTACTAGCTTCCTTTCATTTCAGAATATTTGTAAAGTTACAGTAGGCCTGTAGGTCTATGTAATTACAAGTCTTCTGCAGGCCTTTGGTCGATGCAGCTTGATTTTTTTCCAGGCAGTAACAAGAACTCGTGATGTGAGATCACTACGAGGACAATCACCATTATAAAATGTAAAATAAAAACAATAGATATATATTAAATTCATGCACACAGGAAATTATGGTCTCACACAAGTTATGCAGTCATTTAGTGTCTGTGTTGTTAAGAGGAATGGCAGAAAATTAGAAACAGCTGTGTTAACATACAAATAAATGCCACTTAAGTAAATAGCAAGCTGACCTAATCTTACCTCAGGCCAGCAGAAGCCTTAGAGATGCAGGAGCTGCATGCTGAGTGTGATATACAAGCTGTTGAGGGGCTAAGAAAGTAGGCTATGCATTATTCTTTCACTAACAACAAATAAAAACATTCTATCCCAAAGACTATTCGCTCTTATCCCCACACAGCCTATAGCCCAACTAAACTATTTCATATTGCTAGAAAACTGGTTAACAGGCAAGCAGAGAAGAAGACAAAATAGTTCATTAGAAATAATTAGGCAAAAGGTTAATCAACAGTTGAAATAATGCTTGTTAGCTAAACTTAAAAAGTTTGAAAAATTGATAAACATTCGACACAGTTAGTTAGCTAGATAATGGTTTAGGAGTTGAAATAATTAGTTATAAGTAATAAACAGTTGAAGTAATGTTTATTAGCTAAAACTCAACTGTTTAATTAATGAATGTAAAGTAATAGCAGTTACAACTGAGCATTAAAAGTTGAAACAGATAGCTAAAACTAGCTAATGAATAAACAGTTGACATAGTTAATGGTTTAACAGTTGAAATACTTAGTAAAAGTGATGAATAAATGGTTGAACCTTGGAAAAACCTTTATGTAGTGTTATTTAACATCACTTTGGAACATGATGGGTGGTAAATAAGGCGTACTTGAGCCTTTTCCTTGTACAAAAACATCAACATACTTAACCATTTTATACAAATGACAGAAAATTATAAAATATCTGCACTGATGCACAAAACATATTTTATGAGGGGGAGGAGAGGCAGCCAGCCCAATCTTTATGATTAAGTAGGCATACTAGCCAAAGCTAATTATTTGCTGCGAATATTGGATCAGAGATGAGTTTTCTCTGTCTGTATTATGTATTTGTTTTAATTCAAACAATCATATATACTTTTCTTCTTCTCTCTTTGGCCATTGTTCTATTTAAAATCAAGAAGGCCTTGCGACCCTCCGTGAAGCTTTGGCGACTCCTAGTGGGGGCCCCGATCCCCAAGTTGGAAACTACTGCTTTATATGACCGACATAAACAAATAAGACACTCGAGAGAGAGTGACACGCGAGAAGTTCGGCTATTTCTCTGTAGTTATTCTTAATGCCTGCCACTGGGTCAGATTCAGCCGGCCGAATCAACACAAAATTAAAGTTTCTTGTTCCTGAGTATTTTATGTTAGTTTATAGAACTATTTTAAAATATTTTGTTTTAAAAAGGCAGCAATGTTAAAGTTCTGTTTCTTACTATATTGCACTTTGCACAATAAAAATTATTTACAGTCTGCAACTCCTGGTTTCTGATTCCTTCATATATTGTATCATTTTGTGGGTCCTAGAAAACCCTTTAGTATTAAAAGCCTTCAGTATATAAAGTGATTTACAGTGAAACCTGAACCTTAAAAAATACTGTAATACTAATTTCTGGTCATAATTTGGACACAGCTACAGGGAGAGAGAGGTCAGAGGTCAGAAACAGTTAAACGTAAGAGACGTGAACTAGATTAAACCAGAAAGTCCTGCCTGATGCCAAAGAAAGCAGAGAGACAGTCCGGTGGCACAGTGTGCAACCTCTGGATGATACCTCTCTTTTTGCCTCACTAAAGTATGGCAGGATGCAAACACTCAAGACAACACACTTGTTACATGTGCACACGTAAACGTTATTTGAAGAGAGAGAGAGAGAGAGAGAGAGAGAGACTGACTTCGCTGTGAGTTTGCCTCCAAACATTTGTTAATGACTGACCAGAGGAAGGAATTTTTTTCAACTCTAACAAGATCGCTCTGGTTTGGTGAAAGATAACGGCTATGTGTGTTGACAACGTGTCAGCATAAAGAGGATAAATGTCTGCTGGGGAATATATTTGGTTCTTAAATAGATTTTCAAAATAAATGCAAAATAATATAATCTAGATAAAACTGTCACTTATTGATTTCTTCTCTTTCTGTGTTTTACATGAGGCTGGCACAGTGCAACAGGGGGCTTAAACGACAGGGTAAAGTCTCTTGAGGTGAAATATGTGCATAAGTTATCATGCACAAGGAGGTCTGGCTGTCAGGAAAAACAATGCAATCATGATCAACAAGGTCAGGAAATATTTCTTACAACTACTGCGAACGGCTCAGCAGTGAGAAAACTAACTTACTTTTGTCCTTATTTTCATTTATCACTTGAAGAAATCACTCTCTAAGTATATCTATGATTCTCTTTTAATTAATGTAAAGTTCACTGAAGTTTGAAGGAAACCACCAATTTTCCAAGCAAATTAGTACATTTTTATCACCAGCTATTTCATTTGACCTATTTTATCATCACAACATATATTTTTATAGTCTTTTTCAATGTCTATCTTAGATTTGACTTATTTATTGATTTTCAAAACATTTTATATGAATAACCATCATAACGGACAAAACCCAGGGACAATTGTTGAAAAGAGAAACTAGACTGCAGTGATAGCACAAAGGATAACTCTGCTCCTTTTTCTTAAATCGCCGTCATCAACAAAAGGTACCTTCACACAGCTCCAAACCATGAATTTAAATAGATAAAGTTTCAATCCCAGGTGGATCTCTGTCAGGCCATTAGCCTTACATTTCAAGAGCGTACTATTGAGACACCCCATAAAATAAGTAAGGATACAAATATACATGAGTGAGGGTCCACTTTCTCTGTGCATCACGACTGAGTCTGAAGAAGATGAACCTTTTCAGATAGATAAAGAGGATCAGAACAAAGATAGCAGCATTTTTGTGATATGTCACTCTCGTATGATATCAACAGGTCAGTGTGAAGAGGTTGATTTATGAAACCTACTGAGGGCACACTCTCGATAAAAGTTCAAATCCTCCTGAACCTAGAGCAAGCTCAGTCGATGGCCATCCAGTATGTCAGAGGTCATGAAACTCCCCTTGATTTTAATAATCATAATAATAATGAACTTCATTTGTACAGCACTGCAGATAACAGCAGATAAAGATGAGACAAATCTAAACACAAGGATCATAAAACGTCAAAAAATAATGTTACATTAAATGTTAAATACAGTAGAATGATAACAGCGTCTCCTCCTTCCGTCTGATTGGCTACACTGAAATGTGTGTGACCCCCATTGCGCTTTCAATTTAAAAGCTGGGGTCAGGGTTTTGGGGTCACAGAGTCAGTCAGACTAAAACTTGACAGAACAGGATGAGATAAATGAACACTGGCCGCCGCAGAGGCTGTTAACACCTGTTTGTCTTTCCCCCAGGTTCAAGGACGCAGCTCGTCTCATCGCTCTGAGCTCTGAGCCAGTTTCATCTGGACGGCAGTCAGAATAAGTTGGATCCTGCCAGTCATGAACTTTTATTACATGGTTGAGATTGTGAAGTGATTAGTGAGTACAACTTGTTATATAAGCAATAACATAGCAACAAACAGTAGATAAGCAACAGTCTGTCACCAGAGTTAGTTTACTGTACGTTTATAGATGCTTCTTTTTATCAGTGTTGCTGTTCAATGGTTTTAAAAACTTGTGCAGCCTTAGCTGGTCCTGTGTTCAGGTTTATTTCTTACTGTGTTATTTTTTTTTCTTCTTGCTTGTGTTTATTTGAATCTTTGGCCAGAAAACTAATTTTACAGTTTCATCGGGCTGAATTTTGGCATTATAGAAATATTTAAACCAATTTTCTTTACACAAAGTTTTTAAAAGTCCACTCAAAACAAAGCAAGGGAAGTCTATCTCCACCATCAAACAACCGCTTGAAACAGATCCTGATGCAGATCTCGCCTCTCAAATTAATTCGGCCTGTCCTACTTTTACTACTACCCACTTTGCTCTCTGATTGGCTTCACTCACACAATAAGTTTTCGACATGTTAACCAATGCCTGCGAGCGAGACCGCCACACAGGAGGTGGGGTGCAAATCTTCAGCTGTGATTGGCTGTTGGTCCCGCACACTCCCCACTAGAGCAGCACTGATCCAAGGAGATACTGTTCTGTATGTGTGTACATGTTTGCATGTGTGTGCGTGTGTGAGTGTGTGTGTGTGTGCAATGAGCATACCAGCTGCCAAACAGTCTAACCAGACCAAACCGAGACCTCATTTGAACTTCACAGTTGAGAGTTTTGTGCATTGTTATGTTTGCAGCACATTGACTCATCTTAGAATATTTTCATCACATTATGGCTGATTGTCTGATGCTTAAAGCTGCACTTTCTTGTATGATTTTGGGGGGAAAAAATAGCCAATCTTTATGTTTGTTTTAGTAGAAGAACTGAAATGGCTTACAACAACAAAAACAAGCACCCAGGCAGACACACACACACACACACACCCACACACACACACACACACACAGTCCAGCATATGGCTGAGCAGAACAGCCAGAGGGAGTGCAGCAGCTGGGCTCGTGGAGTGTCATCCTATCCTGTCTCTATTCCAGCCCATTTTGGACCCTCAGCACATTCCTCTGTGAAGCTGCCACCAATGAGTGAAATATAACCACAATACCATTCTGGCAATGCACTTTCATCACACACACATAATGCAGGAGCAAGACAATGTGTTCACTCCGCTCGTCTGTCAATGACACACACACACACTCCACACACCTTGAACCCCCCTTTACTACACCGCACTGGGGTGGATTTTTATCAGCGGTTCCTCTTGTAAAGCCGTTATCTCCTCTGGTGGAGGTTGTAAAAAAAGGGTCATAAAATACAGAGAGAGAGGATGTTTTTGAAGATGGACATGATCTAAATAAAGCATTATTACGTCTCTCTGACACAGACTCGAGCAAAAGTGAATGTTACAGGCTTTTGTATTGAATTGTATTATTAAGTAAGAAGTTAATAAACTGGACAATACTCACTGTACAATATGTTTTCATGGGAAATGAATAATGAAAACAAAACTACTGGTATAATGAAGATGACATCTCATTCATTAATTAAGTCTTGAGTCAGATGATTTATTATCTAACCATGAATCAATTTTACTTTTTTGATATATTAGGGCTGACACTAATTATGTTCTTTATGGATTACTCTGTGAATCATTTTCTCAATTAATCAATTAGTTGTTTGGTCCATAAAATGTTGATCAAAGCCCTCGGTGATGTCCTCCAGTGTCTTATTTTGTCCACAACCCACATCATAGAGGACTAAAGAAACCAGGAAATTTAGAGGTGAACTCAACTCAGCTACTAATCGTTGCAGCTCTAAGATATTGTGATAAGAGCTGAAACGATTAGTGTACACACAATAAACTGATGCAGTATTGGGTTCAGTTAACCTAACACTGCATTGGTGCTATATTGATATTAAAGGTTTAACCCAGTGTTTTTCAGTATGTAGAAATTGTTCAGCAGAACATTTATCAGCTATTATTTTGATAATAAATTAATAATTCTACAGTTTTTTAAAATATATTTTTCAGGGCTTATATTGCCTTTTTAATTGATAGTGACAGCTGAAGAGTGACAGGAAAGGGGGGAGAGAGAGGGGAAGACACACAGCAAAGGGCCATAGGTCAGAGTCAAATCCACGGCCACTGCAACGAGGACTCAGTCTTAGTACATGGGGCGCCAGCTCTATCACGTGAGCTATTTGGGCTCCACATTAATTGTTATTAATATATATATATAATTCTGTATGAAAAATTACTTGACGATCAAATATTTTTCTGTCAATAGACTAATTGATGAGTAAATTAACTGTTGCAGCTCTGTCACTTTTGTATTGATGGATCGATGGTTGGATAAAATTATTTATAGACAAAACAATTAATCGAGAAATTAATTGTTAGTTGCTGCCTTGAGGTCAGCCACTGACTTGTGTCTGCTCTGTAGTGTCACTAACCGCCTGCAGGGGTTGGTCTTGCTCTGAGCCATGACAGCAGCAGTGCAATCTCCTCCTTTGGCACTGACCTGAAGACACAATATTAGCCAAATCTTACAAACATATTTTTTATATTCTCCACTAACACGTGTATGTTTCAGCAAATAAGAAATTCAGATGGTGTTCATTAAACTAGTGAAAAAAGGGGTTGTGTATATTGGTATCGTTCTTAAATGCTGAATTACAGATGCTATTTATTATATTCATGGTTATTAACTGCTTGAACACAATCAAGGCAACAATCTACTTAAATGCTGTAACATTGCTGAGGTAGTGCTGCTCTTTGATGAGAGCTCCACTCTGCACCGTGCTGAACCTGGTACTGAGGCTTCAGCTCAACGTGAGTCTTTGAGGAATTCCTATTGTGCTTAGTTCACATAACCACGGCTTTCCCTGTGATTGGACTGATCTGATCTTAGAGGGCTTAAAGGGGCTGGTTGAAAACATCTGATTCCTCCACATTAGCAGCGAGGCACAGTCTGGTGAGTATCATCTTTTTACAGCTTTTGTTGACATATTGTACTTAATCAAATGTTAAGTTAAATATTAACTTAAGACATTACAAATTTTACTGTTTCAGATTTTGTATTTTACTTTTGTTAATATGTGGAATTTCTGCACGTTGTTAATCCAGTCAAGTTGTGTCAAGTGTCAAGCGGTCACATGAAACTGTGCATTCCTGTTTTCTGAACAATAATTATGAAGTCTCTAGAAAATCTTTGTGTTTGGTGTTCTTAAGAAGACAAACATGTTGATAATTTAGTACCACGATTAGATAAAGAAATTAACAAAGCATGCATGAGTGCACCTGTTTCTTATGCACAAAGATGTGAATATAAAGTGAGCTGGCTAATGAGGTAAAAACATCTTAATCCCCTGAAGCAGGAGCATATCTGAACGGTAATCTTTGTACATGTTCTCTCTGTAGGTGGCCTGTGGAACGAGTTTAAGGTCATGGTGAATGTGACTACGGTCATGAAGGCAGTGAGTCTGCTTGTTGCAGAACTCATCAGCTACATCACCGACTGGTTCCAGACCAAACCAGCATGGGCCAACCTAGAAGTGCTGGAGGACACAGAACTGAAGACCACTGGAGGCGGTGAGTCAGATACAAGAAGAATCTATAAACCTGCAGACATGCTGCACTTTTTAGAAGGAAATTCATTGTCTTTATAATTAAAACTAATTAACAGTTTGGACAGAGGTCAAAATTTTTACTTTTGGTGTCTGAGATTACGTATGACAGCCCACAGATTAATCCACAAACTCTTATTATTACAGATATTTAATGACTCTTTCATCTGAACATAATGACTTACTATTTAAGAAGAAGAGTGAGCGACATTTTGGTTAAATAATGCTCCTCTGTCTCTTTCAGTCCATGAGCAACACAAGGCCAAATCTCTATGGGAGAAGACTGGAGCAGTGGTCATGGTTGTACGGCGACCTGGATGATTATTGTGCAGAGAGGTATGAAATGACAGTGACAGTGCATATCAATAAACAAGAATTATCCAGAAGGCTAGTTTCCATCCATAGTCCTCTAAGTTAGTATTGAGATCTGCGCAGTCATGTGACTAGTTAACTTTCTATTTGATTCTCTCTGTCCTTCCCTCTCCAGGAGGCTGCTGAGCTGTCCTCTCTGAAGTCCCAGCTGCAGGACCTTGATGTCCCTCTGTTCGCTGTGGTAAAAGAAAATCTGGGAAAAGAGCTGGACTACTTCAAGAAGTACTTCGCTGGGAAGGTCTACGTGGATCAGAAGGTCCGCTTTTGCAAAACCCTCTCCTACACATGGCTTTAAGATATTAAGTGAAACATGGAAAGGTTACATCATTTAAGACAATAAGCCTATTTTACATTGCTCTTATAGAGGAAGTTCTACGGCCCTCGAGAGAGAAAGATGTGTTTCTCCATGTTCCTGCGTATTGGCGTATGGAGGAACCTCTGGCGGGCCTACCGCAGGGGCTTCAGTGGAAACCTAGGAGGTGAAGGACTTATCCTGGGTGGAGTCTTCGTCATTGGGCCTGGAGATCAGGTAGGCAGTAATTTACACAATGAATATTTACTAAGTGTATATCTGGTTGGGTTATGATTGTGTTTTTTTCCCACAGGGTATTCTACTGGAGCACCGCGAGAAGGAGTTTGGGGATAAAGTGAATACTCTGGCAGTGCTCAGAACAGCCCGCAAAATGCAAGACGCCGTAGCAAAATAGACCTCAAAATGTGAATGAATGGACCTATCAATGGGTGCAGCATGTTTTCACGTGCATGTCTGTATTCTTTAAGCCTAACCCAGGAGTTTTTCTCTACACCACTCCAACAAGCTGTAATGTACTCATATTACATTTGCTCTATTTTATAAATCCAATGCATTCACCCTTTGCTATTATGTTGTGCAGTGACACAACTTCGTGGTTTAAAATGTGCCACTTTAACTGTTTATTAACCCGCATTGTCTGCATTTTCTGCTCTTGGTTATGTGATGGTCTTTTTGTGTGTTTTAATGAAGACCTGTCTCTAAACTCTGCTGAGGGAACAGCTCTGATGCTCGCACACAAATCTCAACACCTTTAACCAGGTGGTCTTGGTCTGACATGAGGGGGTATTTGACTGTTGGAGTGATGCAGCACATTTTGTGTTTGGCATCTAATAAACCAATAAACCCAGTCGTGGTTAAAGAAAGATTATCTGCTTATTCACGTGTCCATGTATCTGTGTTTTGCCTCGCCTTGGGCCTTCACATACATCCATGTCAATCTTCCTCGCCCGTCATCTTTTTCGATTAGTTGTCCCTGCTCGCCTGGATCGTTTAATACGCCTGCGCCGATCTGTTTACAAAACCGCTTCATCAGAGAGGCGCTGCTTGTCGCCTCATTGATTCTGGTGAGTGTGCATTTATTACAAAACTCCCCCATTCACTTCAAATCACAGATACAGCTTCTAAACAGGTGTCACTTATGCAGCAAGCCCTGCCAGTCCAGACTCAAGCGACCTAATCGATAGCCGAGCGAACGTTAACTGCTAATCTATCGACCGTTTGTCTCCAACGTTACGCGCCTAGCAACAGTAACTTTGTTGGGAACTTAAAATAAGCAGTTGTTACGTAATTATCACTCTTAGCAACACCAGAAATGGTAAAATATCCGAGTCCCACTCGTTTACAATGTTGTTTTTAGCTGGTAGATGATTGATTACACATTGACAGTAACAAGGTCATCACCTGCTCATAGCTGTGGTTGTGACCTCCATAGATATACACAATAAAGGCCTATATTATGTATATCTATGGTGACCTCACCCTAACATAAAGTGGAAGAAGTGTTCAGCTCACATGTCACAACTAATAACATCATGCGTTCAAAATTACTATTACTGTGATTTTAAAAAGAAAAAATGTATTTATGAATTTGTATTACAAATGATTAAGGCAGAACAAACAAGACATAGGATATCACACAGCTGCTGCTAAGCTAATGATGAACTCAATGACACATTAATGACAGGTACAGATCCAGTTGGGTGTGTTGGACACTATTTATTAAAGTTGCAGCTTTGTTCAGCTAAGAACTGGATCAGGGTTGATGCTGTGTTAAAGTGTTTTAAGTCCCCTATACTTTTTTATTACAAAGTGGGGATTTATTAATTGGTAAACATCGTTTACTTGAGTATTTTATCTAAATTATCTAAAGTAAATTAAAGCGCATCATGCAGAATGTCTCTCTTCAGATTGTAATATTGTCAAGATACAATTTATGCCAAATCATATTATATTTTATGTCAACATATGTTTGTATGAAAAGTATTCAAAGTAATTGTCAACCATAGCTGACAAATAAAATGTAGTGGAGTGAAAATATATATGTATAATATGTAGTAAAGTAGCAGCAAATGGAAATAGTCAAGTAAAGTACCCTTAAATGTGGACGGTGGACGGTGGAGGAAGTAATCACATCATTTACTTAAATAAAATTAGCAATAACACCATGAGAAAATACTCCATTATAAGTTTAGACTCTGCATCTTCAGAGTTTTTCCGAAGTAAAGTAAGTATCTGATTGAGATGGAGCTCATTTTACTACAAAATATACTGTTTGTTAATTCAATTTATAAAACATTAGCTGATAAAAAAATCTGACTAACTCTAACTGTTATAATGTAGAAAGTACAGCCGTAAGTAGAGGTTCTTAGTTAATTCTAGTATCATCCAGGCATCTCCTTAATATTATAAACAAATATTTATTAGACGTGTGGTTTACAAAGTATTGGGCAACCCTAACTACAGCTAATGTTGACAGCTCTTTTCATTACTTGCTCTGCATTCACATTCAAGGAATCTAGACTCTTCCTTGTGTTGTAGGCGTGGGCGTCTGTGTCTATTGGCTGCTGCTGGTGTCGTTTTTTTCAGCACTTTGTTCTCCCCAGTTATAAAGTGCCAGATCACAAATGCACTTGGGTTATTTACTGTTTGACACTGGATGAGCTAAAACCCAGGAGAAAAAGTATTGCTTCACATTTTGGAAACGGACAAAAGTTAGTATAAGACATTCTTACTTTTCAACCGGTTATAGACATAAGATAACACATAAGTCATTTTGTTTTCTTGTGTAGTGCCTTACAGATCATATTGACTTGTGCATGATGTTTTCTGTGCAGCATATCGTAAACTGTATTGCGTTTTTTAGAGTCATTTATGTGTTGACGTGTTTACCACACAAGAGAGCTCAAAGTGCAAGAATAGGAAGTTTGTGTGCAAATGGCGAGCTGTCACACTCCAGTAAGATGATCAAGATAAGAACCGCATTTTACACTTTATTATTTTTTTTTCATTTTGATATTACACACTCCGCAGGGGAAAGTATATTCATATTGTAAGCATAAAGAAAACCTGGCTAACTGGTTTAACAGTAAGTATAACGTTTTACCTTGGTAGTCTAGACATGCAGAGAGATGCCAAGGTTTTGTTTTTTTCTGTAAAATCAAATACTGGCTCATTAAAAAAAGGGCTTGCAGTACCGGTGGATTTTATTGTCTTTGAAAAGGTTAGTCAGTATTGTTATATTATATTAGTTTTTATCTTTATTTAGTTAGTTTCCAGTGTGGATTTGATCATTTTAGTTTAGTTTTTATTTAGTTTTTATTAGTTTCAGTGTTAGTTATTTTTTTAATGATTATTTGGGAGATATTTATCGGCGGCAAGACTGAAGTTCAAAACAGGTATTACAATACAAACAATGACTCACAGTCGTGTAAACGCCTTCTCATGCTTGTTGTGTTAAAACAAACTGACAAAGACTAAAACTTTGAACAAAAAATTCTGTATATTTTTATTTTATTTGAGTATAGTTTTGTAAATGCACAATATTTAATTCAGTTTTTTTTTTTTTTTTTCAGAAGTATAGTCTCTATTTATCTAACTATAAACCACTTGTGCCATAGTGGTTTAACTTTCAAAGAAAAGGCTTGTGTTTCTTTCTTTGTTTGTAGTCAGAAGGTCAGACTTTTTCTGCGGCCCGATGCTGGCTCTGTCCAGGTCTTCGACAGCTTTGAGGTGGAGGCTGTCCCTGCGCTGCTCTGCCCTCCCTCTGGGGAGCACTACCGTGAGCAGCGAGCCCTCCACCGCAACCTGGCCGCAGTTTCTAAGAACCCAGACTGCTCTGTTTCACCAAAGTAAAGCCAAAGCCAGTCCCGACCCAAACAAGCCCGCTTCAGGCAAGGACATATTTGATTGCCTACGCAGTTAACTGCTCTCCACCGTAAGAGAGCGTGTAGTAGAAACAGTGTTACAGTCGTGACTCGTGCACAGCTTTTCCCCCCGTTGCTGCAATGACTCTAGACCTTCATGACAATGAATGTGTTATGAAATGTAATGGCAATGTTTAAGAACCTACACCTTTTGACCTGGTCATTGTAAACTCATGCACAGCCAGTTCAAGACGGTATTATATGCATGTAACCTTTAGCCCTGTTTCTAACTGCACTCTATGTCCAAGGAAATGAGATGTTTAGACTTCACTGAGCAGCTAAGGACATGATAAGACCTATCGTAGCGCCACGCTATCTGTTTACTGCCCGAGAACTCAGGAATGTGTAACTTCGACTCGTCGCTCTTCCGAGTCCATTCATGGATGACTTGAATAAACTACAGAAAGACAAGATCACACTTTGTATGCTTCATTTAAAGAAATAGCTACGAGAGAAAGTAGACAAAATCAATAAGCCATTTAATAATAATGGTTTTATCTTAAAGCACTGCTCATAGATATAAATACATCACACTGGAGCTGAAACAGTAGAAGTAGAATTACAGTAAATTGTCTGGCAACTATTTTTGATAAGGTCTTTTTATATTAAATATCTTTGGAGTAATTGTTGGCCAAAAAATGCATTTGAAGACCTTGGGCTCACAAAAAAGGTTTCCAGAATGACACACAGCTACTTTCAAAAATAACAAATTATGGTTATCCTGAATAGCATCTCACCTCCTTATTAAGTATTTAAGATATGTAATCTCACAGATGAGGTTTAGATTAGAGTAAGAGACTAGGCTGGTTAAAAGAAAAAAGACCCTATCACAATGATTCTGATACAGCACCACAAACACGAAAACTTCAAGCTGTGTCTTGTTTGTCTTGCAGCCTAAGGGAGATTTAAGGTCTCCTTATGTAAGCGGTAGCAATGAAAGAAAAAAAATGATTTGCAGTGAGAAGTGCAAATATGAACTAATCTGCACATCTAGCAAAGTCAAAGAAAACTGCCAAAACCGTATTGTCAAAGTAAAGAATGTTTCTTCTGCATTAGGACTGTGTCAGACTTATTTCTCTCCCCATGTTGTTGCCTTTTTGTGCCGCAGTGTTGTCCGGGCTGGAGGGGGAACTGTTTGGGATGGGGATGTGGTCGTTGGGTCTGGGCGCTGTCGGAGCTGCGCTAGCCGGGATCTTCCTGGCCAACACTGATCTGTGTCTGCAGAAAACTGCCAACGCAACGCTGGAGCACCTCGAAGATACTGACCTGCGCTCCACCATTGACAGTAGGCAGGCTTTCTGATTGGCTGTTCAATAATGTCACCCAGCAACAAGCCCGTTTGTCTTAACGCCAGCTGTTGTTAAACCCCATTAGGAGGTTTAACATTAATCAGCACAAGAATTGGCTTCTCTTTACTGTTTGTATGCATTGTACATGCACTGAAATATGTTTTGTGTGGCTTTTAAGGCAAAGCTGCTTTCTCAAATCTGCTGGTATTACAGATCACTGTAAAGGTCTTTGCCCTGAGCTGAAGGCTGTGTTACTGTGTTATTCTTAAGCATATAGAACTTCAGTGTGACCATGAACATTTTGAAGGCTGCATCTTTTATCCTCCACACTATGGCTTTATTGAATTTTTGCAGCAGTAAAATCCTTGTGAGTTCTTTTCATCAGAGATCTTGGAGCCTTGTTTTAAAAACCGCCGCTTCTTGCTTTGTCTGCAGATGACAAGGTCGTCAAAGCAAACAGCCTGTGGGAGATGAACGGGGCTGTGGTCATGGCCGTACGACGACCTGGATGATTTTTGTGCAGAGAGGTGACGAAGAGGGTGTTATACACGACTCTGCATGCATCTGAAATTGAAACCGTGTGGGAAATAGTTTTCCTGATGGTGTAATCTCTCTCTCTCTCTCTCTCTGTAGGAGGCCTCTGAGCTGTCCTCTCTGAAGCCCCAGCTGGAAGAGCTTGGGGTCCCTCTGGTCGCTGTGGTGAAGGAGAACGTCGGCACAGAGATCCAGGACTTCAGACCGCACTTCGCTGGGGACGTCTACATAGACGAACAGGTTAGCAGTGGTAGATAACATCACTCTCTCCAGATCTCACCCGCATGTTTCATGTTCTCTCACTCTTTCTCTCCAGATCTCTGGATTAGGGTGTTCTTATATAGTTTGTTTGAGCTTGTAAATATTTAAATAGTTAATTTGATCTTCTCCCTCCCTTTTTAGATTCATTTTAACACTTTTACTTCAAATACACAACGTCCCTGTAGTGAGTTGGTCATTATTTGGCTAAATAATGTGTGTATAATGTCAATTTTGTATTCAATTGGTAAAATAAATCCATCGTATTACAGAAAATCACGTGAAATTAAATGTGTGATTGTAGAAACGCTTCTACGGCCCGCTGCAGAGGAAGATGGGGGGTCTGGGGTTCATTCGCCTCGGAGTGTGGCAGAACTTCTTGCGGGCCTGGAGGTCCGGTTACCAGGGCAACATGAACGGCGAGGGCTTCATCCTGGGGGGAGTGTTTGTCATCGGGCCGGGAGACCAGGTAGCAAGGCAAACGTTCTGACTTTGTAAAAGTTTTTACAAAACATCTGTCTGTATTTTAACCACACGTTGTGTTTGCAGGGGATTCTCCTGGAACACCGCGAGAAGGAGTTCGGCGATAAAGTGGACACTGCAGATGTTTTAGAGGCCGTTAAGAAAATTGTACCAGTGAAATAAGTTTTTTTTTTTTTTTTTTTGTCCTAACATCAATGGCAAAAGGTAAAGGCATTTAGATCAAAACTAGAATTAAGAAAAAAAATGCAACTTGACACTGGAGTCAAAGTCCATCCATCACTGAAATACTTATATTGTAATGACACTTGAGTCTGTTTGCGTTGTATAATATCACACTATTGCACATTCATTTACTGTTGGTTACGAAATTCTTGATGTGAAATACAGGACTTATGAATGACTACTCCTCTTTACCTCTAAAGAAATTCAGAAGCTTTTTTGTGTTTAGACGGGTATTAAAAATAGGTAGAAAGGGACATTAACGGCAGCATTTCCATTCAGGTACGTTAACCATTAAATTTAAGATCACTTGAAGTCTTCCCTTTAGAGAGGAACATAATTGAACCTGCTGAATTACACCTTTTATTAATTATTACTCTGTCAGTGGTACGTTTTTAATAACGTTATCTCCGTCTGCTTCTCCTGGTCAGGCACCTAAACGGGCCTTCAACGTGGCAGACGAGTGTGTGTGTGAGGTCTGTGTGTGTGTGATAATGACAACTTGACTCTAAACTCAACACTGAGGGGAGCAGGTTCGATGCTCAAACACATAACAGATTCAGCCGCTGTCGCCATGTTGAGGAGAGTTTTTGGTGCCTGAAGCAAGGCGTTGCTTGCATGTGTG
>NW_023339751.1:11087066-11096175 GCF_004916995.1 Morone saxatilis
AAAACCTCATCACCATATCTTCACTGTGCTCCTGTGTGTTGTTATTTTAAGATTTTACCTGTATGTTGGGGTAACACTTGACACAATTTACAGTGTTGGTAATAGATTCTCAGCAAGCACAGCAAAATAACAACTTCTTATGGATGTCATTGTATTTATTCAGACAGAAATACTCAATTCTGATTGGCTGGCTGGTGTGGATTTATTTACAGTAACCAAACTGTATAACCAGACACCTACGATGCAGATATTTGTTCTGAATTTATACATTATGTAGGTTCTTATCCTTTTATATCTGATGGTAAGAGTTTGCACTTCAAGATTATTCTACTTAAAAACCTTCAGACTTCTCATTTGTATGAGAGATAAGTCTGAGTCTAGTTATTTTTATATATATCTACAAATACTGCTATAATTTCAATTGCATACCCCCTCTCCCTTTTGCCTTCAGTTTAATTAACAGTCCAATGGCTTAGTCATCAGGTCCTGTAAACTGTCCAGTAGCACTAAATATACGATAAAACAACTAAAATGAGCAAAATCATCACTTCGTTTTCTAAACACACATTTTTCTAAATAAAACCATTATTTAATCTGAATTTGTTATAGCTACAGAAACAGAATATCAACCTACTGTGACTGGAAACTGAAGGCAAAGTTCTCACTTTCTGTTAAAATGGATAGGTCCAAACGTCAAATTTAAAAATCACTAATCCTGTGAATTATTTTATCCTCTGACATCCAAACCAAGACATCCACTATCAGTAGACTTACTGTAGACTTGTAAACAGTCATGTTTGTACTTTGTGTTTGAACTGGGCTATTCACTAGAAACATACAAAGTAACAGTTCACATCAACAGCTTTAGCTGTCATTTCCTGTTTTTATCAGATCAGTACTTGGTAACAGTATTAGTCACTTGTTAAAATTTTTTTGCCTTTCCTTGTGAGCAGGAGAACAATATTTAAAAAGGTATTTCTAACATACACTCTATAATAATATCAAATTAAGCAGACAGGTTTAGACATTAATGTTACATATTTTATTCTATTGCTCTGAGTAAAATACATTTCACATCAAGGAAATATATTCCAACACAATACAAAACAGGGAGAAAACACTGTGTACCAATACTGACAGGACTGCATGTATGTACGTAGAACAACCAAAACATTCATGAGTGTAACAATAACAGATTGTCTTTACATTTGTGCCTTTAGTCTGCAAAGATTTTTCATGGCATGCACAACCAAACCTATACATTAGTGAGTTTTCAACCAGTGCACCAACATTCACTGGTGCAATGTGGAGTAAAGTCAAGTTTATTTTGATATTTTATTCAAAATAAATGAAAATGCCAGAAATATGAGCTTTAACTAAAATGTGTTGGGATTTATTTAGATGTTCGACCAGTTAATTGTGTGTTAATGACAATAACTTGTGAGGTTATTGAAGAATTTGGTGCGTTTGAGACCTTTTGTAAAAACAAAAAGAAAAAGAACACGTTTTTGCACGAGAAAAGCCTGGAAAAATGTCCATACCATAAAGCTGACAAATGAAAACTTAAAAAAAAAAAAATCTACACACTTCTTCACCTCAATCCTGTACAATTCATACCCGTCTCATCTTTGGCTAGATCTATGGGTGTGACACGTTATGGTGGTACAGTACAGTCACAAGCTGAGATACACGTTTACAAATGTGTTTAACTGCCGACTAAAACCCTCCAGTTTTGTTCTTGACACTTTTACGCCATAATTCAAAAAGCAGAAAAACACAAGGGGAGAAAAAAAAAGTAGAAATGTATCTACTTGGTTATGAGCAATGAAAGCTGCCAGACAATAAATGAATTATTAATTTAGCAGTAACCATAATTCATTCAACATTATCCAGCATTAAATACAATCGTCAAATATACACTTTAAGAAGCGCATTTTAAATAGCGACACAAATCCAACTAGCGCCTACAGCAGCACAGCAAAGGTTATATAGTGCAGTTTCACCCTCAGCAGGAAAACACCCCTAACACAACACACGATAACCACTATCAGCATTGATAACAGAACAGAAATGTCTTGTCTGATTGTTGCTCAGTGGGTTAAACGTTATAATAGTATAGCATTAAAATATGAATGACAATGAAGAGAGAGAGAGAGAGGAAGAGAGTTTCATTCCAAAATTAGATATCCATTTAAAAATAATCCACATTTTCATACAGAAGTAAGTAAAGGTGTCACATCACGACACTTTCTTTCAGGATAGGGTTGTATATATGTCTTTTAAAATGTGGTACATTTCTGGTGGCAACAATCTGGATAGCACCTTGGAATTAAACCCTTAAATTTAAGGATCATATATTAACACAATCATTGTGTATTTCTGTCTGTAATGAAGTTGATTCATAAAAATGTAACAGTTGTGCAGTTGCTACAGTCCTTTAACACCCACGATCAGTTTACTTTCAATTTATGGTCATACAACTTCAAATTTCAGAAACATAAATTCAAGTGACTGCTGATGTTCCATGGAGATTAGTGAAGTACGACCTGTACAATCTTACTGTTGGGTAGTTGTTGTTTTTTGCACCAACACACACAAAACATCACTTTACACAAACATCGACTCTGTTCACTGAATCAAGTTAAGTCCGACAAGAGGGACACTCCTCTAATCTGAGAACTCATTAGCCCTAAAGCAAGAGGCGCACACTCATTTACAGCACACCTCTGTACTCCTGTAAAACCAGCAGCTGACATTGTTTTTCCAATGCATAGGTTGGGCCATCTGGTGTATTAACTACCAGTCACACCTAGAAGTTAATATCTCTAAAATCCTTCATGCATATGTGCTCCATGTATTGTGCATTATATATATATATATATATATTTATAAATATATCCAATAAAAATATATTCTTAAATAATTCAGGCAGACAACACTGAGATAATTCAGCTGATATTTCCTCACGTACACCATCAACTATCACTATAACTACACCGGACAGTCGTGTTTGGAGAACTGGGTCGATAACGTGAAAGAATTTGATCAGAGAAGCTGAAACTCGGCTAAAGACGGCACACGGTTACTGTCCCTGACCTAGAAATAAGCATTTAGTATTTTTGACTTTGTCACGCAACATTAGCTACTTTCATTTGGTACAATGATACATCAGTGGCTATAGTGCAAACCACAGTGTTGCAGAAAGCTAGCTAGCTGTTGCACATAACTGGAACTGAAATTAGACAGCTTTGACTTGTCTTAGCTTGCTCAAGCAATCCTTCAGTTCAAGTGTGGACATTAAACAAAAACCTCAGTTTCAAAGCTTTACAGTGCTGTCCATTTTCTGCATGTCACCGTGTTTAAACACACAAATGTCTTAGCAACAACATGTAGACACAACGCAGTATATTCCTCCACATGACAACCACCAAACAAGCATCACCACCTACAACAATCAAAGAATTCATCAATATGCCACTAATATAGCAACTGCACTAGTTCATAAAGTGATCTCAAATAATAAAAGGCCTTGAACAACAGGTTGCCACTAACATGGCAACAGTACATATTTATGTTGATAAAAATCACTGATAGTGTTCAATGATGCCTTCTAGATCTGTGCTTTGTGAGCTTTTGCAGTATAATTTCTACATATTTTCTTTGCCACATGTACCTCAATACCTGGTCTATGACTTTGAAGGGCATAAGTACACTTAAAGGAGAGTTGAAGAGAGTAAGAAGCTGCACCTGTTAACAGGGAGTACAACAAAAAACTAAATTCATCAAGGGTCAGACAATGTAGAGCTAATTAACACACCGGTTTTTCCGATATGAGTATGTGGTGGAAATTAATTGGTGGCAAGAATATACACATGCTATAGTCAGTGTATAATAGCTTAAAATATTACAGAATAATGATGAATAGGCAAGAATTGGAAAGAGGAAATCTAAGTGAGGGAAGACACAAGGCAAAAAAGGAAGTTTACATTCAGAAGCAATTACATACACGACGTACAAGCACAAGCCTTAATTTTAAACTGAAGTTACACATAATGTATTAGAGGATATAGCATGAACCTGAATGCAACACGAAATATTGGTGAGTGAAACACAAATCAGTAACCTCATGAACTGCCACCCAATAGGCAGTTTTAACCAAAGGAAGACAGAAAACACAGCACAAAACAAACAAAACAAATCAGGAGTCGGGTTTTTTTTCTTTTCTAAGGAGTGTCATCTATGTGCAGAGAGAACTGTCAGTGATCTTCCTTCTCAAAAGTGTTTTCCCTTTAGTCAATCTTCTACCCTTACACCTGGAGTGCAGTCCTCCCATGCAGTCAAATGAAAAAAATGCAGCAGTACAGATAATAAAAAAAAATGCATAAATAAACTTTGTTTTGCCCTTCCACTTGTACCGGAGGACAACAGACGTGTGTATAAATGTGTATGTTTTCTGTATGTCTTGTGCGTGTGTGTGTAGAGATGTGTTGGCTGGTCCTACAGGCCTTTGTTGAAGTAGACAGTGGTGGTGTTGGGACTGGCCTTTCGTATCGTCTCCTGCAGCTCTGCTTCCAGCCCACTCACGCTCATAGAGCTACAAAGAGATGGTTGAACATGATTTTTTTTTTAAAAACGCTGCTACATGTTGGATAACACTTCACGTACAAGTATAACCTCCCCTCTCCAAGACGAGTGATGTGGCTGTTGTTACCTTTTCTGTGGGAAGAGCGCGCAGCACAGAGGAGTTGCAAACACCAGGCTGAGAACAAGAGGTAGAGAGGGATGTTTCAGACTGTGTCACTTGTTCAGGAACTTGCAAGTCCATAAAAAAAACGATCATACATACTATTATGTGTAATTTACTTACCACAGACCAACGAGTCCCACTTGGACTGGAGCGTTCAGAATTGGGAATCGCTACAGAGAGACAAAAACAGAGAAAACACAACTGCAGTGAATCAGGCAGACAAATCGGAAGTTTGTCTGCAGGGACATAAGCATTCAATGTATGTGTAACGTGGAATGCGGCGGGACTCCTTTCAGCCTCACAAAACACGAGCAGACCCAGTAAATCCACTGACTACACAAACAACAGCATGTATGCAGTCTGCTTACCTTCATGAAAGCTCTCTTCTCCAGAGCATTCATTATTACAGGGGGAATAGCTGTAAAAAGTAAGAATGAGTCAGGTTAAGTGTTCTGCGTCACGAACAACAAAAACGCGTTAGTTCGCTTTAGTATACATCATGACATCAACTGTTATCTAGCTGTTGAGTTTTTTCCGCAATGTCATTCATATTTTCAACCACAGTATAGTTTTAGATCCACAAGTAAAGTATCAATTGAACTTGCAATAACTTGGAAGCTGAACACAGACACACTATAACCCTTAAGATTAATATGGCAAACTTGTTAGCAAACAGTTGCTTATTTAAGTCCTGTATTCACTCTCTTTTAGCTCTGTTTTTGTCTCTATCAACTCCTGAGGGAAGTACTGTCTATAAAGCCGAGAGGAGCTGTAGATTCAGGTGATAACGTTTTCCCATCATTTGACTCGGTTAGAATAAAAATATCAATTACAGCTGCTTTAATAAACCTGCAGATATAATAATGTTGACATTACCCATAGCTGGCACTGCCATGCCAATCCTTGACACCACCACCTGCATGATGGCCTGCTTGGCAGCATTGGGAGACTCTCCTAACCTGTTATCGTTCTCATCTGTCACAGGAATACCGTACTTCAACTCCCTGGAAGAAGTGGGTGATAAAAAGTAATAAAAGTAAATAAAGACCAGTTGTAGCCGTGATCACAGTTCATAAAAGCTCTTGAGTAAACAAAGCAGAGGTCAGTGGCTTTTACTTTAAAAGATCTCACCTCTGCCTCATAAAGGGAATGTTGATACAGTTAGCAGCAGCAACAGCAGCAAAAGGGACAAACCGGCTGGCGATTGGAGGGAGACGCTGCAAAGATGAGACCGAATCAGCGACAGATTCAGACAACCAGTATCAAATCTCTGCACAAATATACAAACAGATTAGTGTGTGTATCTGAGTTAATTCTGTTTTACTACCACAGGCATTACCGTAGCTAGAGACTTGAGTCCCAGGGCAGTAACCACAGCTCCAGTAGTAGCACTGACGTAGGCTACACCAAGCTGACTGTGAGGAGACAGATGCATTAGACATATATCAACCACTTCCTATTTCACACATTATTTTTGCAAATATAAACAGCTGTCTTGTGATAAAGCATAGGACTGAGGCTGAGAATCTAAAATGAGACATTTCAAGCACAGTTGCCTCAGTAAGAGTGCAAATTCATGCTATGTATAAATATGCAAAGGTAAAAAACAAGAACATCCTCATAAATAATGGTAGGATAGAGGAAGACACTATAACATTCATCCCCAATGACATGCGTAATCCATGAATGTGCATTTGCATGTTCTGAAGGCAACCATCCTTTTCTTCATAAATGCATGCATTTGATTTATTTCTGCAGCATCTAAAGGATGCATTTTGTAGCACAATAAAAAGAGAATGCAAACATGTGCATGATGACCTGATGACATCAACCCGGGGAGCAGATAACCTATGTCAGCATGAGTGCATGGTGACATGGGGCTGAACATGCTTAACAGTGGAACGTAATACCGCTGTGAGGGAAGGGGAGAGGAGGGCAGCTCCCACAGCCTCCTTACAGACACTAGTTTAGACGGAGGACAGGAATGATCTAGAGTGGATGTGAAGTGAGAAGTCCTCCCTACTTCACGGTCATGGGGGCATCTCCACTGCGGTTGGTGTAGTTGACGACAGCGTTGAAGGACTGGTTAACCCACTGCCAGAACACCACTGCCGGAGTAGTCCTGTAAACGCGAGAGAACAACAGTGAACACAATTTTACAGTTGCATTCATCATAACTGTCTGCAGATTATATATTTTTGTGTGCAGTTGTCTGTCTCTCTCTCTGTCTCTCTCTCTATCTCTCTCACCCCAACTGGTCCGAGACAGACACCACCCACCCGCTAGAGCTGAAGGGGTCCTTGCCTAGTTTCTGCCTGATTAAAAGCAGTTTTTCCTTGCCCCCGTCCAAGTGCTGCTCATGGTGGGACTGTTGGGTCTCTGTAACGGTAAAAGGAGTTGGTTCTAAACCTGCTCTATTTGAAAAGTGTCCTGAATACACTCTGTATGACATGGCCTATACAAATAAAATTTAACTTGAAATATGAATAGTGTGAGAGTGTGGAATTTATTTATTATAAAAACACAGTGCGTGTACGTACGTATTTCACACTGAAACCACCACTTATCTACGTTATCAGTCAACTCAGCAGTTTAGATTTAAATAAAACTTCGACACAAGACACATCCGTTTGTGCAGTGGAGCATCATAAACCACAGTAAACACATGTGGCTAGAGATGTTCTCTTTTATACAACTGTGAAGTGTAGACCATCTTGTTTGGTTATGTCTGACAAGTCAAGTCACAAGTTTATTTATTTAAACCATGTAACAACATTTACTCTTACACCCGACTGTTAACCAGTGACACATTCTGGATTTATACTTTATCCCTTTATATGTTTGTACCTTATGAACTGAACAGTGTTTTAAATTAAAACTCTCTGATTTGGTCTTTTTAATCACTCATACAGATGAACCTGTGAGTATTTTGCATAGTCTTTCCCCCGATGAATAATCTGATGTTTGTTTTTTGCCCATTTAAAGCTACCGTGGGTGGAATTTGAAATTTCAGACTCTGCCACCCTCCAGTGGTAGTATGCTGTAATGACACTGTGGTAGACGACTTACCACTGGAGTCTGATCACCAAAAAAATAAGTAATATAACATATTCTTATGATGTAAAATATGGAGTACTAAAGTCTTTAATATTAAATAAATAAGTTAATTAATTATTCATAATTCCACTTTTGATCAACTCTTCTCATCAAGACAGTTATATGAATGGCTCAATAATTTCTGATATTTTTATCTAATATCAAACAATCTCCAACTGATAAATGTCTCACATTTGTAAATAGGAATTTTAGTTTTTATTGTTAATCAATTTGTTTTTTCAGCACATTATCACATGACTTCTCTTTCCTTTTAGCTGCCCAATGATTCATCAGTATTCTGCAGTGAGAGTGAGATTTTTTTTTATTCTTTAAGAGGATTTTCACTCTGTGCAGGGATTAAAATCTAGCTGCATGCTGTATTAAGGGTAAGTTTTTTAAATCACATGGAAACGGTATCATATTGGCAGATTTTCATATTCCTATTTCTTCTATTTTTTTAATGAAGTCATTTTCACTTTGGTGTTCAGAATAAACTGAATCATGTGTCGAAACCTCTGCTGTACCTGTAGAAGGTGAGCATGCAGCCTGTGATGGACATGTTCATTGGCACCTGAGCAGACATCCGGCCAACGACAACCATCTTCTCCCCCGTGTCGGGGTGGAAGGCGGAGTCGTAGACGTACTTGGCTCTCCAGAGCTCATCCTCCGTCAGGCCAGGCTTCGCACTCCCGGCTCTGAAAAAGTCAAAACAACCGAGTGGTGTAACAGTTAGATTTTTCCACATACTTTAAAGCTTACTTCTTACTTATAAAGTATGTGAAACTGAATTATCTACTCAAAATATGAGAAACTGATTTTTAGATTGATGCTCCGCCATTAAGGAAATGACATTTCTCCCATTGACACAGAACTAGCCTCATTATTTCCTGGTCACATCAATTCCCATTTCTATTCATGCCTTTGCCTCCACCACAAACTCCCACAAAATGATCATTTACACTCCTCCTCCATCCGTTTATCTCCTGGCCCTCTACCTGTAGTCCTCCACGATCACTCGGGCCTCCTCCAGAGTCTCAGAGGACAGCAGGACGTTCCTGGGATCGGTGACCATGAAGAAGTGCTTGGCGCGCCCCATGAATGTGCCTTGGTCCCATCTTGGCTCCTTGATGTTTATGTTGAGGGACAACTCTCCAGACATCCTGGCCTTCTTTAATTAGATGAGTGTTAATTAGTATTCACACTATGTTAGAAATCTATACTGGATTCACATTTTGAGAGTATTTCAGAGGAATAACTGATCAGACA
>NW_023339751.1:11096191-11097465 GCF_004916995.1 Morone saxatilis
ATAAATGTCCTATCAGATGGATTAACAAACATAGAGGCCCAGTAAGGGTAAAAAAACACTGTTTTCATACTTTACTTTGAGAAACAAACAGTGTACATGTTTTTCAACAAAACGTTTTAAAGCCAAGGTTCTCCAATGTGGCATGTTGTCTAAAGACAACGTCGTAAATGTGCTATGAAATAAAATATTGTCTTTTTCAATCTGATCAAATAAGAAGGAAACAACACTACAAATCTCACCAGACATTTGATGGGAATGTTTCAATACTATTTACACATTTTTGAGGATGTGAAACACAACGCTTGGCTGCACAGTTAAGCCTCCACCATCTCCAATAATATCTCTGCTGCAGTATGGAGCTGCACTGAGGTGAAGCCGCCTCCCCCCCATCACTGAACGACGTACCACGTGGTAAAACTACATGTAATTATAAACAGACATGTCGACCAGATTCATCTGCCATGGGCAAGTTCTGCCTCTCAGTACATTTTGAAATAAAAAAAGAAATCAAGTCAAATGCAAACCTGCTATACACCTATTGTCGTCTTGTTAGATTGTGAGTCCCTGAGGCATGTACCACATTGAGGTCGATCTTGTATCAGATGTGGCTGTGAGTACAAGATAATAGAAACTACACTGAAAAACAAACTGCTTCAAATGTAGGTCAGCACTAGCGGTGATTTCCACCACTGACTCATCTGTAGATTATTCACTATTTGTCTGTATTTGTCTATGAAATATCAGGAAATTCAGTAAAATGCACATTGTGATTTACTCAAGCCAACTGTGACTCCCTGAAATTGTTTGTTTTTCTGTCGTTTAAACCCAAAAGATACTCAATCTACTGTCACTTATGACAACGAGAAGCAGACGTTCTCACAATTTTGACCTAATTGATTAATCAATAATCAAAATAAGTGCCTGCTGATTTCCTGTTGGTAAATCAATCGATTATTAACTAATAGTTTCAGCTCTCTGCCCCTGTACATACAGTATTCAGTAAGGAGTGGGTACATACAAATACTAAACCATTAAAATAATACACTTTATTATTTATGCAGCAGGTCTGAGTTACTGAGGTGCTCCATTCAATGCTGAAGGAATAACAAGGTCATAACCAACTCTGTCACTGCAGACTGCAAATAGATGGAAAACAAAACAGCTCCAGGACGTACAAGGGCGATATAACCACTGATATGGTGCGTTCAAAGACACAAACAAGTTCTGATTGTTTATCTCCTTTTACAAATACACTTTAACCTCAGAGTACTGGG
>NW_023339751.1:11097565-11137960 GCF_004916995.1 Morone saxatilis
CACACACAGGATTGGGGAAGTCACGACACGCTGCCGGTTACTGTCAGCAGCCGGCTAGCCGCAGCTAACAGGCTAACAAGGTGGCTGATAATGCCATTTCAACTCACACATTTGGGAGTACGGAGCTACTCAAAAAGGACATCAAACCCCAATTAAATCCCCACAACATCAAATGTCACGTTAGACGAGACGATAGGTGGCTTTTTTTTTGCGCCATCAAAACAAACCACTTCACTGTCTCGGTAAACTAACGTCAACCAGCTAGTTTACAGGCTAACTAACGTGCTAGCGCTTTGGTTTACGTTGCTACGGGTAAATATCGACACGGAGCAGACGTTAACGTACTCGGATTGGGATTTAAAGTGATTAAAGATGTGAATTCAGTCAGCACTGACACCTACCTGGTTTTCTTTCTCTGCTTTTTAAAAAAATGTATGACCTCTCAATATCACAGCCCCACCGGTGGACCTGTGCTGCCTTCACTTACGCGTGGAAGTGTCGTGAAACACAGCTTCACCGCAAATAACGGCGAGGTAAACGATTAAATGAATGACATTTATGCGGGATTACGATTAAAAAATAAAATCAATTATTTAAAAACATATTAAAACTTATTTAATTAATAAATTCGGCCACACCACATAGTAAATCCGTGGTTCTAATAGCATCGCGCTGAGAAATCAGTAAGATTCACGATGTTATCTCTACTCTGTTGAATCATAGCTAATATTTGTCCGTTTCTGGTTCTGTATAAAACTAACTAACAAAAATGTTGAATATCTGTGCTGTAACTTTCTTATCACATTTGAGAAAAATCAATCAAACACGGTCAAATCAGTCGCATAGTAGTTGGATACCAGGGGACCCGAGCTTCGTAGAGGTCTGTGAAAGCAGCACCGTGCTGGGGGCGGTGTTTGTCATGGAGGACGTGAGTGCGAGGTAGACATCACGTGATTGGTAAACAAACAGCTGACTAGGATGTGAGAGTTTCTAAAAGTTAACAGAAAAGGGAATTTAAAAGTCTTGAATATAACAAAAAAACACGACAATGAATATGAATATTTGTGTCTAACAAAATTTAGGACATTTAGAGGAATAGACTTTGTTATTTAGGTCACAGCATGCAGCTACTGCTATCCTCCCATGTCAACATATACTGTCAATGAGTTCAACATACATGAATTTAAACATATTGTATGTAGGCTATGTATTACGTTGTAAATGTGCTATGAAATGAGCTGTTTTAAATACATTTTTGTGATGATAGGGAGAAACCAGTAAAAAAGGTATGTGATTAAAAAAAGTTGTTTCTGTAATTGTTATTTTTGTCATGTGTACTTATGGTTGTATTTATAGTATCTAGTTCGAAACGTATGATATGAAATGATATCTAATTCCTCACAATATTTTTTATGATGAATATGGATTTTGTTAATAAAGTTGTCAAAAATAATAGATTATGTTCAGCTAAACAGTCTGTATCATTCCTGGGTGATGACCCTACTTCAAAATGAGATTTAAATGTCAACTTTAGTCATTTTTGGAGAAATAAGGTTCTATTTCTTTTAAACAATATTTGCACTAATCAACCACACCAATAGATAAATAACAATCACACATTCAAGGTCAAGGTCACCTGTTCCTGTTTAGCTATACACTGCACTGACTGCTATTAATATGAGACCAATGAATTCCCTGGAGATTAAGTCTAATCAGCAGAGAGGTTGTGGTGTCACACAGCTGACCACCGGGTGGGGTTGTTTAGCCATCTCACGGGCACGGCGGGGGCAGTCAGGCAGATCGACTCTTCCACAGGCGCCTCTCTGAAAGTTTGACAGACAAATATGGGCTTAATTAACACATTTATAACAAGGTTCACCCGAGGACAAAGAGGAGGAGGAGACTGACACGAGAGAAGACTTGAGTCAGTTTTACTGTAGTGCAATTAGTGTACTTAATCATAACTAGTCCAGCGCTAATGGCTGCACAGCTGCAGGGGCTTATGTAAAAGGCTTAGACCTCCTAAGACAATAATGGTCACCTGGAGAACAAATGAGGTGGCACTAATACTCCGGATGTGTCCGGTAATGCGTCAGGGAGACGGACCAGTGAGAGGAGCTCGTCCGGCACAACATGGACACGGGCAGGTAACGCTGTCACACTTTAGTTCACTGTGTTAAACGCAGTGCCATCACGTTGCAATTGTTTCACAGGCGTGTTGTAACGTTTCACCTGTTCAAGGTTGCAAGTTCAGAACGTGTTAAAGTCTAACGACACCGATCGGGACACTGTCAGCAAGTAGTCCAGAAGTTCGGTTAGTTAACGTGAATAAATGGATTGATAATAACAATTAAGAGATAATTAACTAGGCCAACCTGTTTATGTGTACTATCTCTTAGTCGCTGTCCAAGGTGCTGATTAACAGAAAAACCCACTGGTGACGTTCACAATTAGTTATTTTTATTTTTATTTATATTCAAGTTTCTGAATATAACAGTATCAACTGTGTTGAAATAAAAAAGAGGTTTTTTTTTTATTCCACCTGCAACTTCTGAGCCCACATTACTCATCACTGCATATTCTCACAACAGATATCCATTTAATTAAACATGACCCGAGGGGAATCACCATGCACTGCTGACTTCTCCGCAGACAGGCCGGCAGCGTCTCAGCTTAAGCAGGGGGAAACAGGCACCGTGGGCTCTATGGAGATGAATTCAGGGACTGCAAACGAAACGAGTGGATTAAACCAACTTCTTTAATCTACCAAGAAAAGTAGGAGTCCGCAGTTCAATCATGGAGCGCTATTTTTTGCCTTCTTTTTTTAAAATGAGATATAGTTTGTTCATTCAAGTGTGTTAACTTTGAGTTTTTCTATGTTACATTTTCTCATATGGATCTTGGATTCTTTTATTAGGCTTTATTTATGGTCTGAAATTGGTTTCAGTGAAGATCGGGCATTTTACCGACAGCTTTGTAAGTTTCTCCCGTGTTTTATCATCCACTCTGGACCAGCAGGTGCAAAAAACTCCAGGTTCTCACCACTTTTCCCCAAATCCCAGGTTGCACCTCTTCCATCCTGACAGCAGACCCCAGATATCCTCCTGTCTGGATGACTAAGGGAAGATTTGCCAGAGACATAGCATGGCTCACTCCACTCTCACCTCTGGCTGGAGGGAGATGACAAATGGAGGGGGGCACCCCCACTTCAACAATGGAGGCCAGACCGGGGGTTCCCACAGCACCACACGCTACATGCTGAAGAAACAGCACCGCCACAGAGGCAGGTCCTCCTCACCAATGGGCAGGGTCATTCTCATCAACACACCTTTTGATGGTGAGTCCGGCACATGATGACAGTCCTCTATTGCCATGGTAACAGGCACAGTGCCAGGGGCAGCAGTCCCTCAGTCAGTTATAAGTCTAAGTTTGGATCAGAGTTTAGAGGTTATTTATTAGTAGTATCAGAAAAATGTATTGGTTCTGGTTCTTAAGATGGAAATATTTGCTGGCTGTCTTATTATTATAGTTATTATAGTAAACTGAATACCTTGTCGATCGGACCAAACAAACGATTCAAGGACATCTCTTTTGGCTCTGGAAACTACACATATACACATACACATAAAACAATTTATCAATTAACTGAGAAAATAGTTGGCAGATCGATAATGTAAATAATAAGTAAATACCACACAGGTATGAATATCTCAGTGACTCAGTGTAGTGACTCATTCAAAAGCAAAGAAGGAACAATAAAATCATAATAATCTACAGGTGTTAAATATTAGTGCAACGTATTTGCCACCATACTGATGTTACAGTACTTTTCACCCCACAGTAATTGAGAAAATGGATCTGCAGATAACAACTTCTATTGTTCATCAAGAATTTTAAACCTTATTCTCTCGTGCCACAATCCTTGTCAATAATTGGCTGTGAGACTGTGCAGAGCTTTATGGGTACATGACAGTGTGTTTTGTGTGTTTGCAGGAGGGGATGAGAGTGAAGACATTCACACACTGACAGTAGATAAGAGTCCAGATGGGCGTCTGGGTTTCAGTGTCCGTGGGGGCTCTGAACATGGACTCGGTGTATTTGTCAGCAAGGTGGAGGACGACAGCTCTGCAGGTTAGGAAGAAGTGTGTGTGTGTGTGTGTGTTTCTCACTGTGATTGCAAGCTTATTTACCAGCGTGCTTACATCTGGTCATGTGGTTTCCATGTGACATTTACTCTTGTGTATCATGCTGAGTTCCACCTGTGTCTGCAGAGCAGGCTGGGCTCACTGTGGGCGATAAGCTGATGGAGGTGAACGGGGTCAGCATGGAGAGCATCACCATGAGCAGCGCTGTGAAGGTCCTGACAGGCAACAACAGGCTGAGGATGGTGGTAAGACGAGTGGGCAAGATCCCCGGCATCCGCTACTCAAAGGAGAAGACCACATGGTGAGACTCAGAGTAGAGGTTGTGTCAATGTGAATAAGGCTGCCAAAAATGATATCCTACATGTAATCTACAATTAAATATTTACACTACGTAGTTTATTCAACAACTGTACCAAACAGTAAGTGTGACTGTATACACTGTGCACACTACAACCTTGTTAATACCACCACTGACCTTTGCATGGCTCTTGTTTTGTAAAGTATTGTCACTTGACTGTAGCTCACACTTGTTATCTTTCTTTTGGGATATACTGTATCTTGGTTTCATGTGGCAGCAGTGGATGGATTACAGCTGTGACCTTTATGGCTATTTGATTAACCGATACTGACAGCGCTCAGGAGAAAATGGAAAACACTGTTTGTGAATGTTTTCATGTGCACATGTATGTCCTCTTTTGCATATGTGTGTGTGTTTGTGTGTGTGTAGGGTGGATCTGATTCACCGGCGGATGGTGGTGGAGGAGAGCGGCCGCACACCGTCAGAGTCCAGTTCAGACAGCGCTCTCCGCAGGATCGTACATCTTTTCACCACCTCAGATGACTACTGTCTGGGCTTCAACATCAGAGGAGGCAAAGAGTTCGGACTGGGAATTTATGTTTCTAAGTATGAACCAAGTGTGGTTTGAAACTCATTTGGCTAACGCTTGTTTTACACCTGAAGATGCCAACATCATTAGAGGAAAAACATTTATTTTGGTGCTTTGTGTGCATGCGGTACAGCCCAGGTTCAGCCCACCCTCTGGAGGGGTGTCCTTGAGCAAGAAAGAGGATAGGGGGGAGCAAATGAGAACATAATCTTTCCACATCACATCGTAATCTCATTTGCAGTTTACCTTTTTTTTTCCTGTTTTTGCATTAGATCAAAGCAACCAGGCTTCAGTTAGAAGGCTGTGGCACTTTGTGTATTGCCATTACAACAGAAGTTTTTAAGAAGCTGCTTTAATGAGCTTGTACTGTGTGTAAGACAAACATTAACACAACATACACCACTATGTGAGTGAGATAAAAATACATCCAATAAATGTAATATAAACATTTCCTAATTAAAGATCCAGCGTGTAACCTTTAGGAGGGTCTACTTCATAGGTATGTTTTCATTAGTGTATAATCACCTGAATATAGGAATTTTTATGTTTTTGTTACCTTAGAATTAGAGGTATTTTCCATGTTATACACTAGTTTCTCCTTCTTACTTCACACTGTCATTCTCAGGTCATCAAATACAGATGCAAGCTGTGTTGAGTTAGTTGCAATCTGCAACTTCACCGCTAGATAAATCCTACACACCAATCCTTAGTAGAGAACAAATTAAATAAATACTTGACGTAAGAAGTCAGGTATGATCTTAAACTTTTGAACAGCTCAGATTGAATAGACATCTATATCTCCTGTGTGTGTTTGTTTATGTCTGAATGCCCTTACACATGTTCTCCTTAGGTTGGACCCAGGTGGGCTTGCAGAACAGCATGGCATCAAAATGGGTGATCAGATTCTTGCAGCCAACGGGGTCAGCTTTGATGACATCACCCATAGCAATGCAGTCGAGGTCCTGAAGAGCCACACCCATGTCATGTTGACCATCAGGGTGAGAGACAAATTTAAAGCTGCACCATTCAACAGTTTTTTTTTTTTATACTAAAGGTGCTGGATATGACTTTCAGACTAGATGTCTGCAGCACCATCATCTCATACCAAAACAAATGAGTGAGCGCCACACCCAACCAGACTCTGGTATGGCCGAAACAAACAAATTCACGAAATTAGATGAGAAAAAAGCTGCGAAACTGGCTGCTACAGGGGGCATTTAACGTTAGCTAATCCTTGGGGTCAAAGTACGACCACTAAAAGTGCTTGTTTTTGCCACTCACAGGCTCAGATTGTTATTCTGTGTCTGACAACAGTATGGAAAAGGATCCCTGCAGAGATAGACCTATCTAACCTAAAGAGTAAGATCATTTTTGCTTAACCAGAAACAGCATGTATATAGTTATCACTCACCACCAGATTCCATAGACAAAAACAATAATTTAACCTCGCAGATAATTGTAAAACACACTTCAGTCAAAAACCCCACTTTGTCCTCTACATACCTGTGATGCAGTGTTGTATGGCAGGGTTAACCATTTGCTCAGGTTTACACATAACAATTAATTGGGTGCTTTAAGTGCTGTGACACAATAATAAATGTTACAGCGTGTTAAACAACACCAGCTCTTCTCGGGAGGGAAGCACAGTCAGCTGGCGTACAGCCCTTGAATTCCTTGTGTGTCTGTGTGCACATGCATGTGTGCAAGGCCGTGCCACTTAACCTGTGTCATTTTTAGATAAAGGAATTGTGTGTATGTTTGTGTGTATGAATGGGCATATGTGTGTTGTGCAGTGTGTTTGAGTGTGTGTTTGTGCGCTCACTCAGCTCGCTCAAACATTGCTGCGTGCTCATTTTACTCCTCTGATCTCAGGTTCCACGTGTGAAAAACAGCCAGGGACTACGTTCATTATTCAAAGGCAGTCAGGGATCAGGTTATAATCAACAGAAAGCCTAATTTTATGTCTTCCTTCTGTGCTGTATTAGACCCATTTGTGGTCACACATAGTGGGGCCAAGGTTAATTTAAGTTACTGAACACCTGGGCATCCAAGGCTTCTGTGGAAAATTGTAAATTGTAGTAACCTTGAGTGTCTTCTCTTTGACTCTTAAGTAGTGTATTGTTAAGACAATCCCTTAAAATAGACTTGAGTGGCTATTGGACACAAATTCTTGATGCAAAATGGCTCATTCCTTTAAAAAACATTGCTTAGGGCAGTTGTGTCCAAACCTTTGTAAACCTCAGCACTCCTTCATATTGATTTCTTTCCTCATGGTACCCCTTTATACCCATTTCCACCCACAAAACATGTACATGTACCCTTTTCAGCTCTAATGACATGTGATGTATATATACAGTATATGAACTAACATGAATATTAAATGAAATAATAGAGGCAAAAAAACGTTTTAGGCTATGTTGCTATGCAGAAGATATCAGCCTGTAGGTGTCTGACCAATGATTGCTTGTCCTGTTTTGGGTGGAAATGTCTGTCTCTTAGTTGGCCATTACATTTTGTATAGACGTCCATGGTGACCAGAGGATGAATCCTAATGACAGACATTTACACTCCCCTATGCCAAAGAAACAGAGATTCTACTTTATAAGCATCAAGTGTAGACGTGTGTGCAATTTGTAGTGTGTTTGTTTTTTATGTTCTTGCTGAATATTTCATGTTTTTGCACTTCAATAGGAAGCTGGGAGATACCCTGCATACAAGGAGATGGTAGCAGAATACGGCTGGCTTGACAAACGTATGTTAACTATTCCAAAAGTGTGTTAATCACAGAATTTGATTTTACAAGATAGAGATAGTGTTTAGGATTAGTTTTGAAAAAAAAAAATATGACTTGAACAGTGGTGTGAAAGGAATTACCTGCACTAAAGTAAATATTAGAGAACAAAGTATTGAATTGAATGAATATCTTTTTCTTTCTCATTTCCATTTGCACAGCCACATGTTATTTCAAAAAGTGGAACACTGCTTATACTAAAACCCTGTCATTCAATTTCTTCTCACGACTCAAATTCCTTGTTTTTCAGTTTGATATGAGTACTTCTGAACACAGCCAGGGATTAATTCAGTGTACTCAAAGGCAGCTCAGTCGTCTGGAACAGGGCACGACCTGACAACTGGGTCAAGATGTAGAGTCATTTTGAGTCATTGGAGTTTTATTAGAAAAAAAAGGAAGAACTCCAGAAGAACTCCTGCGTTATGTTCTGTCTTTTTAGAGGATTAACAAGACATGAGGGCAGACAGGTTTTTATCCAAACAAAGCCGACTGTGTAAAATAAGAAAATGAAGCTTCCTATGCAAATCTTATTCAGTGTGTAACCTAGTAGCTTCTGTGTGTTGTACTGAAATATAGTAATTTCATAAAGTATTGCTCTTGCACAGTGATATTTTAATCACACACTAATCCCCATACTTCATTCTGATTATGAGCTGGTTTTTTTTACAGTGGCTAATGGGGCCCCTGCACCATCCTCCCAGTGTTCAGACTCCAACTCCTCTGCCTCCTCGTTGTCCTCAAGCACCCCCCTCAGCTCCCTCAGTGGTCTCTCCCAGGTTCTTTTCCCTCCTGTCTTTGGCTCGGAGATGGTAGACGTTGCCATCTCCACCGAGGACCGCTCCCGGCGTCCAAGCAGCGCCGAGCGAACTGCTGACACCGCCATGCAGACTGACCCCCACCCTCCAAACTACCTGGACCACCCCTCACCTAATGGGTCGTACCCCGACAGGCTGGTTGCTACAGAAACCAGACGGACTGTAGGTGCCACAGTTCTGCTGAAGGACACAGTCATACGTGGTAAAGGTGAAGGACCGAGGCAGATGGGAGGAGCTGCAGAAGGAGGGCACGGACGGACGAGGACGCTGTCATCTGGGGACCAGGAAGTAGCGAAACACTCACCTAAGACGGAAGCACTGATGGCCCTGAGCAGACCAAGGAAGCCAATCAGACGTTCCCAGAGCCACATCACTGTGTCAGGTGAGACGAGACCTGCGGAGTCACAAGGATTGTAAGGGGAGTGAAACTGTGAATATAAGGTTGCTTTATAAATGTAAGTGTAATATTAATTTACAGTACAACACGGTTATTCCCATTATATAGCTTATATACAGAGAACACGTTTGTTTTTTCAATCTGCAAAATATCGAGGAGATATCTTGATCACAATAAAGCTAATTCAAGGCCCTTATCAAACATATTTTTATATATTTGACTCTGCAGCTCTGTGAGGCTGTTATGGTCAATATAAAGAAAATGTTTGTTTATTTGTTTGAGGATGATGTAAACAGCGAGGTAAATTTCAGGTTGCTAGAGAGATTTTTTGACATGTGGTGTTGGGAGAAAAAAGGTGTGGAAAATTAGCTCAGATGAGGCTGATGGGAAAGTCATTAAAGACCACCCAAAGTATCGGGACCTTTTAGTCCCAGGAACTACTTTTCAAGGAACAAAAGGGTTCCTTCAGCCTGTTTTTGTTTTTCGTTTCCACGCCCGTCTAAAGTCCAACAAAGATTAGGCAAATTAGTTTGCTGACATATTAAAAAGTGACGGTTGTTATTTTACACACATGATAAATGGTCAATGACGTCAGGACTTCGTTGTTGGTCCGTCTGTCATATGCTTTCTTCTATAAGTCTATGTTAAAGTGTCAAAGTACAATGAACAAAAAACAAACTGGTATGCTGCTGCAGATTTTTAAAAATGGTGGCTGGAATTAAATGTTGCGAGTACTCGACCAATCAGAAATGTTCAGCGCTGCAAGCCCCACCCACCTTTCACCTTTAAAGGTTCCTGGTCCCTGGGGAAAGTTCCTGTGGTGGAAATGCAGCTTCATTTCTAAGGCATTTGGTCATAAATCAAAGTAATTTTGACCTGATGATGGCGTTAGATGAAAAGTCAGAAGATCACCAAAGTTCATAGCGACCATTATCAGTCAGCCTATGCTCTGTATTGTGGTTGTTGATTATAGTGGCACTATCATCCATCTCAGTTGAGAAACAAACTTTTCCAGAATCATAGCCCGGTGGGTATTGCAGCCACAGTCAGGTTCAGGCCTTGAGCAGATTTTTGTGACAGTACCTGCATTCACTGTGTAATGAGATCCACCCTCACACCCTCCAGAGATCTTTCTGCAGGGCATCAGTCAATTTAATGACCCCTCATCCCTCTGTCACTCCAGGAAGTAAACAAGAACATCCAAGCTCCACATGGCTGATTTAAGCTCCAGACAGAATTTGTCCAAGAGCACAAAGTTAACGCAGACTCATGATTAATCACTGCCCTTTACTCTCACTTGTTGTACGTCAGTGAGAAATGAATAAGAACAAGCATATGGAGAAATATTCATCCAAGCCTTGGCGAGGTTGTTGAGTTATTAGCCTTTCCTTTTCAATTTATCCAGCTCGTTCATACCTCCAGGACCTGGCGGGGGCTTGGGGCAAAGCCCAGGGCTGATTGGACATTTGTTATGTAAGCTGGAGCACTTCGCTGTAGTGTCCTCAATAGATGGGGGTGTGCTCAGGTTGGTGTAGCTGCAATTCATCAGTATTACTGTGTTACTTTACACAGTGGCAGATTTACTGCAGTGAACAGAGGAGCTGACTGGAAGAGAAATGAACAGTCTGTACTCATAGCGGAGAGTGTGTATCACCCACTGTTACAGTTAAGAAATGGAGCAGCCTAATGAATTATGTTTTCAACACCATACACAGAGCTGAAGAATGTCCTATTCTCGCAGATATATCTGTAGCAAATATGGCATGTAACTGCCTGCTCTTGATTAGTTAGGTTTAGTTAAGTTTGTTTAATTAAATTACTTGTTCTTAATCGTTTACATAACACACACATTGTTAAAATTTGTTACACTCATATTTCACAGCCAGTCACATTTAAGACTAAGTTATAGGCTTACGTTCAATGAACAAAAGACAGTTTTGATGAAGATTTGTAAGTAAAACAATCTATAGATATTTCTGTTCAGTGCTTTTCTAATGTGCCCTAATAATGTAATGTTTTTTAATTAAAATATCTTCATTTGGTGGGTTTTCCAAGCAAGTGTTGATATATGTGATTGTTTATTATTAAATCAGCATGTAGTACTTAATGTCTCCATGCTACCCTCTTCCCACTCTATGAATATTTCTTTAGATTTGCCCCTATTCACAGCATTTGGTATCTGCAGTGTATCCATATGTTAATTCAGAAGGACTGCATACTATGTTGTCCTTTTTTTCCCCCTTTAGAGGACAGACAAAAGAAGAAGAGGCAACAGAAGGAGAAGCGCTCTACAGAGGGTAAAACCAGCCTGCAGCGATCTAAAACTTTTGTCAACCTGTTATTTAAGAAAGACCGTAAAGAGAAGAGTCGCTCCAAGTCACCGTCTCACCATGCTGACAAAGGTGAGGGCGTGGTCACAGGACAATTTTTTTTTTCAGGCACATAATCAGCATCCCACCAAGCAAAATGTGGCTTAAGTGGAGATACTATGGGCCGTGATTCAGAGGTCTGGAACCATGTAAAATACAGTATCCTGTTTCATGAGCTATTCGCTCATTTCTGGGAGTTCATAAGTTTACATTAGCTTAGGTGTTCAGTGGTGATATGGGATGTGGACCTCCAAATATCAGACATAGATGTGAGATGATTCAGCTGTGGAACCTCCTCACTAAAAACACTCATTCATCATGCTTATTGCTAATTGATTGAAGGAAGGTCTGTTGATGTTTGGTACAAACTTAAATTAAGAACATAATGCACCATGAAAAACCACTAAGTGTGGAACCTTATGTGTAGCAGAGTTTAACCAAAAGTCTACTACTACTAATTCTTTGTTTGTTATGTGCTTTAGGTGAGATAATTAATTATATGTTAAGAGCTACATTGTTCAGTTAAAATATCATCCATTTCTGATGAGTTGTTCTGGAGGATAATTATTTATTTATTTATATATTTATAATTAAGATATTGTTTTAGAAACATTTTTAGACATTTTAGATACAGAGTTCATTTTCTGAGCTCCTGTCAAACAAAGTATGTAAGGAAACATGTTCTTTTCTGGCAAATGTTTCACCACTATAACAGTATTTGTGGTGTTAAGTCCATGTGGGAGTTGCTTGTGAATGACAAACTTACTGCACACTTCTCAGAAACCTGTGCACTGTCATGGCACATGCTCCAAAAATAACCATTGCAGCAAATAATATAGTTGCTTCAGGGAATAAAGACAAACTAATAAAAAAATCTGCCACTGAGATGTTTAGTGTTCACTGGTGTGTGTAAGGTAATTTCATTAGATTTGAGAATGTTATTGAAATTAGTCACCATTAGTATTAAGGTAATACTAAGGTAATTAATAATCTAAGAAAAATCTTGAACTGGTTTATTTCCATTAGAAAAAAGTACCTCATGCCATTTGCAGATATTGTTGTTGTTTATTTTAGTTTTCACTTTAATTCTTCAGATAAGGAGCGGGGTCGTCCCTTCCAGCTCTTGACCTCCCCGAGGGAATCCCGTGCTGGGGTTAAAGACAGCAACCAACTCCACCGACTAGAGACCCTGCAGCACGTGGAGGACATGGCAAAGAAACTGCTCATCCAGGATGAGGTGGCTGCTGTGATGAGACACTGTCGGCGGGTGAGTTCCTGATCTGAAATTACCATCTCCAACACCTCAGTGGCACTCTCCTTTGTGTGTTTTTCCTCCCACTGAATGAAAATCAGCCAGACTACTTACAGACTTAAGTGTGCAGTATTGTTCCCTGTGTCGCTGTGTCTCCTTCAGTGAGAGATGTGTCTGGCAGCGACTGTGACAAAAGACGGATTTGGCCTGTCATTTATGATTAGGATCAAATATCAGCCATCATTTGATCCCCTTGTCTCTCTCGGCCCATCTCACACTCACCGGTCAATTTCAGGGGATCAGCTCCTTGGCCGACCCTTTGCTACCACTCCAGAGGATATCGAGTCTACTTAGAGCACAGTATGACTCACCTATTAATGCAGTAATTAAACACCAAAGACTGAAAACAGCCGAGTGTTGTCGTGTTCTTAGAAAAGTGAATAGTTAATGTACATATCAGAAGACAAACTAACTCCTAATCATTAAAACGTACTGTCATGTAATAAGCATATTTTGGCTTTGGTCCATAGGTTGGGGTGGCTCACAGGAGACAGATTTTTGAAATAATGGTAAAAATTGATGCAGCAGAGGCACAGATAACTTGACATTTAGTCTGAAATATGGGTCAAGCTTGAGAAAAAGTGGATCCTACATTTCCCACTTTTGTCAAACTTCACACATTCAGCTTGTAATGCAGACTTTCTATCTCAAGCCATGATATCCGAGATACTTCATGTGTAAAATTGGCGGAGTGCCCCTTTGGAAGTGCTTCTTATTCTTCTCCTCTAATTTGTGTAATCCTTTCCCTCAGTTTTTGTCCGACAATGTGATTGAGGACCTAGTACGCCCCCTTTTAGCAATCTTGGACAGGCCAGAAAAGCTGCTTCTTCTCAGAGAAATAAGGTGAGATACACAAACTATATGTATATTATATATTCTATGTATATCACTCCTTTTATATATACATACCGTATAAGTATGTGTTAATATATATGTGAGTTAACCTAACTGATCATATCCTCTGCAGAATGTTGGTACCTACTACTGAGTTGGGTCGGTTTGACAGCATGGTCATGCCCTTTGAGCTGGAGGCGTACGATATTCTCAAGAGTCGCTCTGGTAAGCAGAATCACTTTTCTGATTTTTGTATTTATACAGCTTGACATTAATGCCCAATTTCCTGTTTGCATGAAAGAAACAAAAGAGTAAGAACTATAGAAGTTAGAAAAAGCAGGTAAGAATACACAAAGCAAAGAAAGGTATGTAAAATCTGTGATATATCTTTAGTTGTTTATTTCTTCTTAGTGCGTTCTCCAGCTCTGCGATCCCCTCGCAGTGGAACCCCTCGACGTCACCTCATCACCCCAGTCCCAGGTACACAGGCTGTATCTTCCTCTCACCCTTTCTCTTTCCAGACCTCTTTCTTTTGTCTGGTTGCTGGCCTTTCTCTAATCCCAGAGGAATATGAGATACGAAAGGGGCTTAAACCTCTCACCTTTTGTCTCCTTGAACCTTCTGCTCGTACTTTTCCTCCCTCGCCTCACTTATTTCCTGCCTCATCTCACATCACAGACCATATCCCGTCCCTGGCATTCCACACACACACATACCCCAACACTCATATAAAACACCCACACGCACACACATATTGCCATGCACAAAATATCTCAGGTTTCCTGCGCCTGCGATGAAGCTGAGGCTTGTGTTACATCTCTGTGGCCAACAGAAAGGACTGAGACGTGACTGGTTGGCCAGTGTGACACTTCAACAATACAGATGCTTTTAGCCTTTTCCCCATTCAAGAGTCATTGAGACACAATCAATACGGTCTCACTTTAGACCCACTGCAGCCATCTCACTTACTAAAGTCACTGGTTAGGGGTCACAGGGTCAGCATTATGAGAGCAGAATGAAGCTGACTGGGCATCACTGTCAGTGTTTTGGAGGGCTGAGATAGCCAACATTGTATCGCAAGAGATGCAGAATTGGACATTTTTTATCCCGTTTGATATCTGACTCCCTAACCTCTCAACACACTGTTGAATTAAACCTTATCAAATACTATAGTTGGTCCTGTTGGGATGATAAATTGTATAGTGTAAGAGGTACATTACTGCTGCACTTAATTTGGTGCTCTGCCTCACAAAAAGAAGATAAACGTAGATAAAAATAGATATTCTTGTTTTGCAAACAAATAATAAATATAAGCTGACAGTGTCATCTCAAAAAACCTTTAGTGGCCAGGAGAATGCTTATTTTATCCATTTGTGCCAACAGGTTATCACCATTTGACAGTGAAATTGTATGTTTTTGATCTTTTTTATTGCTGTTGTCCTTGAGAATTTAGGCTTTTTATTTTCTATTCTTCTCTGTCCCAACATTCACTTGTCAAATATTCAAATAAAATACAATCCATATTTTGTTATTTAGGTAGTGTAGTGTAAAATCATCACCCTCTGTCTGTTGTGAGTCTGACAGTGTTATAGGAGCGCAATGCTAAATCTGTATTTATATGCAGAAGTTCTACAGAAGTTCCACAACTGAAAGAAACTTCTACTTTTTCAGGGTTAAAGCTGAACTTCTTGTTTTTGTTTGTGCAGACTACAAGGGTGGGTTCCACCTCCAGCCGGTCCAGGACACACTGCGGGACCATCAGTTGATTGAGGAGTTGGAGAGATTACGTTTGTCCAGCCAACAGTCAGGCCATGTACCTCCGTCCCGTGCCTTCACCCCTCTGCTGGATGTACCTATAGACAACTACATCTCCTCCACTGTGCGCTCCCGCTCCCTGAGCCCTTCACCCACTCACAGCTCCTTCCTCATAGAGTCCCCACACAGCACCCAATGTGGGCGCCAACCACATCGCTCCCCAAACAGAAGAGATAACGGGGCGTTGCAGTATGATCAATTCTCCTTGTTGTCAGTGTCTGACCGAGGAGATGGGGCTCCTGAACGAGGGAGGTCGCCTGTGAGGAACGGCCGTGGGGGAGCAAGGAGGGAGACGAGTCCTGACAGCATAGATGGCAGACTGAGCAGGCAGGAGGGCTACACAGAGGTCAGCGTACGCGTTCCTTCACAGCGGCGAGGGAGAACCCCTTTGGCTGATGTATTTGAGCCCATGAGAGAGAAGAGTCCATCCACAGGCAGAGGGAGCAGTCAGCATGTAAACGGACATTCACAAAATGGTCATGGTGTGAAAAGAAGAGCAACTCTGCCACCTGAGCAGTATGAAATCCACACTGTCACCATCTCGAAAGCCAAGCAGTCGCTGGGTGAGTACAATACAGAAACACATGCATTTTGTACTTTGATTTAAGTTTAAACTAAATGTATGTTCATGAATTTAAAATGTTAAATTGTTATTATTCTTAACCTGTGAACTCGAATGCTTACGAGTAGAATAAAAACTGCCAAATTACTGTTGTTAAGCTGTCCATTTTAATGTGTTCCCATATCTATTACATCACCAGCAGAGGTCAGGGCATCACTTACTCTACTAAACTGAATTGAGTTAAATGCTGACTAGTTAGAATACACTTTATTATTTAATGATGTTCCTGTTTGTTTACAGGTATTAGTATCTCTGGAGGTATGGAGTCTAGAGTCCAGCCCATGATAAAGATTGAGAAAATCTTCCCTGGAGGAGCTGCATCTACAAATGAGGCTCTGAAGGTGAGCAGTTATGGCAATTTTGTTCTTTCATAACATCGTGATTTTAAAGCAGATTAGATGTCTGTCCTTGGTTGAAGTGTATTGTAAGTACCTGTCAGACCATCTGTCCTGGGGTTATGAGTGGTTGTTGCTATAAGAGAGGTTGAAGGTGTGCAATGAGGAGTGGAGAGGAGATGAGCCATCTCAAGTAGCCCATCGCCTCCATTATTGATGAGGTACACAGGTGCTGGTCTGCTAATGTATTGCTAATATATTGACTGCACAGTAACTTAACAGTCATCTGTGATCTTGGCCTGGTTCACTTAAACACACATGATACACACACGCATTCACTACAGTTAACCACATCGACTAGAGTCAGAATTGTAGCGGTTAAACAAAACCTGCCTTAAGATACTTGAAAAGAAGTGTGTGTTAAGTGTCATCTTAAACAATGTATACCTGCAATAATAGGGGTGTTTGTGTGGGTTCATTTGCATGTGGTTTCTAACAATTGACAGCTGCTACCAGGTCTAATTGGCCTGATTGGAGTGTCAAACATAGAGGAGATCCAGTATCTGCTCAGACTTTGAAATTCTAAGAACTTCCTGCTTACACACACATGCCTGCACTCACAGTCACACAAGCACCACACACACAAACACATGCTGTGCACCCAGTCACAAGAACAACAAGAACATAAAAGAAAAAGAAGATGTAAATTGAAAGAAAGCAAAAAATCAATAACAGCAACAAAGGTAGCAGGAATGTGGGGAATAAAACTGTATTTTACTGTGTTTAAAAACCACACAGTCTGTGAGACTGTACCGAGGCACAGCAGTACTTTGAGCTAAATCTTAACATCAGTATACTATTCTATTCTTAAAAATGTTTTAGCGCAAAATAATGGGAAACACTGAAGTGGCAGTCCTAGCAATACCAGCAGTGGCCCCAAGCCAATTTGAGTTTGAGACCCCTGAACTAGATGAAAAGAGGGTCATCAAAGTTATTATAATTCATCCTGAGGGGAGCATGAATGTCTGTATCGGCATTTCACTGGAAACAACATGGTGGCACTAGAGGAAAAGTCACCGAAATCAGGAGGATTCATCTTCTGGGGATCATATACAACTAAACCGAATTTCATGGCAATACATCAAATAGTTGTAGAAATGCTTTCACCAAAGACCAAAGTGGTGGACTGACCAACCGATATACTGACATCGTCATCCCATATGCCACAAGCTATATATAAGATATAGGTTAGTTAGGTCAGACACAGCTATATGGCTACTGTCACATGCCTCTCACTTCACAACGAGGCAGCTCGTCCCTATCAGCTCCCTGGCTCAGGGCTATCTCGTCCTACTCTGCAGAGGGAAGTGAGACCGGCTCAGCTCAGTGTTAACATGCATCCTGTTTCCTTAGACCCACACTTATGATAACATATAATCAGTGAAGAATGTTGTTTCGTGTGCGTCAGTGTTTTGCCATGTGTGCATATACTTTACTGTTCATCAGACTCTGCCACCTGCTTTTATCAGCGGATATCTAGACAAGAGTGTGTCATGAGCCTGGATTTAACCGGCTGTGTAAGACATACCTATTTAATGTGTGGGCTTTGGTGACTGACTTTCAATCTACCAGCAGGTTGGAATTTGTGGCTTTAAATGAAATATCTATTGGATTGATTAAAATGAAATTTGATACAGACTTTAACATCTTCCTTGATGGATTGTAATGACTTTGGTGATGCTTTAACTTTTCCTTTGATGCCATCATCAGGTCAAAATTATAATATGTGAAATACAACTGGTATAAAAACTAATGACATAAACCTGTACTTTATTTTTGTGTTTATTAACAAATGTTAGCATGCTAACAAGCTAAACTAAGTTCATGAACATGTTAGCCTGCTGAAATTAGCATTAAGCTCAGAGCACTGCTGTCTGCAGACTCTCTGGTTAAATGTACATTTTTAATTCTGTGAACACCACAAATAATAAAAATTGAATTCCCTTCCATAATTGTTTCAGCAAATATTCAGGGACAGATCTAAAAACCAAACTAGCTTAAACTTTGGCTGGATACCACTAGAAGTAAATGAGTTAATATGTTTTTTTGATAGATTTATAATAAATGTAGCATCTATAATGAGATGCACCTCTATTGTTTGTGTGTATGTAGAGATTCATAGAGATACATAATACACAGAGTCAGTACGTCCTTTCTCTACCTTATCTAAATAATCTAGTGTGATTCATTTCTAATGGCCTGGTAAACCACATTATGAACGATTCGCTGATCCTGAAGCTGTAGTAATTTTTACAGTCCATGTTATTTTTGGATCGTGATGTCCATTGGATAGAAAAAGAGGAAACCTCATAAATGCGCTCCATAAATGGCCGTAAAGAGGATGGGGCAGATTAGGTTGTGATCTATTTAATTCAAATAAATTACTTTTCAAAAATGAAAAAGCACCTTTAATCTCCTCTTTGCTTAAATGGATCTAAATCTTTTGATACTGTTCTCACGGAAGGCTGTAAGGTTATTGGTGAACACCAAACTGCGTGAGCTGTATGAACAAACACAGGGCAGCAGATCTAATCTTCTACATCAGTGGTTCTCAACTTCTTTGGTGTCAAGTACTTTCAAATTGATACACATCAGGCTGTGGACCCCCGTATTTGATAATATTTAGTCTCAGGGATCCACATCTGATTTAGTTATTCCATAATTGTCTATACTGTACATTGGCAGATTAACAATGAAGAGTTTGAAACCTATAGCAGAAAAGTTATTCTTATACATTCTCTCATCGGGCGAAATTCTAGTCAGTGAAATAAAAGTGAGATAAAAATATTCCCCATTTTTCTGGAGACCCCCTGGAACCCCCTCATGGACACCTGGACATCACCTGGTTGAGAACCGCTGTCCTATACAAACCAAATATGTTTGGCCCATGACAGAATAAAGAGAAAATGTATTTATATCTAATGACTGGAAAGGAAAAGGGAAAGGGAAAAAGACGTGATTGGTAGAGATATAACAATGGCCATCGGCCTTGCGTGTCTGTGTTGCTAACCTTCACAGCGACTAAGCTCATGAGGCAGGTGCATCCTTGGCAAACGCTGATGACATCAGAGGAAGTTCCTCTCCTCGGGGGTCCGAAGTTTTCACTCTCTGCTCGCATCCTGCAGGAAACACTGAGCAAACTGTCCCAGCTGTGTGTGTGTTGTTGTCTCAGTATATGTTCTTTTTTGAACAACCTTGCGCTGAAGGGGAAACTTTATATGTGCTCTAGTGACAGACTTCAGTGTGAATATATTAAAGGGAGAGCCCCAATTATTTCTGGCATAAATCAAGTTCCCGCTAAGGGAATCGCAATCACTGCAGATTTACAGAAACTGTCTATTGTTGATTGCTACAGAAAAAGAAATACAGAGAGGAAGAAAAAAGATACAAATATATATGTAATCATTATTTATGAATAATAATTAATCTTATTCTATGTTTACAGAGGGTTTTGCATGTTAAACTCTACCTTAAACACTTTACCTGTGTTTGCATTCACAGGCAGGGTACGAGGTGTTGTCCGTGGATGGCGAGAGTCTGCAGGGAGTGACTCATCAGCACGCGGTAGACGTAATTCGCCGTGCTTTCAGCAACAAGGCCAAAGACCCAATGGTTTTTGTGGTCAAGGTCCCCAAGGTTCCTACCAACCCCACCAGCCCGGGGAGGACTGCTGACTAACCTCTGTGTGCCTCACAGCCAGACTGCAGCTCGGGCATAAAGGACACAAAAGCCTGAAACTCTTGTGGGAGTGAATGAACTACAGGATTCACTCCAGAGGAAATATGGGACAGATAGATCTCCAGTCATGGTGGAAATGATTGGATGCACAGATTTTCCCTATGAAAGACATGGGAGTAGTGGGAGAAAGAGAAAGGTGAACATGTTGAAACAGGTTTTTAAGACAGACACAGCCGCTTGTTTATCGGGATAAAGATTGTAATAAATCACTTTTGCTACGATTAAATGTAAGATACTAAATGTTGCAACTTTACAACTTTTATAACATTCTTAGTGTTTTTAGCAGACATTTTACTAAACGCATACATTGCACAGTAACTGGACAAGAAGTAAGTAATAATGTAATTTATAATATGTGTTTTATGATAAGATTATGTGGTCCATGAACTCCTCCTTGGTTGAAATTGTGCCACGGTTCGACACGTGGCAACCTTTCTGTGACCTCTGAGCACTGTCTAATTGTGGAGCCAGTGGTCTGCACTTTTCAGTTGGAACATCTCAGTCCAACAGCTCTGCAGACCTGCCAGAGGGAGATTACCCCAGACTGTGTTATGAGATTTATAGATTTATACCCAGATTAAACCCCTGTATTATGTCAAAACTGATAGTTTGGGTTTAGTGGATGTCTGGGGGGATTATTACAAATTGCTGCTCAGTATCTTTGTGCTGTATTTTTCTGGCAGAAGTGCTTGTGCTCTGGACCAATCCGCCACTTTAGAGGCTTAATTACACCACACTGTGGACTGAGCTTATGCAGACATGTGGAGGAGTTTGAAAAACATGTCGATGAGAAATGCAGGACATGAAGGCCAGTGGCACAGTTTAAATCAAAGTAGGGTGGAGGAGATATGGCAGCAAGGTAACTGGAATATAGTGTGCATAGTGCCTTACTTTTGCAGTGGGGAAAACACTGATAAATGTTACCCAAACATTGGTTTTAATGTGCTAGAAAAGCTCAAGGTGAAATGTTTCAATTTAGACATGTAATTAAATTTATAGATGAAACTGATATGCATTTGAGTTATTTCAAAGTACTTTAATGCAATAAATGCCCAGCCGGTATACTTTGTTCACTCTTGATGTGTTTCAGCTAAAAAAAGCAGTTAAATAAACACTTTAAGGTGTGACAACTTGTTCTTTAATTAAAAACACAGTCATTTGTACAAGAAATGTACACATAAAAATATACATGGACAACTACATACTTTCTGAATTACTGAAGACACAACGTAAGTAAACATAAAAAAAATGCACACAAAAGGATGAGAAAAATGCCACAAAAAAAAGAAATGTGTTACGTTGCTTTGGTCTAGTCACAGTGGCTACATTTGAAATAGATATTTTGTCTAAATAAAAGACAATGTCACTCTGTTATACTATTAGTGTTTTACATATTTACACAGAAAACGGTTATGCAACGATGAAACTGAGATATGAGAGAATAAACGGATGTCTGGGATGCACTCATCACTGAGGGAGTCAGTTTGTGGTTAATCTGTACCTGTGCTGCATCTGTGGTGAGTAAATAACAGTCTAGTCCACAAATTGAATATCATTGGACAAAGCCAACTAGTTCCATTCAGAATCGCTTCCCATGGCTACACGTTAACAATTTATGCACAGTGCAGACTTTTAATATTCTACAAAACCTGTCAAACCACAGTGGACGTGGTAATGTCATGCAAAATATAGACTGATCAAATATACTGATCATATTTTCCAGAAGGGGTTCTACAGATTTCCAAATACAGGAAACATAACACTTTCTTGGTTTGCATCAGCTCCGACCTCAACTTAATGATGAAGTCACTCAAAAATGACCTGTCTCATGCATTTACAAATGAATGACGTGCACAAAACCCAACACTGAAGATGAACCGGTGTGATATTATGATACTGACACTCAAATGAAAGATCAATCAAAATGGAGAGACAACAGGTCAAAACTGAGCCCAGAATAAAAGCTCCCAACAGTTTTATCAGCTGCAAAGTTTGGTCATTAGAGTGTATGTTTGTGTCACACAGATTATATAATGTAAACATATTTTCATGCATTACAGTATTAGGTGCACTCTGTCTATGCTGCCGCCTCCATTTATAACTGATCCATCATTTGAAATATTGGTATGTGGTAGATATATATATATATATATAGAAGTCTTTATACTTTGTATATTAAACCCACACTTATACCAGTACTACAACAAAATATCTTCAGGTGCTATATATAAAAAAATATACAACATCTCCTCCATTATATAGATTTCCATTTAACTATTATTCCTTGATATAGACTCTTTGTAAAATAAAACTTCTCAGCCTACTACTTTTTTTTTTTTTGTAGAGACCCGCCATGCTCAGTGTTATACACAGCCCTGCATATACTGTGAGAAAACAGAGCAACCCACAGCTTCAAATGTTAACATGCTCCTCTCCGGTTTATATTGAGGGCTTTAACAGCCGACCTGCCTTGAGGACATTCAGTGCTGGAGCTACTGCATCTGCAAATTCTCATCTCACCGCTATCTGAACAGGCTTCTTCTGAAATCTCATATAACAAAGACATGCAGACATGCCAGTCTTGTTACCTGTATAGCAGTCAGTGAAGATTATAGTCTAGGGGAGACTAGGAAGACTTGAAAAAAGTGTTATTTGGCTTTGGGCTGCCAAAAGCTAAATAAAGAGCACTAATGGGAATGGAGGGGAATAAACGGAAACTCTGAATAGGCATGCCTACAGTTCAAACACAGGCTTAAATCTCTCAGCGACGTCACAACCACACTGAAAGAATATGCTCCATTTTTAGTTCCCTCATACCGACTGCTGAGGTGCTTTTCACTGTTATAAAAATAGTTGAGTAAGAAGCAGAGATACAGATGGAAAGAGAGAGCACACATAGAGAGAAAGACAGAAAAAGACAGAGAAAGAGGAGAATCAGCAGCATCCTGGTGATATCTCACATGCTACGGTCTGCTTCCTAGTGCTACATAATTGTAAAATGTAAATGTTTATGTCTGAGCTTGCTTCATTGTCTAAATGAGGTGAAACACTGATCGAGCGCAACAGCATGACTGTTGGTGGTCTAGAAAACATGAGCAGCGTTCGAATAAAGCATTTCCTTCCATCGTTTGGTTTCTGTGTCCTCTGCCGTTTGCGAAATGACAGAATAGGATGTCCACATGTAAGCAAACCTAGAAACAAATGTCCAAAGTGGTTTTGTTTAAGTTCGATGATTTTCTTCGCTAGAAAGACAGCTGTATCCAGAACAAAAGAGAGCAGGAAAGTTGTGCAAAATTATACCATGTTTCCCTTGGTGAGCAGATTTCAGGGGATGACCATTTATACTGCATTTCTCTGGAGTGATAACAGTCACAATACATTCTTTTTTAACTACACACTGCTGAGGAAATATGTAAATCCTTTTAGAAATTGTAAAATTAAACAAACTGCTGATCCTCAAAACACCATAAAGTACAAACGGCAGATCTCGTAATACTTTGTGTTAATTTCCCTTTAGCAGTTGCTTGGAGGACTATTGGGGGCGGTTGTCGTTTGTGTCGCCAATGAGCACCAGTTTGGGTTGACGAGGTCGTCATTAACAGCCAGCAGTGATGGTGTTTGATGGGAAGTTTGTCATGATGCATCATTACATGCATGCTGGTGGCCGGGTGTTTAACCTTGTGTGCTACCAAGAAAGGTGTGACTGCGCTTTGACCAGATTGCTGTGCACGTAGTAACATTTTTTTTTGCTTCAAGTTCCCCGACGATTTTCAATACCCTGATTTCAACGTGGTTTGAGAAAGAAACACTTTTTTTTTTTTTACTGCTTTCGTTCCCACAGAAGGGAAGAAGTCTTTGTGCTGGCTTTGTAGTGGAATAAAACCCATTAAAAGCGCCAGGAGGAACACCTCATAAGGATTTATTGGACTTCATGTCTGTCCGCAGAAAGTAAGAACGCACCGTTGGGAGATCTCCCTTTTGACAGTGACAAGTGGTGAGTGCTCGCTCAGTGGTCTTGATAAAGCCATGTTGAAGATAGTGCAGTATTTGTCCTGGAGTTCAATGTTTGGTTTACATCCTCTTTTGTGAGTATCCTTGTTTCTGTGCACATATTACTGTGACTGTAAGTGTGTAAGTGTGTGTGTGTGTGTGTGTTTTTAGATCTCAGTGGCGGTGATTTCCTCAAAGTGGATGTCGTTGCTGCCACTATGGACCTCATAGTCCTCCATGTCCCTGTTCTCCAGCTCCAGACTCAGCTCCCTCATCACTCGCTCAAGATCCCGGTTTCGACGGTACATCTGGATGTAGTTCTGCTGCAGCTGTTTCTGGTAGCGGATTACCTGAGTGGAGGGAGGGAGGGTGACAGTTAGGTTTCAAATTTGACACTGAAGGAAAATGACCAAGATTGAAAGTCGATTACCATGAAATAAAACAAAACTAAATCTTCCTCTCTCTCTCTTCCTCTTTTTTTTACCTTTTCTTTCTCCTCCTGCCACACCCTCCTCTCATCCTCAAACCGCGAAAGATGCTCCTCACTAGTCCTCCTCTCGTACATTAGTTCAGCCTTCAGCCTGTCCACCTGAGATGGAGACAAACAGCACTGTTTCAGTGGTGGCAGACGTGTTTAGCGTATTTAAAAGTAATAGTAAAAGTAAAAGTCCTGCATTGAAAATCTTCTTTTTACATAAGTATTATCAGCACAATGTACTTTCTAGGTTCAATTTTAAAGGTGCTTATTATGCAGAAAATGTGTCTATGTGATTGTTATATTATTATATTATTCAATTATTAATAGAGATGCATTAACACGTAAGCAGCATTTTAATGTAATTGAAAGGTGAAGCCACTTTTAACTACTTTACATTTTGTTTTATAGTTTTATCTATAACAATGCATCATATTTTATAAGCTCATCATATTGTTATTTGTAAAATGTTTAATCTGCATAGTAATAATAATAAGTGTGAAAGTAGCATAACATGGAAATACTCAAGTGATGTACAAGTACCTCAAAACTGTACTTCAGTACAGTACTGAGTACTATGTGTACTATCCACCACTGTAGTGTTTCATTTTCATTACCTATGGCTGGCATAGGTGCAGAAAAAACATGTACCTGTTGTCTGAGTCCCAACACTGTTTCTGCATTTTGCCTCTGTGCCTTGGCTTCATCACTCTCTCCTCCCCAGACCAGATGAGTCTCCTCTCCGTCACGGTACACACAGGGACTGGGACCGCCTCTGCCTGCTCTACCCTGTTGGAGGGGGAGGCTCATGCATTGCCCCTTCATAGTCGCATTTCCAGGTAGAGAGTGTCCACTGTGATTGGACAGAGAGTCACGGAGGCGGGCTGACTCTTCTTCCAAACGGCCCAGTTTCTCTCGGAGCAGCTCCGCTTCACTCTTGCGCCTCTGGAGTTCATTCTCGCAGACTTCTAGCTCCAGAGATCGCGTCCGCAGGGCCGCCTGGGCCTCCTGGGATCGCACCTGGCTGGCTTGCAGTTCAGAACGGGCTTCCCTCAGCTGGGCCTTCAGGACCACAATGTCTCCGGCCTTCTGGCTGAGCTCCGACTGGATCTCCTTCAGCTGCTGCTTCAGGAGGGAGATCTCTCCTGACTTCTGACACACCTGAAGGGACAAGAGAAAGCGAGTTAGAGGGAGAGGCGGAAACACTAAAAATACAGAACAACCTGCTTCTTACGGCAGATTATAAACTGACATTTTGGATCTGCTTGCTCCTTAAAGGTAAACTTCAAATTCTTTCAAGCTTATAAGCTTATGAGGTTAATTTAAGCTCACTGTCACCTCTACTTAACACCTTTCTTTGGGGGGATTTTACGCTTTTATTAGTGAGTCAAGAGATAGTGAGAGAGGTGGGGAGATGCCGCAAAATTACCCTGCCAGACTTAAACAGGGATTGCAGTTCACCTAACAATTTTTTTGGGTCTGACTCTGACTCACCTCCCACTTTGTCTCTTCCAGACGTGGTCCCAGCTGGGTCTGCTCCCTCTGGATAGTAGCACACCTCCTTTCCAGCGTCTCTCTGTCCTGCAGCAGAGAGGAGAAGTCCTCCTGCAGCTTCTTTTTCTCTTGCTGCAGTTGAAATACCTGACAACATACAGAGATCCATGTTTTACAACTGCCTTACACACTGAAATAGACATGTACATCTAAAATAAGTCACAAGAAATGGCTGATGCAAGGTGAAATAAGCAGCTGCTCTTCTTGACTACAAACAATTTTAGGATTTTTTTCTTAAATAGATCAGCCAATTGTTGTGTGACTGTTTTTAAAAGTTTTGAAATATTTAGCATACCTGTAACTGTAGCACCTGCTGTGCCCTCTGGGCCTTCTGAGAGGCCTGTTTCATCTTTGATGCACAGCTCTGTCTCAGCTCCTCCATCTCTCTTTCACAGCGACGCTGCTTCTCCTCATACACCTTTCAGAGCAAAATACATGGTTAAGAGGTCAGAGGTTAGTGTTTGATCTGTGCTAACATCATATCAAGTTACTTATGTAGTGTTTCACCAGCCTCACAACACTGCTTTGGTCAGCGTTGTGAGTGGTGAGTGTCTTTATGTCCCACCTGGCAAATGGCAGCTTCATTCTCATCCAGATTTTCTCTGAGCTGCTGGAGCTCCTGGTCTCGTTCTCTCAACTTCTCCTCCAGCTCCCTCACTACCGCCTCGTAGCCCTCCACGGGTGGTGGCGAGTGGCCACAGGACCCGCTGTCTGACAAGGGCTGCCCGCGCCCACTTAGCGACCCTGAGCCAGTGCTCTTGCTGGATGAGGAACGTCCACTGTCTGAGTTAGTGTGACCATGGCTCCCACTTCCACCTGAAGTGTTTCGGCCCAGGCCTGTTACGGGCTCCAGCTGGCCCCCGGAGCCAGACCCGGAGCTGGAGCCCTCACTGGGGGCCAGACTGTAGCCTGTGCTGCTGTGAGTAGGGAGGCTGGAGAGGGAGTTCCTCCCTGAATCAGACATGGAGCAGGATTGGCTGCTCCGAGCATTGCGGCCTCCGCTGTAGGAGTTGCGCTTCCCTTCAGAGCTGGAACTGCCGCTACCTCCGATGCCACTCGTACCGCTGGCACTGTTGGATCCACCGAGGGGCAGCAGGAGGTTGAGGCTGGCCTGGCTCTCTGACAGACTGCTGCCCCCTGGCCGTGGTGACAAGTACTGCACAGAGTGACGATTCTTGGGAATGACAGGTTTGAACGCTGTAGGACGGATCAGCACTTTCTCCATGTTCTGAAAGTACAAAATTATTTAAAAAAAAACAGTATTAGTGATTGATAAAAGCTAAGCAGTGCTAATTAGCAACGGCTGAATAAAACTCATTAGAGTGGGGTGAGTGATATGCTGGCAGGTCATCCCTCCAGGCTCTGATTAGTTTAATTTGGTTTAATTGATATTCATGGGCTTCATTAGGCAATTTTCTTAATGATTTTCCTAACATCTAAGAAAGAGAGACAGCAACAGAGGGAGAAAGTGAAAGAGCAGAGGACAAAGAAAATCTGATTAAAGGGCAGAGAAACAAAGAGGGTGGGAGAAGAGTGGAGAAAGAGAGGAGACAAAGACAGAGGGGGTGAAAGCTCCTTGCGTGTTCTGTAAGCATTTTTCTTAACGATCTTCCTCAGGGTTCACTAAATGCGTCACTGATTGTAAGTGAGCTCCGACATTGATCATGATGTGTATGCAAGGTGAGTAGCTGTCGAATGATCCATCTGAGCCTGTGAGGCCAGTGATTAAGCTTCCCTCTGGATCGATGGAAATAAATAGCCAATTAGACAACTGAGGCAATTTGCTGTAAAACATGTCGGCACATGTTGCAGAAATGCTCATGAGTGCAGCGTATATTCTAGTGAGAGCAGAAAAAAAAAATTCCTTGCTAAGATATTTAATGTTCCAATGTGTAATATTAAGCTTTAGTCAGAGAAGACATTTTACTGTAAATGTCTTCAGATCACAGGTCACGGTCAGCTACCCAACTGCACTTATAGAGCTGGTAAGGATTCAGTGTCATGGTGAAAGGCACTTAAACACTTCCAGTAAGGAAGTGTTTCTACTTTCTATTCAACCCCACTGCCAAAGATATATGTAAATGCATACAAATACCTCACATACTTTATCAATGAAGGGAGTTTTGCTTAAAAGACTGTGGTTGAAAGTTCTGTAAAAAGCTTGTAAGTTGACCTTGAGTTAAGATGTTTGGCATTAATTTACTGTAGTTTCTTGTTACAGACAATAATATTGGCCATGTCAATGAATTGGTTGAGCTCTTGCAGTTATCAGTGTAAATATAGCGCAATCTGTTGTAGCCGACTGATGGATTTCTGAAGCAGATGCTGATATCAATATTCAGTAGTTTAAAAAAAGTAAAGAGATAGTAGTTTGGCATTTCTATACAGCAGGTTCTTGTTAGTTATTGGCCAACACCGTTACGATTTATCTGCAGTTAAGTATATCAGCCTGGTCCATTTAGCCATCTAAGAGGAGTATTCTTACCTTCTCTAACTGTCCCGACACTGGAATGAGTTTTGGAGGAGGCCCTCCAATGTTGCCGTTCAGAGTCCTGTTGTCCCTTTGGTCCTCCGAGTCACTGCAGGGGCTTGTAGCTGCCAGCACCAGGTTGTCATTCCAGTCTCCAATCACCACCTCATCACTCACATGCCCAAAGTTCCCATTAGTGCAACCACCTACTGCTCCAGCAACCGTTCCGCCGCCTGCCCCAGCGGAGTTACCAGGCCGGGGCTGCTTCTTGGTGGGCAGTGGTGGAGGCAGAACTTGGGCCTGAGGATGTGTTTGGTTGCTGATAACCAGCAGCTGCTCCAGGGAGCTGCCGCTACGTAGGGTGTTATCCTGGAGCCGGAAGCAGCTGGTAGCTGGCGTGGAGCGGCGTGACTTGGTTGTGAATTCACTGCCGGCCCGGCAGTGCCTCTCCTGGTACGTCCGGCCTGATATGAGACTGCTGACAGAACCCATGGTTGTCCCAGAGCTGCAGGGCCCACAGGGGCCAGGGCACGGGCCTGAGGGGGAGTGGGATGACAGCGGCCTGCACTGCTGGACGTCAAGACCTGGATTGGGGTGGTCAGTCACGGTCACAGGTAGTGCCTGAACCAGAGCCATGGCACCCTGACGGCGTCAGACACACCACACACTCTGATGGGAGAGAGGAAATAAGGACAACATTTTTAATTCATACTCTACATGCAACAGATGTGAATATTACACATGCTCTGTTGGAGAGTTATATCCATGCATACAAGTTTTTAAATTCAATATTAATGAGATATTATACCTCTTAATGACGTCACAAACAAGATTATGGCCCTTTAGCCCCGCGAAGACTTTATATAGCTCACCCAAATTATTTCTTCTTCTTTTTTTGACTGATTTATAATGCAAACATTTTACGTAGACTCAGGAATCAAAGCATACACAAAAAAGGCTGGCACTAGGACCCAGCAAAGACTGCTGCACAGAGTTGTGCTGTGGAGAAACCTGTGAAACTCAGCCACAGCAGAGTGGATCGTGTCTGCACAGACACACATAAAGATAAAGAGATGATGTGATAAAAACTGACAAGTAAAATATCTTTAAACTATTTTACCACAGTGTAGCAACACCGAGGGCTAGATTGTACTGAAGGTGATAAACTGGGCTTTCTCATTGATTTTTCTAAGTACAGAAATGTTCATACAGTTTAAGACACAAAAAAAGAAAGTGTTTAAATTCAAAACTATTATCGACCAGCAGCTGGTTTTACTGAGTTAAGATTTTGATTTGAGTTTACTGAATTTATTTTTCCCATACATTTCCAGAGAGGGATACAGCTTATAAGGACAGTAACTTCAGTAGATCTGTATAAGAGTGGACAGTTTGACTCATCAAACACAGGTGTAACTAATAATGTTAATGATGGCTGGATTCCATCTATGTGTCCCAGTTTCAGGACCCCACTGCTACACTTGAATGAAACAGGCCATCGTTAACGTTATCAGTAACACCTGTACGTTTCCTCTATGAAAAGTCAAAATGTCTGCTGCCTCTAAATTAAGTCTCAACTAAGTAGTAACAACATGCAATAAACAGTAAGTAGTTTTTATTGTTTTATCGTTCATTTCTTGCTTGATAGTTTGGAATTTATTTCCTCAATACGTTACTTTACGTACAAAATAGGTTTTCAGGTAAAATGTGTAGCCTGTAGAAGACCTGTAGTTGGTTTCAAAATCGCTAATAAAACGAAACGATAAATAATATTTAAATACAAACAACTAAAACTAATAGTAGTAATAAGCAATACTGAAACAAAAAAAACAAAAAGTAAACATCTGAAACAAAAAAAATAAAATTAAACATCTGAAACAATAAAAACTAAACTAAAACAAACAAACAAACAAAAAAATGAACTAAACACAGAAGCTCAACAAAAATACTAAACTATAATAACTCTGGACAGTGAGCCAGTATACAGAATACCAGGACCTTAAAACTGAACCTAAATGGAATTCAGCCATTTATAATTGTATTATTTTACACCTATACTTTCCCTACTACAGATGTAAAATGCATTAACTAAACAACTGCAACTGTTCTTGCAGTCACTAATGTGATTTGTACTTAGCATCTCAACCATATGTTAAAACCTTGTGAATGAGACTCATTATGTGGTAAATTGCTTTGCTCTCAGCTTTGAATTAAAGGGCTAATCATTCATGATTATCTTTAAATTGTTCATATTAAAATGACTGAAAACTTTGTAATATTTTCATTATTAAAATGTGACAGATTAGCTTTGAATACAAAATTATTACAATTAAAAACAATCTTCTTTGCAACAATGAAGCCAAATTAACTATTGATTTCAGGCCTGTTGCCACTCGCAAAACTCATTAGCTACAGCCACTTTACAGCTGTTTATTTGAAACATTTCTCCTGGGGGAACCCATCCTCAGACCCCCCCCAAAAGCTGATCCCTCATTAAATACACTCTGTATCTCTGGTGACGCCACTGCTAATTGTCAATGTCATTAGCAGAGCAGGAAGAGAAAAAAAGAGGATGGATTTAGTAAAGACTGGGGATGAAACAGACAGCGGGAGACAGAATGAGTCACGGTCATCACCATCTGCAGCTGCTCTGTGATTTTCCTGGATGTCCCTGTCTGAACCTGGTTAGCCGTCATCTATGTATTACTTCTAAAAGGGTTTGAAAACCACTCACTTTGCTGTTTCATGATCACAATGCACAAATGCCTATCAAAAGACCTTTGAAGAAATGAATAATAGCCTCACTTGGTCACAGCGCTATTTTTAGGATGAGAAACATGGATACATATTATTAACACAATAAGTGGCAGCAGATTAAGTCTTCCATTTGCAGATAGTATTATCAGTGTTAGTTGCCTGGGGTGACAGAGAGGGGACACATATCCTCAGCCTGCCGTGCCAAGCCGAAATCCGTCTGGCCAAGTGAAATAATCCTCGCCAGCTATGGCTGCACACAGTCTGCCAGGGCTAACACAATCATACAGACACACACAGCGGCGTGCACGTACATGAACATCCACACACACACACACACACACACACACAAAAAAAAGAATGCATAAACAGAGTACACATCATTCAAGTCAGCCCTGAATAAAAAAAAAAGCTTTGGAAAGAATGCCAATAAAGGCAGTGGAGTGATAGAGAGATGATGAACAAAGAGGTTTTTCTTTTGTTCTACAAAACGATTAAATCAGATTGCAGTTTATTGCCAGATCCCTCTATAATATGTGTGCTGCAAACTCTTTCACATTCACAAACAAACATTTAAGTACAGCACAATATTGCAAAACAACAGCTTCTGTTCTGGCAGCCTAGGGGCCTCAGTATGTTCAGTAAGCTCCAAATAAGGCTGTCGAACCGTCAGTCGTCCAAAATGGCCCCCTGGGGTATGCTTGAATCTAACTAGTTTGTACACTGTGTCATTTGACCACAGGCTGTTTACACCTGTTCCAAAAGGCCACAATAGCATAGAGGGCAGACGGATTGTACAAATAGTGATAAAGCTAGTGGCAGAAGTTGTTTGTAGTAGTGTTCGAAGAATGAAAAAGGAGAGTGAGAGAGAAGTTCAGTAGAGTGTGGAGAGTTTAAAAGGTGAAGAGGCCAACAATGGTCCAGTCCAAAAGTCCAGAAAGTGGTCATACTGTGATAATCAAATAAACCAAAGTAAGCCAGAGAAATGATATATCCCGTATGGCTGATTTACAAAAAACTAATTATGTATCATTTAAGGTGGTTTTGGGTTATATTATCTAGCACTACATGGGAACTGAGGAAAATACATATAGGTTTGGTCTAATTACTTGATGATCAGTCAGCCGGGCGGTTCAATTCCTGCCAGTTGACTCTGCATTGACTAAACTGTGAGCATGTCAGTGAGTGCGTGACAGGGATTGAGGGGGAGTTTAAAAAAAAGGAGACAGACATTATGAGTACACATGAGTCAAGGAGATAAAGATATGTGTGGTATGTGATCACTTCTCATGCCAAAATAATCAGGCCTCACAACCTCCTTTCACCTTTTATCCAGCCGTCCCCTCCTCTTCTTCACTCTCAGCCCTGACAAGGACCTCTCAGGCAGGGATAATAGAATTAACAACCCTCTGAGACCGTCAACTGTGACCCCCACCAAGACCTAACCCTGTGACCCCCTGATGAGTGGAGGGGAGCTGGTCTGATTCTGCCCTCCCACGCCTGTGACCTCCAAACGTCTGGTTTTGTTCTGGCTACTCGGGCAACAAATCCCAAAAGCTAATTTCTCCCTCTGATGTTGCTCACTGGTTGTTTCTTAAAGTTATTGAAGCCCTCCTCTCCTCCCCTTCTTTGCTGCATTCCTCTGACAAAGTAAAAAATACTTTTACCATTCCTCCATCTGCCCTCACCGCTTCCTCCACCTTCCTCATTACATGCATCCTCTTCTGCTGTCAGTAGCACAAGACAGGCAGAGAAAAAAACAGTCATCGTCACTAAAAATAGAAAACATCTCAAGTGCCTCAAATCATTCTGATAGTCTTTCATGAGGCGTTTCTCACAGCAAGGCATTTGATTCGATGTTAAAAAATAAACTCCAATAGTGTTGCAGGCAGCTATTATGAGGTCAACCTGGGGGCACTTTACACCACTTCCTGACACTCACACTATTAAATGATGCTGAATAGCTTTAAGGCAGCCTCACTGCTTCTGACAGGAACTGTAAATACACCAAGTGGTTTTTAGAGTTTTACCCCTCCACATGCCACCAACTGGCCCAGGATGAGTAAGAGCAGGACTGACAGAAGAAAGAGGTTCCCAGGTAGCCCTCTAACAAGATCCAGAAGTGGGGTCTGTGGCGGGGAAATAATCCCGTTATGATAAGTCTGTTAATAACGGCTGTATTACCCAGGAGAGGAAGCCCATTATTCTGCAGCAGCAGATCACCCTTTGAAATCACACGCAACCTCTGAGCTGTTCCGGAGACTCTGCTGGGCTCAGGACAGAGTTAGAAAAGCAAAAGTAAGGCAGAAGAAAAAGAAGTGGGTTTAGGGGTGAGAACACAAAGGCGGGCTGGGTGGGGGCGATGGTTGGGGGGTTTAGGGGAATTCCAATACCAGGTTGTCCAAAGAGAGGCTCCAAAGAGGCCTGAGTTCTTGGGAACACTGGGCATCTATAATCCTGTTTGGTGATTATTTGGCCAGCAGACAGACACAGAGGTCTGAGCACCTTAAGATCTCCTAGTAGGAAAATCAAATGTGAAGGCAGACATCATTTCCTATCTAATCCATCTCTTCTACTGCTGAGCGCCAAACACATTACTTGTGTCAGTTTTCTTTTCTCTACTTTATCATCTCCTTTCCACGTCTGCCTCTTTCAGATGTAAGGATAAGAGACAAAAAAAGGCAGTTGAAACCTGAACTGTGGCCTTTTGGCTAAAGTGACATTTCCAGGAGTTTCAGTTGATGTGAGCTATCACTGTGAAAACAAATCAAGCTTTAGCGTCCTCTGTCGTGTAAAACCAGAGAGGTCATGGGCGCATGTTGTCACTCTTTGTAGCAGCAGGATTAGCATTTCTCTATAGCAGCATATTTCTTAATCATGGTAAATGTAAACCATTATGTATCCATACATTAGTTACAAAACATTATAGGGCTGCATTTGATGACATTCTGATCAACTATGCTATAAAGTATTTTTAGATTCAATGCTGTAATCGTCAATAATATATAATAAATGCTCATCACAAGCTCCCAGAGCCAGATAAGACAACTTAAAATACCCAACGGTGCTCTATTTACAATGTTTATCTAAACAGTAAAGAAAAGGAAAGCTAAGAGGCTGAAACCATAATTCTTACACAATGAATGATGAGTAAGAATGTAAAAAAAGGATTACTCTCAATTTTCTTTAAATTTGTTAAACCTGCATTCATTTATTTTTTAGCACACAACATTGACATATTATTATGTCATATTATATATTATCATGTTATAAAGTTGATATGCTAAACCGTATTTACACATCCAGCAGACAAGGAGCAACATTAGCTGTGCTGCTTTAACCATTGGGAAAGGTGACATCTTCCTGACAAATTGCAATGTTTTCAGGGTCTGCCACCTCCTTCCTCCACTTTCATCCTTTTTTCCTGTTCCTAACTATTTTCACCCACATCCCTTTCCTCTCTTCCTTGCTTCCTGTGCTGGATTATTGCTCCATTGCTCTCCTGTCACTTGTTTCTTTTCCATCCCCCCTTTCCTACGACTCCCTGCTCACTGGTCTATGCAGCTAGATTTTCATCTACGCCTTCCTTAACAGCAACACCACAGCGTGACTAAACAAAGGCAAATCCAGTGTGACGACAAGAGCAACAGGTGGAAAGTATAAAATTGTCAGATCAGAGAAGGCACTGTATGGACGAGGGCAAAAGTATCAGCATGCAAGCGATAATATGAACCATTCATAAAAAATGCCTTTGTGAGCATTTGTTTAATGGGTGGTCACTGCAGTGAGTAGAGTTTCACTGAAAAACAGTAGTGAGGGGTAGCCAAACACTGAGTTTTCAAAATAAAGCAAGATATTAAAAGACGTGGTGAAGTTGAGAGCTTGTTCAGACCAGCAGAAATATTCCACTTAGGTATACAGAGCTTGGGTGGCCTTGATTAATCTCGAGACCAGTGATCCCAGTGGATGGAGATTGTGGGAAAGACAGACAGACAGACAGACAGAGAGGCTGAGGTAGAGAGAAAATGAACTAGGTGAGTCACAATAATCCTTGCTAACAAAAGAGAATCCACAAGTACAGACAAGGCAGCAACACACTGACACACACAAAACCTCAGCAAGGCAATCAGTCCACACCTAATCTACTCTCCCATTTATTTGTCACGCATCTACTCACTGAAACTCTAACAATAAAACTTCAAACAAGGCAAGAAAATGGTATTGGAGTGAAGTCAGCCGACTTCACTGTAAAATGAGAGTCTTTTAATGTTTTGCCAGAAGACCTGAGGTTATAATATGCCTCCATTCCAACACAATGACTGTCTGTCTGAGTGGTCGCTCACTGTCACCTTCCCCCACATGGCTTGGCCTTTAAGACTCGCAGTGTGATTGAGATTGCTGAATGCATGCAAACCTACTCAGTCCTCATTAACCCATCGCCTCAGTGCCAAGTCTCTTTTCACACAAACGATAGAAGAGATATTGTCCTCTTTGGCAAAGTAACATGGTTGACATTGTAGCTTAACAAAAGTAGTGAGTTCTTGCGTCCGGGCTGCTGCAGAGCTCTGACTTTATGAGACCAGGTTTCTGTGGTGACACAAAAGGAGTAATAAGCTTTCTAAAAAGTGAGTCTGTGCAGGAATAATTGGCAACAGGTCCTCCCACACGCACATTTTTTTCTTTTCCCCTTTTACAACCAACTTGTTGCTGTTTCAGACTTTCGCTTCTCCCTCTGTTTGGAAGCGTTGCAACGGCAGGCAGCGGAGGCCCACATTTTTCATGCACGGGGTGAAATTAGATAGAGAGACAAGGGGAGCGGGGAAAAGGAAGGAAGGAAGAAAGAGAAAGAGTGAGTGAATGGGTGAATGAGAGAGTGAGTTTTGTGTGTGCGTCTGACAGTCTGATAGTCTGACAGTGGACAGGTTGGCTCTTTAGCATCTCAAAGCATCTGGCCTCAATTCAGACCTGAGAGACTGCTAGAGAGCTGGGTGACCGAAGCCTACATTTTTTTCTTTTTCTCAATCACACACATATAATGGCCGAGAAACTCCCTGTGGGGGTTGAGAGAGAGAGCAGCCAGCAATCTCTTGAAACTGAATGACATGAAAGTAGCTACATAGCCCTGTGAAAACACTATGGTCATTTGGGGACACAGACTGTCAATCACATACTTATTTATGAGTCCAGTGTGTTACTTTTACAATGTGTAGTTCTATTTATGAGTCCTGGTAGTTCCTCCACAGAGACCATCGGCTGAGGTTGCATGCACATTTTGCAAACGTAAAATCTTTACCATAAGACAAAGCATGTCCATGTCAAGCTTTGCAATGTTGTATGTACTTAACTACTGTATACATTACAAATAAAACTGTCATCTGAATGCCACTCTTTTGTCTTGAGAAAAACCAGGGCTGGGAATCATCTGACATTTTTTGATACTAGTGCCAATAACATACCAAATTTGCAATAACAATCCCTCATAATTAAACTACAGCAACCAGTGACAAATAAAAGGAGGTTCAAGTAGTCAAGTACTCATCCCAAAGTCCAGTCCAGAAGTTTAGGATCTCTAGGTGGTCACTGAAACCTCCCTTTGTGAAACTAAGCTATAGCAAAAGTTCAGTCAGGAATACTATTCTTTTGCATATAGGCCTGTAGTAAATTTGTCTTTCCATCCTGCATTCACTCCTCACATATGCTCACGCTTTATTTCTTTACTGTCGCTATTGGGGGGCTGTTGATATCAGCTGTTCTCATCAGCTGTTCTCATCAATCCAATGGCAAAGGGACATACCTGCATCGTTAGCCTATCACATTGCGACTGTATTTTTAAATACGATTCTCTCTGTCTGTCTTCAGTTCATTCATGCTGCAGTCTTCACAGATTCATCAGCTTTATTATTAAGAAGCCAGAACCATAGATCAGCATTTTGGGGAGTAGGCTATGCTAAATATGGCGCTACAGCCAGCAGCCGGTTAACTTAGCTTAGCATAAATACTGGAAACAGTCTTGCTCTGTTAAATGTTATTAAATACATCTACCAGCATCTCAAAAGCTCACTAATTAATACGTTATATTTTGTATGATTTTTTTCGGGGGTTGTGTGTGGACTATTTCTGAGAGCAGTGACTTCCTGGTTGTTTGGCAACCACCTGGTGATCAGAAACCGCCTGATCAAATAATACATAATGAGTAAATAAGATTATGAATCTGACCAGTCTTTCACTACTTGACAGTTTTTGATACTGGGTGCTGTGGACGGATTTCAGTTAGCACCAAAAAGTGTTGAGTTTCCATATCCAGCACTAAACAGTACTGGAGCTGAAGAGTGCTGGTTTACAGTCAGCTGGCATAGGAGGAAATAGAGGTAATAGTATGTGAAAAGGGGGACGATCTGGCTGACATTCCTCATCCGTTCCAAATGTTGGATTTTCCAGGAGATTTTCCAGCCACTGACAGTTATCCAGCGGCGGTCAGTGGTCAGATCCGCAGACACTGGAAATACCAAGAATGTCGGTGGTAGAGACACAGGGATTAGTCTGGCCAGTGGACTACTGTTTGTCAGGATCAATGACCAGTTCAGCATTAACTCTTTAACATGGACTTAATACAATACTTGGGGGCAACTACAACCTCTTATAAGTGCATGAGCAGGTCATTTTGTCTTTAGCTTTGATGTTTACTGGAGTATATTCTGGAAAATCCAGGTGCTCAGGCTGTTCTGACTTCTCATTGTCCTAAATGTGGAGAGAAGAGTAAAGTTTTCCCTCCTAAACTTCCCTTCCTCCCCCCCCTGCTGCTTTGGCTGTATGAACAGTGGAGGGCCATTGTTTCAGTTTAACTGAGGGCAGAGAGCAAAGAGAAGGAGGCTGTTATCTCACACTGAAAGCAACAACACTTTGACTGACAATGTGACCTATAATGTGAGGGTGAGCGAGGGAGGGGGCAGTGACAGGAGCCTCGATTGTAGCAGAGCGGTTTACCAGGCTTCAGTGAGGAAAAGTAGGCCACGATATCTGAAATGGCTCAGCAAAGGTGTCACAGCTTTCGTGTAAAAAAAAAAACCCTGATCGTCGCTGAAGCAGAATATAACACACACACACACGATCAGAGCTACTAAATAAAGCCAGGCAAATGAGTTCCACAGAAGCTATTACATAAGCAGCGACGCCTCAGTTTAACTGTGCCAGCCTCGATGTATAATTCACTTCCACTCATCTGAGAAAATATCTGACATGGCAAAGAAGCACATGTGCAGACATATTCAGACATACTGTCCGTGCCGCTGTAAACAGAAAAAAAAGAAAGATGGAGGGGGGACAGACTGACGTGGAAAACACTCATTCAGCAAACTGAATAGAAGCCAGGCCGACTTCTAATCTCTCGCTGTCTCTCGGTCTTCCTGTGTTTCTGTCTCTCTCTCTCTCTCTCTCTCTCCTCTTCTCTCAGAGATCTCCCTCCTTCAGTACTTCACCATTGCTTCCTCAAACTAGAGGCAAATTTACATAATATACCTGGCCATGACATTTAGACTCGATGTGGATCACTGGAAATATGCTCTGAGGATGGGAAGTCAAAATCGGAATCCTTTTTCGAATAATTTAACCAAATTTTTTGCCTAGTTTTGTTTCCTACTTGTGCTGAAAGGGTGTATGGGTTTCAATGCATATGTTTGTCAGCCGCTATGTGAACATTCATTCTGCCACAGCTAATTGCTTCCCACCTGGGGGTCTGTGCTACAGCTGCATGAATGTAAGCCAAACACCAGTGGAAATATTAATTCCTACATTTATCATTTAGCAAGTATGAACTAAAAAATAATCTATTTTTCTTGCATGCATGTGCACAACTTCTTAAGTTCTTACTCTAAATCATGAGACGTTAGATACATTTTAAGCAAGCGACTCTGTGTCGTCCTTGTCTTGGAGTAGCCTCACTGTAATACTGCATTTTTGGCAGTTGTTTAATTGTTGTTGTAGTCCACACAAGTTTTTGTTCTTTTGAAAGATGACAAGAGATACTATACATGAAGAGAATTGAAAGAGCAGATGTGTTGTATGTGGAGTTCGAAAAAAAGCAAATCCACGTTTTTTTTACCGAAAAATCTTGGAGCTGGATCCAAAATGGAACGCAGCTATCCAAAAACTAAAGGGAGAAAGAGAGGCAAAAGTTCCACTTCCTTTTATTACTTTACTATCTTTTGAATAATCATAAACCACACCACACACGCACACAGCACAGGCATGAGTCACATGCTGGAAAGGGTTGAAACTATGTAAATCCTGGGCCAACACGTGACACACATTTACATCATTTGTTTTGGATCAGAGGGCATGATGAGGTAACCTATCTTCTCCTCAATCCTCCTCTCATCTCTGTACCCTTTCTCACGCTCCCCCCACGTCAACCCCCTTGAGATTTAAATTTACGTACGTTTGCGTCTCGTACACCCCTGCCTGTTAGCAGCCACTGTGTTTTAGTTGAGAACATCAGTCTGGGTAATTACAGTTTCTCACCCTCCAGCGTGTTTTCAAACGAAACCCAAAACATGACACGGCTCAACCGCGACCAGCTAGCTACAAAAGAGTTGAGCGAATGGACGGCCCTCCCATAAGCCGCTCCTGACTATAAACATATCTGGGCTGAACACATCACTGGCCATACAAACTTGATTGGAGAAACATACAATATGTGGCCCAGGGCGCAGCGAGGAGGTCCTGTAATTACACGACGTAAGGAAACAGAAGAGAAACAACAGCGGCCTGTGTCTCGCCAGAGTGGCTTCGTCATCAAAGAAACACAAAGATTTATTTTCAGTCTGCGGATAAAAACCATGTTTTTGTAGGCAGGGTCTACACTTCTGAGATGCAGCCTAGATTGTCTGATAAAAATATATATGGCTGCCTCATGATCTTGCAATGTGGTGCAGACAGATTGAATTACACCTTCCCTCCTCCCTTCCTCCTCCTTTCACTATTCTTCCTCCTCCAAAAGCAACTGTCGCAGAGGGTGGACGCTTTCCTCAAGGGCTGAA
>NW_023339751.1:11137985-11138228 GCF_004916995.1 Morone saxatilis
CTCCTTCAGTACTTCACCATGCTTCTCAACTAGAGGCTTTACATAAATACCTGGCATGACATTTAGCTCGATGGGATCACTGGAAAATAATGCATCTGAGGATGGGAAGTCAAATCGGAATCCTTTTTCGAATTATTTAACAAATCTTTTTTGCTAGTTTGTTTCACTACTGTGCTGAAAGGGTGTATGGGGCTTTCAATGCATATTTTGTCACCGCTATGTGACATTCATTCCTGCCACAGC
>NW_023339751.1:11138370-11138594 GCF_004916995.1 Morone saxatilis
ATTTTTAAGCAAGCGACTTGTGTCTCCTTTGTCTTGAGTAGCCTCCTGTAAATACTGCATTTTGCAGTTGTTTTGTTGTGTATCACCAGTTTTGTCTTTGAAAGATGAACAAGAGACTATATAAGAGAGAATGTGAAAGACAGATGTGTTGTATGTGGAGTTACGAAAAAACAAATCCACGTTTTTTTACCATCTTGGAGCTGGATCCAAAATGGAACCAGCTA
>NW_023339751.1:11138745-11141653 GCF_004916995.1 Morone saxatilis
CACACACACACACACAGGCATGAGTCAACATGGCTGGAAAGGGTTACGTATGTAACCTGCAACACGTGACACACATTTACCTCATTTGTTTTGGTCAGAGCAGATGAGGTAACCTATCTTCTCTCTCTCTCTCATCTCTGTCCCCTTTCTCACTCCCCCCCACGTCACCCCCTTGAGTTAAACTTTACGTCAACGTTTGCGTCTCGACACCTGCCTGTTAGCAGCCACTGTGTTTAGTGAAACGTCAGTCTGGGTAATTACAGTCTTCTCTCCAGCGTGCTTTCAAACGAAACCCCAACATGACACGGTCAGACCGACAGCTACTACAAAGAGTTGAGCGAATGGACGGCCCTCTAACCGCTCTGACTATAAACATATCTGCTGACACATCACTGGGCCATAACAAACTTGATGAGAAACTACAATATGTGGCCCAGGGCGCACGAGGAGTCCTGTAATTACACGCGTAAGGAAGACAGAAGAGAAACAACAGCGGCCTGTGTCTCCCAGAGTGCTTCGTCATCAAAAGAAACACAAAGATTTCTTTTGAGTCTGCTGGATAAAAACATGTTTTGTACAGGTCACACTTCTGAGATGCAGCCTAATTGTCTGATAAAAATATATATGCTGCCTCATGATCTTCAATGTGAGTGCAGACAGATTGAATTACACCTTCCTCCTCCTTCCTCCTCCTTCCTATTCTTCCTCCTCCAACTGTCCAGAGGGTGGGACAGCTTTCCTCAGGGCTGAAATTTCAAATCAATACCCCAACAGTCTGTAATGAGCAGATTACCCAGGGTCAGGATAAGAAAACCTGGGCTCACACGTTGCCAAAAACTCATCATTCAACCTCAACAAATCCCAGCTACTGGGTCTGTTGGTCCCTGCCTGTGTGGGCCAAAAGTCTCCAGGGTCATTGAGAGCAGCTACAGTCATAGCAACTTTAGAAAAACAACTTAAAGCCAATGCCAGTTAGCTGACTCTGAATCACCCAGCTGCCTTCAATCTCTGGCAAAATGACAAGAAGCCAAGTTTTCCAGGGATTCTTTATCATTATTTGAGCATTCAGATCTCAGTTTAAACAGATTTTTGTAGTCCGCAAACTTTTTTGGCCTTCACTGGCATTCCTAAACTAGTTTCCAGTCCTGTTAAAATCAGTGTTTCCATGTGAATGGGCCTGCCAGGCAACTTTTGTCTCAAACTCTTTCCGTTACACACCTTCCATTATTGGCATTTCCGCAATTGACACCCTCTTAAGTGGATGCAAGGCGCTCGTGAATCCAAAGTTTCCTCAAGCAAATTTGTCTTCATGTAATAGAAGCCAAAATGGGATAAAGAGCAGGGTAAAGAGAGCCTAAGTTTGGAGAATATAATACACACACACACTTTTGCAGACACATGCACAAACACACTCTCACTCCATACTCACCCCAGTGAGAGCCCTGCATCGCTGCCTCCACTTGTCTCCGTCTCTCTTGGAAAAAAATGTAAAAATCACTCCAGTCTGTGTTGGCTCAGATTCTCCCCCGTCTCTCCTTTCTTTTTCCCCCGTCGTTTACCTGTTCTCTCTCTACAATACTTCAGCTTCCTGCTGTTGCCTTTGCGACACACCAGGACTTCATATGCCGACACGAGGACTTTCAAATGGAAGCCCCCTTATTTTCCTGTCCTGTCCTCTCCTCCTCCTCTTCTCTGTTCTCACTTCACTCCACTGTTCCTCTTCTCAGCTTTCCTTCCCTGCTATCTGCCTTAGCACCGCCTCCCCCTCCTCCTTCTCATTCCTCCCTCCCCTCTCTCACTTTTGTCTGCCAGCCCCCTGCCTCTAGTTTCCCTCTTTTAACACACACACACACACAACTCTCCTCTGCCTCTCTCTCCTCCCCCTTCTCTTTTTAGCCTGAGCTTCATCCATCCCCTTCTCTTTCACACATATTCTCTGCGTCGACACAATCCTGCGTCAGATTGAACATTTTTGGAAATGTTATCCACTATTTCTGTTTGGTGGATGTGTTTGAAAGCAGAATGGCCCAAAGGCGTCAGAAGAACACCTCCTCTTAACCCAAAATTTTAACCTCTGTCCTTTGGCTAAATAACAGTGCAGTTACACCCATTTGTGCAATTATCAAACAACACCGACCACATCAGGAGCTGCAGCAGCTACACAGAAGGGGGGGCGGGTCAATTGACTCAGATGGGGTAAATTACATAACATGTTTCTGCTCATCTTTGCACATTCCCCATGCTCTCTTGTGCACATGAAGGTGAGCACGAGTATTATTAGGCAGGTAACAGAACGCAGGGAGTGAATGAGTGTGAATTGAGGATTGATTGAGTGATGTGTTGAGAGGGTGATGGTGGAAAGAAAAGTGTGTGTGCGGTGAGATTACTGGAGCTATATTAAGGCTGCAAATAGAGACTATCTTTATAATCAGCTGATTCTTTCTGCCATTTTATCTGACACAGTCGCTTTTACCTTCATTATGGCCTCAGTATGAACATGAGTTGTCAAGAGTTGGAACAAAGAAATGTTTTTTTTATCTCAGGATGTTCCTCTTACAAAATCTTTGCAGTTTGAAGAGGTTGAAGTGTCTCATATTATCTAGTAGTGTTTTGCCTGATCAACAGTCCAAAAGACATTATACTAAAAATAATATGAAACAAAGAAAAGCAGAAAATCCTTGCATTTATGGCGTGGCTCTTTAGATGTCACTGACCATTAGCTAAATGAAAACCCTAACTGGGATGGATTTCACATTTGGTAAAGATACCCATGGACCACAGGGGGAGGAATCCTGATTCCCTGACTTTTCCTCAAACACTTCACTCTGTCCAATACTTGTTGTTTATGACCAAGTACCTGCAAAACTAATGACATTCCCATTGGCCTCAGCTGTAGTTTCTGTTTAGC
>NW_023339751.1:11141753-11142015 GCF_004916995.1 Morone saxatilis
TGTGTCTAAATACAGCCTCACAGACACATTCTCACAGCATGGCTGTAAACAATTATTTGATGACCAGAACAGTTCAATTGTTTTTCCGTTAATTCAACTTTTGATTAAATTACTAATTGTTAAAGCGCTAAGCTATTTATAAATCACACACACTGCTCTTGTGTGGTACACAGCAGTAAGCACTCAGTTTATTGTTGTGTGCTTCCATGGAAAACCAGTAGGAGGGCTGAGTAATGCTGGAAGAGAAGGATGAGTGTGTGTG
>NW_023339751.1:11142042-11142241 GCF_004916995.1 Morone saxatilis
GTTTGTGTGTTTGTGTGTGTCTTTTCTCTCTCTTTACTGGAACTTCCCTGTACCTCCCTCTGTGTCCCACGGTGGTATAACAAGTGAGAAGAGAGTTCACTTCTGCTCTCTGACCTGGCACTTTACTGCCATTAACACAGCCCACCTCTCCATGCTGAAAATACAACACTAGAAAGCTTTTGAGTCTTTTATGTGTGTG
>NW_023339751.1:11142322-11143104 GCF_004916995.1 Morone saxatilis
GAGAGTCAGCAAGAGTTTCTATTTCGGATAATAACTTACAAACTAAGTGTATCAGTTCAGTGTAACATGTTAAACCCTCATGAGTCAGCACAAAGCAGGAGGCTGAAAGAAAAGTAGGAACAGTTTAAACTTGTTTATTAAGTGGACTTTTAGAGGGACGAAGAATATCACACTCACAGTAGAGACAGTCTACCACTTCTACCACACTTTCTGTATCTTCACTCATATCACACATTTTCTCTTTTCACCCTTCATTTATCACCTTCACTTATCTCTCTACTAGGTGTCAAACAACCGAAACAGGTAACTGATGAGGGGAAACACATAATTGTGTTTGAAAATGAGTTACAGACAAAACATTTTCTTTTAAATCTGATGAAAAATTTTATGAATTTAAGTCAAATGACCCTCCTTTTAGCTCTGTTTTTAATCTCTACCAACTCAAAGAATTTTGTCGCGCTGCATTGTGACTGACAGAGATGGACATTCGATCCCAATGTGTTGGTATGGGGCCCTCTGGTAATTCACCTGGTTGAACACTCACCTCATGTACTAAGACTGAAGTCCTTACTGCAGCAGCTCACCTTTTACTGCCTATCTTAAGCTGTCACAGTCAAATAAAGGTTGGGATTTGTGTTTTATTATGTATTTATAACAATATGATATCATAACAGAAGATTTGTGAGTGTGGCTGTCACTAACTTTGCCATTTGGTGCCGGGCAGGTAGCATACAGCATATCATAGTTCATCAGAGCTTGTGAAAACAGCTGCTTGCTGCTGC
>NW_023339751.1:11143178-11143674 GCF_004916995.1 Morone saxatilis
GTAGAGCTGAGGGGAGCTGCAGAGGCTGATGATAATTCTTTGTCATAACAAGTGACCCCTATCACATTGAACATAGTTATTTTATCTATTGTTAAAATAAAAATAGGGCAGATTTAACTTGTAAGAAACATGTATCAAGCAAAAATAAGGCACTTTGGAGGACTCATAGTGAGTTCTTTGTATTTTGAAAGTGACCTTGCCCAAGCAGGCGGTCGGTATCGTTGTGGGACAGCTAATGAAGGAAGGGGACAGCTGGGCTGGGACAGTCTGAGCTGGAGTAGAGGAAAGACGGAGAGCAGAGGAGACAGCGGATCTGTAATGGAGACGGTGGAAAGAAGAGAGGAAGACAGCTGCTTCTGTGTTGACCACACATTATTATCACCCCACATATCTTACAAACACTGCCCTTCACTGAGAGGCCTTGAGCTGATAGAAACGATAAGGAGCTAATGTCAAGATTCTGCTCGTGGCCAAAAAACAAAACAAATAAAAAAAC
>NW_023339751.1:11143752-11143922 GCF_004916995.1 Morone saxatilis
GTAGATTGGATTGCAGAGTGTAAAGAAAATTTGATTTGTGGCAGAAGTAAACAAACGCACCTTCCCTGACTTATTTGCTGTCACCCAGCTGCCGTATGGTACAACACGGGCTCAGCCGCAAATTCCTGACCCCTTGACCCCCTCATCTCCTCCTCCTCCTCTACTCCCTC
>NW_023339751.1:11144022-11157825 GCF_004916995.1 Morone saxatilis
CTATCCCCCGTTCGTCACAAGTCGGCATCTCAAGACACAAGATGCCACCCTACCCCCAAGCTAATGCTGAACTAAGAGCCATGTTCAGTGACAAAGTAGGGAAAGAGGTTTGAGAGACCGCAGTAACATCTAAGAAATATACAGCAGTGAGGACATCATCAGTTGTTTTCAGTTTGTCCAAAGAAACATTTAAAACAATGTAAATTCTTCCAAAGCAAAGTTATAATGGAGCTAATATGCAGTAAATGTGAGACTAAGAATGTGCTTCCTGCTTCTAAATGAACCTACAAAGTTTAAAGAACCAACAAAGAAGGCTTTAAAAAAAAAATGAGGTAACAAGACAGTAGAGCTTGGTGATATATTGATTTTGGTTTTAATGTAATATCCTTAATGAGCTTAAATTGTGTTTTCCTGGTTTTATGGGCTGCATAAGAATCAAAACAAGTCTCTGAGCTCACTTCAGCAGAGAGAAAAAAGCAATGAATTGTTTCTCTTTCTCAAAATACTCTCGTGTAAATATCTTACAGTAACATCACAGTAAAGATTACAAGTGACAAGGTATTAAGTCAAGTTTGTTTTCATCAGTATTGCCACCACCTGGTTTCCAATAATAGAAAACATTAGCTCTTTTGTATACTGGAAGGTTTTATCTTCTTTTCCCAAAAATGCTAATTTACCTTCCCTTTTTCATTTATTCTTTTTTATCGTCTGATCTCACCCTTTTCTCTTTGCTTCCTCCCCACAACCTCTCCAGTCTAGCAGCCAATGAGGTAATCAGTCAGCTTGTTACAGTCTGATAAGTGATACGATACAACTATTGATTTTGGCCCCTGTGTCCCGGTGCAGGGGTCAGTCCTGCCACATCGCCTGGCTGCCAGTTCGAGCCTCAGAGCTGTTTTCAGGAACCACAAACAGATGCTGACTGGGCTCTTTCAAAGCTATTGTCACAAAGAGACAGACTGTAGGTTTATGGACAGTCACACTGACAGATTTTCCTTCATACAGAAAGTATTGTCAAGGCAAATTGTGTCAGCTGGAGTTTGATCTTGTGTTTCGGCTGCACAGGAAACCAGCTATTCAGGTCGGACTTTGATCAACAATGGATGAAAACATCACATGGCTCCCACAGGAATGGAGGGTATATCTGTCAAAAGTTTAATGACATTACCCCAGAATACAAGGTAGAGACTGTTATCCTGTCCATCAAAAAGAGACAAAAGCAGAGAAGAACAGAAGCTCAACCTTTTCACCAAACATCATCGGCTTTAAATATGCTACGAAATGCAAATTTAATTTGGAAAACAGAACATAATGGACCTTTTAAACTAAATCAATATAATCAATTTAATTCAGACAAATCCCTTAAAACATGATTATTAATTCAGCTTTAGATTTCCTTATAGCTCTGATGTGTCTGATAAATTAAAAAAGCTCAAATAGCAGCTATATGGAGCAAACATGAAATAAAATCACGTGTTGTTCTGCGTCTGTCAACAGAAAATCTCACAAAGTTATGAATGGATTTCCATGAAATCTGGAGGTCAGTTAGGCTTTAGGCCAACGTACGACTGATTAAAGTGGCAATCAGGATCTGGGATTTTTGCCATTAGATGATTATTGTGTTTCAGCCATTTGAGGCCTGATTTGATGGCCATGTGCCGTGTAGTTGTTACTGTGTAACACAACCTGATCATCTGAGGCTAAGAACGGGGTAAAGAAATCAGTAATGGAGTGAGCCCCCGCAGGAGGACAGATGGTCAGGGTATTCCCTGAGGTTGGGGGTGGAATTGGTGAGATAACAGGGTGGAGGTTAAGTTTATTCAGATGCCCTTACCATCTTTAAATAGTCAGGGGATCACCAAAGTCAGGAGGATTCATCCACTGACAACCATGAATGTCTACACAAAATTTAATGTTAATCCATCCAATAGGTGCAGAGATATTTCAGTTTGGACCAAAGAGTGGGGCGTGGAGCCGAGAACAGAACGAATGAAAAGAGATTGGGTACTAAGAAGATAGGTTGATCGTGAGATAGAGGCCACATGGTACTGTTGGCACGGTTTACAGGTACGCACACACACACAAACACTATACATAGATCAGACCCAGGCCCGATTGTGGTCAGCTTTAGATCTTTTAATTTCCATAAAACCCACTTTAAGGTGAAAACACATGACCTGTGATGCTGTAATGATCTCTGCAGGGGTTGAAGCTCACGAGCTCACACACAAACATACCAAACCTCCTTTTCTGTGAACTATCTCTAATCAGGAGATGACATCTCACCCTGTATGATGGGCTGATGTGAACCCATCGGTGCAGATTAGATAGAGATTAAGAATCTTTTAGATCGCTGGTGGATAGATTACATCGCTATAGCAGCATATGTCCTCACTGCAGGGACCACACTTTATGTGAGTACAATGACACTATGATTTAGGGTTGTACTCCCACAGGGTGCTGCAGTATTAACTTCAGTTCAGGGTGTTATTAAGGTTATTGAGCCTGTGTGCCTTGGTTTCACTTTATTAACACAGTGCTTCTGACGGTATAGTTATTGGGGAACTCCAGGTCTCTACTGTGTTTAATGCCGTATTGATGAGGGAGGAGTAAAGGATGGTGAAGGAGAAAATAGCTGTCGTCACACAAAAGGCGTGGCTAAATCTGTGCCAAGGTGACCCTTACAGAATGAAACAGGAGAGAGAAATGTTCAGCTCAGGCCTGAAAGAATGACAGACACATATTAGACCTATACAGTATAGGGGCGAGCAATGGGGACAGAATTTGTCATATGTTGTGATATGCCATTTTATATTTTATTAGAAATAAATTAAATACAGCTGCTACTAACCATTTTTTTCTTTTTTGAGTAATCTGCCAATTATCTTAAATTAATCAATTAATTGTTTGTATATTATAAGTCCAATGTGACATCTTCAGAACATAAAATTATTGTTTTGGTCATTTTTAAACCAAAATTATCTGGTTGCATGCAATGTATAGAGCTTTTCTCTGAATCATTGTAAACTAAATATTTTGGAGGTGACAAAACAGACAATCTGAATAGCGGGCTTTGGGAAATTGTGAAGTTTGTGCATTCTTTCTACTAAACTACTAATCAAAAAAGAAAATCAAGAAAATAATAACCAGATGAGCTGATAACAATAGATAGTTGCAGCTCCAGCAACCTCTACAACAAGACATATTTTAGTGATAGCTACCTCTGTATTAAGTGAAAAATTACCCCTCCCTAGACATATCTGTTCAATAATAGAGCTGACAAGTCAACAGCACAGTTTGTACACCAGAATAGAATCAATGGGAATAGTAAAATACGACCCAGGAATAGAGCAGTCAGGTAATGCAATTTCTATGTATCTCTCTTTCCATTTTCGCTGTCATTAAGCGAACACTCACAATGTACTCTGTGCCCGGCACTTTGTCGGCTGCCGCTGTCGTTTTTCCAAGAAAGTGGAAAGCTGCTTTGTTGCCATAATATGCCCTGTGTGATGCTTGGCCCACTTTCCAGCCTGCTTTCATTGTGTAAGCACACATACATAAAACATGATTTGCCGCTTCAATTTCTGACTTTTATTCAACAGGGATTTGGTGGCAGACAACATCAGAAGCCATGAAAAGCGGAGCAGAGCAGCGGTGAAATGCAACTCTCCCTCTGATCCTCCGAGGTAGCAAGAGAAAGACAGAGAGAGAGAGAGAGAGAGAGAGAGAGAGACAGAGAGCTGGCTACGTTACAGAGAACAGCGTTTAATCACTGACCTCTAGACTTACAACTGAAGACAAATGGCCTTGATTAATGAGGGCCATTCATCTTATAGGTTACAAAAAAACAAAACATTGGGAACTGCATTTGCTGCTCTGATAGATCTATCTGCTGTATATATTAAACTCCAGTCCAGTTTGCACTTTACTTCTAATCAAGGAGCTCAGGTCAGGCTCGGTGCAGATCCCGTACTGTTCACTAGAGGGCAGCCTGCCTAAGTAACTGTAATGATAGCTGTTAGAATTAAAACTGATCTGATATTCAGGGAAACACTGTTGTTACAACAAATAATAGAAGTTATAATCGATTTTAAGACCTCCTGTATAAAACTGGGTCATTTCTTCACCTTTATCCAGCAATGTTTTATCCAAGAACAGCATGAACACAGACCAAAGACAGTGGTGGGAGAAGCACTGAGATACCTTTCTTGAGTAAAAATACCTTAAATTTATTAGGTTGTTAATACTAATGCATGAATTTATAAGCAGCATGTTACTGTTGTAGCTGCTTGAGGTGGCGCTAGTTTATCTATTTAATATACAGTTCCAGAAGAAAAAAATTATTTGTATTTCATTTTTGGACTTTTCTCTAATCTGTCCTTATATTGTGAAATAGTGGTTAATTTTCAAACTGTGTTTTAATTATATCATCTGAGAAATTTAGAGGAGAAATCACTCTTAGACACCTGACATTTAACAACTAGGCACTGCTTCTTTTTTTTTAGATAAAAGGTCATAATCCAAAAAGGTTGGAAACGTTTAGTTGAAAGTTTAACAATCTGTTTTGTTTTATAAGTTCATCAAATGGTTTTTATGTAAAATCTTAATCAGATAAATCAGAGCTATCAGGTAAATGTAGTGAAGTACAATAGCTGATCAGGGCAGTACTAGAAGTATAAAGTAGCATAAAATGGAAATACTTTAAACTGCATCTATTCAAGTATAGTACTTGAGTAAATGTACTTCCACCACTGCCTCTTCATGTACAGTACTCGAGCCTCCCTAAAACGAAACAACTAATCGATACAGTCCTCCTCTAACTCTCCTGCTCTGTAATGTTCCTCTAAGATTTCAGATCTTAAGTCGTCCTTCTTGGTGGCCAGATTAGATGAGATGACATGAGATCTGGAGGAGGGAGAGGAGGGGCGGCAGAAGCGGTGGGTCAAATCTATCACTGTAACCAATCTTAAGTGCATGCAGCAGCTGATGCTCAGCCACAGCCAACCTCTACTATGAAATTTATTTAACTAGAAAAAAAAGGATGATCTTGCATGTTCACAGACAGCTGAAGACTAATGAGGGTCTTCTGGGGGGGGGGCGGCTGTGAGACGTGGGCAAGAGGAGCAGAAGGAGACTACACAGGAGAAATAAAGAGAGAAGGGGGGAATTAACAAATGAGAAAAAAAAGACTGTAGGAAAGTTTTCATTTGCCTTTTCAGCGCTTCAACCACAGTCAGAGCCAAAAGCTTTGTCTTGGCTTTTGTCTGTCTCCAGCTCTATCAGCCTGCTGCTGTTGTTGTAACAATTTGTCTGTCTGGAGGATGTGAATCATCTCCTTTCATTCACACACTTTGTCTCCTCTCATATTATTCTTCTTGTCTTTTTCTTTTCTTCCATTATTTCAAATACATTTCTATGCACAGATTCAGTCTTCTCAGCTCAAAGGAGAGGGAACATAGTGTGCATGGGAAATGTCGCCGAAAGGGGGGGGACTAGCAGATGAGAGATCTACACATATTTCACAGAAACACACCGAAGCACCTGTCAGCAACTGGCTACACTTGAACTGTGCATTGAACTTAAACGTGGGGAAAAGCTGAAATGAGACAAACAGCATGAGAGCAGCTGCTGTCGTGCTTCACGCTGACTGCATAAAACTGAAGGATTTTTGTCTCTATCATGTTTCACCATCCATGACTACCGCAGGATGGTTGGTGCTGTCACAAGAACACATGGGAACCCACCTGAGGAGCGTATGTAGTTCTTTTTTTGTGCACAGACCAGTGGTGGAAGAAGTACTCAGGTTGTTTACATGCATTTACAAGCAAGAGGGCTGCATTCAAAATCTTACTTTAAAGGTGTGATAAGTGATTCTGGAGGAATCCCATACTATGACAGATACCAATGATATAGTGTGAAAAACGACAAAGCAAGTGATGTTAGCTATGTTGTTGGTTTGTCACTAAAGTTGCTGAGCGGAGGACTTCAAAACTGTAATCGAGTTGCCACAGAAATGCCCCTCTGTGCCACAGCAGAGAGAAAATATGTATTGACTTTATTCAGTAACCAACAACAGAGTGAATAAATAGACACAAGAGTAAGTTCAAGACAAATAGTGATGCTAATATTTGTCTCAAGCATTGAGATGATTTCCAGCATCTGTCTCAATGTGCTATATTGCATGGTGGGAGTGAAAACGTGAGAGTGAATAGGTACATTCTTGAATTTCCCTCTGGATAAATAAAGAATCTATCTATCTATCTATTGTCTGTCTCTCTGCAAGCACGCAGACGCCAGCAAATGTGCTTGTTGTGAACACTAGCGTTTATGTGTGTTCATGAATGTGTGTCCTCTGCCACGGCCACAGTAAGTGTGTTATTGGAGCAGGGTGAGCCAGGGGCAGAAACAGCAGAAACAAACGAGGTCCTGTGCAACCCCGAGACTGTTCCATGAATCATCCAGGAACTTATACAGTAGCTGGCCAGTCCTCACAGCCTTCAGCTCACAGTTAATAACTTCCCATGCGCAAATAAATAAAAAATGGTCAGTGTTTAGAATTTGTGCTATTGACTTTACATAATAAAATCAGAGCTGTTTTTATGCAGTAGAGCCAAATCCGGGACCAAACAAGTGTGAAAATGAAACCAAAATCACCCTGAGCCTGTACTGCTATAGTAAATACATAATAATGGTTATTTGCAGAAACACTGAACACCTCCTGCATTTAGTTTAAAACAGGAGCTATTTCCACTGCCTGTGACTCAGTTAGATCTATGAATGTGTATTTGTCAGCGTACACTGTGTGTGTGTGCATTTGCCTGCAGCAGGTACAATAAACAAGAGCACTGATGTCATCCAAGTCAGCCAGAAGGGAAGCCCACAGTTAGATGTAGTTGAAGGAAAACGTTTCTCTCTCTCTGAAATACATGCATTCATCTGCACATGTGCTTGTAGCTGTGTGTATATGAGAGGGCGGGAGGAAAGAGAGAACATAGACATGCAAATGTGATCTAAGAACAAAAAAAGAACATGAAGGACATGAACAGTTAATTTATTCCTGAGATTAAGAAGTAAAATCAGGGAGAAGATGTACTTTGACGTGTACTCCATTATGCCGTTTGCCTCAAAAGATAATCTTTTCATCCACTGAGCTGAGTGGCATGCAATTTCACCCACTTTTCACAGCATATTTATGTCAGACCCTGTTTGACTGTTAACTCTAGCACCTCAGCGCCTTACACACACACACACACACACACAGCATCAGATCTGTCAGTGTGTAATTCTCCTTTACTCGTACTTCAGTGGCAAAGGTCAGCGTACCCATGTTTTCGTGACAGCCTGGATTAACGCGCTCAGCGTACATACTGTATATGTGTGTGTAAGTGTGTTTATGGAGCTAATGGAGACTGACATGAAGACTGACATGGATGCTGAGCTGTGCTGTGCTGGGCCAGGCGGTCTAACCCAACAGCAGGGATAAACTATAAATAGACTATATCAACACTCCCCCCCATCCCCCTTTTTTCTCCTGTTTCCTCTTTTCCTTTTGCTTTATCTGCAGACCTTTCATTACATTCACTCTGTTTCTCAACAGCTTTTGCTTTGTTTCCTCCACCTCCAACCATGCCCCTTCCCTACACCCCCTTCCTAATTTTTGTCCCTCACCTTCATCATCATCTCTGAATCAGTCTCCTTCTGTCTTCTGTCTCTCAGTACTTTTGTTCCCGAAAAGAAGATGGGCTACAAAAACAAAGAAAGAAAAAATACTGGAAGAACAAATAGGCCAACACCAATCTCAGAAGAGAGGGGGAGAGTGTAGGGGATGGGGAAAAGGGGGGAGTCGGGCTAGTTACAGGGGGGAGATGGAGTTATGTAAGCGAGGCTAATCCCCTCCCAAGCCTGCATAGTAAATGAGACAGGATGACACTGGCCTCATTTCATCCGTTCATTTTTGCATCCGCCGCCGCTACCCCTCCAAACCTCCGCTCCGTCTCCACCTTAATCTATCCATTTGATCTTTGACAGCAGACTGGAGCTACGTTTTCGAACTCAGCACACCAACAAATCCTCGTCTGCTGACAATGAACGGAAGGGTGAGATACGGCAGATGAGCTATAATTCATGGTTTAATCGTGAAGACGCCGTCCATTCCTCCCGCTTTACTTTCCCTTATGTCAACGACAAAATCTGATTTTTGAAAGCTCTCTTACGTAACAAAAGCCAACCAGGACAGTGAGAAAAGAACCAACAGGAAAAGGGCATAATCCCTTTCAACAAACTCTGCTGATAACAACTATAAATATTCCAGATCCTTTATAGTATCGGATGCCAGATAATTGGGTTCTAAAAGTGGAGCTATTGTAACGACATGTCTTTAAACTTTATGATACAAGACTGATTTGGACTGAAATGCCTAGCTCCCACCATATGACCCTCACCCCTCCAGCCCCGCTCTTCTCAACTCGAACCCGAGAGTCTGACCTCTCCTCAACCCAGTCCCCTCTCGCACGACACCCAGACACCCAGACATCCTAATCTGTAGAGGTACGTTTTGCTCAGAAGGGTCAACAAGGCCAACAGAGTGACTGAATTCTCAAAAGGAAACAGAACATATCACATTGCATGTGAATGGTTCCAGTGACTTCTTCCATACTTTGTGTTTAGTGCTAATTAGCAAATGTGAGCATGCTAACATGCTACACTATTAAAATAAACATGGTAAACATTATACCCGCTTGGCATCAGCATGTTAGCAGGCTCACATTAGCATTTAGCTCAAAGCAGTACAGCCTCACAGAGCTGCTAGCATGGCAGTATAGACTCTTGTACAATTAAAATGTGTTAGTGGTTTCAAGGGTAGGCTATCATTAAACAATTAGGATTATTAAGTAAAGTAAATTTAATTCATTAAAAGTAAAAGATTTATTTAGCCTTTATTGATGAGTGATATGCTGTATAGATAAAAAGGATGTTTGGAGTTTCCAAGCTTAGGACATTTTAGCAAAGGATTGCTTTGTTTGGCATATTTTACCTTTGAGAGCTTGAGACTGATACTAAATTTAGATATTTGAGAGTTTAAAGAGTAACTTAACATTAGGCTGAAAAGCAGAATTTTGCTGCCCTCTCTGGTTGAAAGTTAGTTTTACCCTGCACCCAACATCACTGCTATGTGTGATTAGGAGTGTGCATGGTGTACTGACACACTGTGGAGTACACTTCTACATCACTGCAGCAAGGTGAGAAGTTTCAGGGGGTGTTAAATTACTCTTAAAAAAATCATTAACATTTTTTTACTCAGTAATTGGCCATCAATCCTTCAGTTAAAATGAAACATTAATAAAAAGTTATTGGATAATGTTTTTCTAGAGGGCAGAGGGTTAAACCATCTATATGAGAAAGATACATTAAGGATTCACAACTTGACAACCCTAACTTTTATTTAATGCATCCAAATGATTAATTACTGCATCATTAAAAAGTTTAAATCATTTTTGTGTGTGTTATATTTTATTGTGTCTTGCACTGTTCTGTTTTCCATTTGTAAGTGTTTTAAACCTCCTTCAAAACAAGATGATACATCTTCAAGGGGGTTATCCTGACAAAACAAATTTCTGAGTATATTAACCCCCCTCCACCTCTCCAATCATCCTGCTCAGACAGGACGCTCCACTAAACTTTGACCTACTTTTGGCTGCCCTTAGTCTGGGCTGAGGGAGGGGGGAAAAAAAACGGCAAGACCCCAAACACAGCGAGCTTCACGCTGACCCAGCCTGTTAATAATAATATGAATATCAAAGGCTTATTTGGACAATAACTCTTTTGAATGTCATACGCAGAGGGATGCAGAGGGAGGCTTGAGGACGCCGTGTGAGTGAAAGAAAAGCGACCACTGGAGCCTCCTTTGTTTTACGCAGCATTTAAAATTCAGAGCTGGGCAAGGCACAACACACACGAACGCACGACCAGACACACACACAACACCCACACACACACAACCTACACACACACACACAAACTGTATGCTGAGGAGTTGATTTCACTTTTCTGCTGATCAGCCACAAGACAATCCCCGTTCTTCTTTTTTTATCCGTACTGTGTCTCTCATTTCCAAGAAATCTCACTCAGCAGATGGACACAATCCTCCATAACCAATTCTCTGCAGGATAATGCAGAGCAGACAAAGACACAGTGCACACAACACCTACAACATTCAGCTCTGTCAACCTGAGTCCGAGTCCCACTGAAACTCAGCTGAAACCAGTGACAGCATCACTTCATAAACTGCAGCTCTGTTTAAAATCTGCCAAATGTTTCATAAGTGCAGGACAGATTCCAGGCCAGCTGAGTCCTGGAAATCCACATGCGACAGGGCCACTGAGGGATGAGGGCTGGCTCGGATGAGAGGGTGGTGGGAGTTATGTTACCAAGACCACGGCTGGGAAGGCATCCCAGAGGTTCCCGGAATACTTCTGGGAACATCAGGGCCCAACATGTGTGTATGAGAAAGAAAGAGATGAAGGCATGGACGATGAGGGCGGAAAACATCTGTCAGCAATTAAAAAGGAGGGATCTATCCCATAGTTTTACCATTAAGAGTACGGTGTGCAGCGATACGCTGGGTCATGATGTAAATACTCTAAACTTCCCAGCCAACCGCCCCCCCATCTTCCTCTCCTCTATGCCTACACGAGACAAGCCGACCACAGTTAGCCCAAGCTAGTCAGCTGACGCAGGAAGGGGGAGGGGCACTGTGTGGTACACATTCTGCTGAGGGGTCATCTGGCAGACGCATCCTCCGAGCTGGCTTCACTCCTCCGAGCAAAACACACACACATAATGGGAAAGTAGCTGGCCAAGAGGGTGGAGGAAATCTAATCTATAAATCAGACACATGTCCAAACAACTGGGTGTCAACAGATCTTTGCTTATGTTATTAACTCAAAGGTGCCCCTCTGCACAGGCTGCACTGATTCAATTCTGCTGAGATAGCTGTTTTAGACAGTGCTGAGAAAAAAAGTAGTAGTGTTTGAAAAGACAAAATCATATCAGGGAGGCTCCTCTCAAAAAATCCTGGGTAAAACACAGCCAAAACAAACCAGCAGGGGCTGAAGAGCTTTTAAACCTGATCAATATTTCATGTTTTGCTTCCCTTGCTGGCACAAATCAGGTTTCCAATGGAGTCAAATCAACAAACAGCTTAATCAATGGCGTCCTCACTTGTGCAGAAGCGGGGCGTTGTTAGTCACATAAAGAGCTCCTTCCTGACAGAACATTTATTTCCTGATTTTCAGGCTAAAAGAAGAAAAATATCTCCTGACTAAACAATTCCTAGAGACCCAAATTGGTTTTCTCGTAGAGACAAGATTGATACCAATAAAAACATCTAATTGTTGCAGCTGCAGGTCGTCTCCAGTCAGTCGCCTCCTTGACCTCCTAAAACCGTTCATCTGCTACCGGGCAATGAGCCCCAATTCTGGACCTAATACTTGTGTCATCCATCAATCTTGTGTTTGTGTGTATCTGTGAGTGTGTGCGTGTGTGGTCTGCTGTTTCAGCACTGGCCATTTCGGTCCTCATACATCAACCTCCTGACAGCAGTGAAGTGACGCTTTGTGACATATGAGGCCACTTTACCTTCTCCTTGGAAGGAGAGAGAGAGAAAGGAGGAAAGGGAATGCTGTGCTCAAATGGATAAAAACTGTTTCCATGTGTAGTGAACAAACAATGTGATGGTGCCCATACTATGCACACAGGAGAGCTGCTGCATTTGAACACTGCCAATGTTGATATCTACGTGTTGTAACATAATGACGACTCCAAACTGCAATTTCAGCGAGTAATAGAAGTTTCAGTACAGAACCTTTGGGGTGCAGTGAACAAATGAATGAGTGTTGAGCAAACACAGTTTGATTGGTCTACTAATGGACGTTTGGAGCAGTTGGCAGACTTCAGCACTCCTGGTTCTAATGTGATCTGTGCCAGAGCTCTGCCCACTAATGCCCATTATACACAGACTTACTCCAATCTACATTGATTCTGTCTCTTCTTACAGACTGTAAGGGCTTTCAGGGCCCATCTCTGCCTGCTATCTCAGCTATCAGATTCCAACAGCAATTTAATTGACATGCAACCAACTTACACAACAAAAGCCCCACACATTATGAGTCTCCCGTCGTGCCGAAAAGGGTTCTGCAAGCATGATAATAGACAGGCAGTCTGCAGGTTCATGGGGCATTTTATGGCAGCTTTTGGGTGTTTTTAAGTCTGTAAAAGTCAAAGAGGGTAATGACAGACTGAGCCTGAGGACAGCTTGGTGATGACAGGCCAGTGACCGAAGTGGTCCACCCGAGTCTGTACAACCACACCTTGTGGCTGACGAACAGGCAGGCCAGAGATCTTGGTGAGCATCTGTAGCTCCATATTCCTCTTGACTAGTTAGGTAAGCCATGGTAGCCACTATGTAAGGTTCCTGAGGTGCTTTGAGCTAAATGGTAACGCCAACATGCTGCATGTTTTGCTGGTATAATGTTCACCATGTTCACCCTCCTAATTAAGCTTGTTAGCTGCCTCACAATGTTTGACACAAATATCTGCATCAAATTCAATGGAAAACCATCCAATAGTTGATGAGATATTTCATTAAAAAACAAAACTATCAACCTCACGATGGCACTAAAAGAATAGTCAAGGGATCACCAAAGTTATTAGGATTCACCCTCTTGGCTCCATGAATATCTGTACCACATTTTGAGACATTTCAATCTGGACAAAAATCATGAACCAACAAACACCTTCCATAGAGCACTGCTACAGCCTATCGAAAAAAAAGTACAACACTTGCCAAACTTAAAATCACTGCAGATAGAAGCAGCATACTCTTTTCCCACTGCAGACCTGAGCTGAACTCCTGTGGCTTGATGGAAAAGCCGCAAGCACATATTCATGAAAAATTACGTTTAATTGAAGTGTTGCAGTTAGGAGAGCTTCATAATATTAATTGCCAATTCTGACTTCATTTTGAACACAACTCAAAAAGCCTCCCCTGTTCACATTTCCTTCTTTCCTTTTTCTATTCATGGCGAAGATGACTGTATTTGACTTTGATTGCACTGCACAACCCTGGTCATTATCATCAGTAACACACACGACGGATGGTCTCTACTGCAATCACTCACCAAATTAAATGTTTTTCTATTAGTAATTCGACAGCCTGGATAATGTTAGAGTCTGAATAACCTCAAAATTTCAGAGTGTAAACACTTCATTCATTCTTTTTGAGGGCTTAGTAAACCCGAGATAGCTCACCTGGCTTTCATGTCAGGCATACAGGCTCAGAAATGCAAAAGATCCTCTTTTTACCTCTTTTAAGGCTGCGTTCCTTTTTGCAATGGTTTCAATTGACAAACAGATTAATTTAATAGAGAGGAATTGCAAACGATGGTGGGATGTTCTGCTGCACTGTTTATAGATCCTTGTGACTGCAGGAAACAATCAACACATCTCTTGTTTTTTGGACTTTTACACACTAACTACAGCATTTCCTAGTACACTGCTACTGTAAGAATTCATACATTTTACTTGAAGTGGCCCTATCAATGACTCAAGAGCTCAGGAAATCTAATAAAACTTGTTAACTCTGGGAAACCCCTCAGATGAAAATCATTGATTTGCAGCAGTTGGGCCTCCCAAAATGTTCTAAGACAAAGATGAACTGATAGAAATCAAGACATATTTCTTAATCTTTGATGTTTCATAACAGACTGTGCTGTCAAAAATCAAAAAAAAAAAAAAAAAGTGGCT
>NW_023339751.1:11157925-11158286 GCF_004916995.1 Morone saxatilis
ATTGTAAACAAGGACAGATTTTTCCAAATGTCTAATGTAAACATGAAACCTGCTCTAGTAGGCTCACTGCTTAAGCTTTGCAAATCTGCTTTGAAGGTGTTTATGGTAACAGTGTGTCTCTCCCTTAACAGTGTTAACACCAATTTTAAACAAAGAAATTCTGAATGCTAAACTGAAAACATTTTAAAGGCTAAAAGAAATCAAATTTATCATTGTGGAAATGATCAATAGCAGACATAAGAAGAACCATTTCCGCCTCCACTCTGCAAGAGGAATGGTATCTATGTGTTGTTTATTTCTGGCCACGGTAAAAAAAACTCTGGAATGCATGTCGATGAGTTTGTTGTTTATGGAACTGCAA
>NW_023339751.1:11158320-11159046 GCF_004916995.1 Morone saxatilis
GTGTATGTATGATTAATTGAATTAACACTTGAGAACTCAGGAGTTTGCTAGCGTATTGTGCGTCCACTCTGACCTGCATGACAGCTGAGAGATCCATCTGCTGGTGTATCTTAAAGTGTAAACAGCTTCAAAGCACTGCTGGCGATATACCGGATGAAGCGGTACACCGTTTGTAATTACCAGGATGATATGAATTTTTCATATACCACCACACCGGTGCATAGCTGAAACAACTGCTGTAAACCCTCGATAGGTAAACCCTCCCATGACAGTTTGTTTTAAGATGTGTACCCTTCTTACTAACTAAAGGGCTTGCCCCTCCCTCATTACCACCACTGAGGTTTCCTTGAGCAATGCCCTGAACTTCAACTGCTCGAGTGGAGCTGCTCAGTGGCAGATCAGACTGTGGTTGTACTGGGAAGCTTCCAGGTGTGAATGTGTGCAATTGTGCGAATGTGATCAGTGTGTTCCTGCGAAAAAGAGAGAAAGTCCCTGAATAAATACAAATAAATTAAATAAATAACTTATATAAATAACTATAATACTAAAATAAATAACCCTACCTTACTTTGACTGGGTAAAACACCATGGCACACAATTTGTGAGCTAGCTGTTTCTTACTTGCATTTGAGAAATATCTCTTTTAATACTAAAATCCTTATTTTTGTAAATGTTGACACTGACTGATTTTTTAAATAATCATTAATAATCATTTGGTGGGGGCCA
>NW_023339751.1:11159196-11164088 GCF_004916995.1 Morone saxatilis
AAAGAAAGAAATTTGTGGTCATACTGCCCAGCACTAATTCAAAATAATGTATTTTTTAATCTCGCCTATATGGCAAATAATTAATCTGTTGTATAATATCTTGTTCAGTGACTTTGAAAATGAAAAGTGCATGAACACGCAAGCAAAGCTATTAGTGATGTTGTTGCTACAGTTTCAGTCCAGAACTTTAAAAGCAGGAAAAAGAAAGGTCACTGCAAACCCAGGCAGCTAATTACAGTTTCACATACAGGGGTAGCCATTGTGTGTGTGTGTGTGTGTGTTTGTGTGTGTGAGAAAGAGAGCGTGTGTGTGAGCGTGAGAGAGAGAGTGTGTGTGTGTGAGCGTATGTGTGTCTCTGTGTGTGTGTGTGTGTGTGTGTGTGTGTGTTTGTTTAGTCTGACTGACAGCTCGTCTCTCCCCTGCTGTGCTCTTGCTCTTGTCCTGTTTTAATGGGCTGACAGCGAGAAACTGTGACGGAAATCTCAATGACGCACACCCGCTGTTAGACACATCACATCACAGCTGAGTGGAATCAGAAGGAAAACTGGATCTCAGAATCAATCATCAGTCTCACAAACTGTATTTAGAAAAATTGAACTGCAAAACAGACCTGCTTGTCTGACACTTTTTAGACTTGAAAGGGGTTACAGAGGGAGACGAAAGACAAAACTAAGAAATCTGTTGAGCTCCTCTGAGGCCACGATTCCCTCAAAGGAATTTAAAGCTCCTACATGGTGCTTCCACACACTTCCATATACTTTTCACATGAAAGCTCAGCATTACATTAGAAAGACACTTCCAGGTGTGTCCCAAACGTGCCTACCGTGGCGTTTAATAAGAGCAGTGTGAGGTGGAGTTTCTGTTGTGTAAGGCTTTGGGAGGCCATGTTACATCATGATGGATGACGATGAATTAAATATGCCGACATGCTACTTGCATGCTTTTAATCATGTCCACCACTCAACGTCATCATCATCGCTGCAGCGAAATGAAATGGCAGTCCATCATCATTTCAATCCCAGATGGCTGGAGAGGCATTTTGCTAATTGAGCATCACAGGTGTGGATCAGACCGCTCTCTCTCTATATATATATATATACGTGGAATATTCTGTATGCTGCTCCATGTGGGATTTTCCTTTAACTTGTTATGTAAGAGAGCTCCTGAGTGCACAGATGTGCCGCTGTATGTGCACATTTATGTGCTATTTTCAGCTGAGATGAGCAATGAGCAAATTAAGCTGCAAAAAAAAGCATTCTGAACAGTAGGCGAGTCTTTAATGTTTCACCGTCTTTCAGAGCAAGAGCTGGCAGATGTGCATCAGCTGTGATTGTGCCTCTAGCTGTGTTCTAGTTTCGACTCACACATATTTGTCAACTCAATGTAGACATGAATGGAGATGATGGGAGGTTGGTTTATTCGACAGTAGAAGCAAGAAGCTGGAAAAAAATGCAGAGCGGAGCGAGTGTTGCATGCTATGAAAAGCACATTGACCATGACTTTGGTCGCCCTTTCAGGGCTTCTCGTCCTGTGAAGGAGCTATGTGATAAAAATGATCCTTCAGCATCACAGCCTCCTCCCCCTACCTGCTACATTCTTAGTTCCTCCAAACCTGATCGCCCGACAGCTTGGTTATCACCTCCCACCACCACCAAATCCTCCTCCCTCCCTCCTCCTCCTCCTCCTCCTCCTCCACCCCTGCCTGTGTTGTGCTGTGCTGTGGTGACAGGGCATGATGATGTAGGGTCTCCCAGTGCAGTGGCGTGATGCCAAAACACTAAGTTAACATCTATGCAGGAGACGAGGGAGCATGTGTGTGCAAAACATTTCTAAGAATCCACATTTGCAGTGTGCGTGCACTCGTTTGTGCTTGCCTTCATGTTTGCATTCAGCCAAAGTATCATAGCTGTGACAACATGACGTCCAACCCATCAATCAGCTGCGGGGAGGGAGTTCACCACAGATGAGAAGGAGATGGAGAGGATCTCAGGCATGCTCCTTCAACATTCATATAGCTACTCCTGTGGGGATTATTTATGGTCTAATAAGACCCTGGGTGTTTCCAGTTCAACTACTAACTAATCCATATATTAAAATAGGCCTTGAGAGCATAAAACAAATGGCTATGGTCTCTTTCTCTTTGTGTGACCTTTGCTTTTTATCACAGCCCCTTCATCCGCTCTGGCAAAAGCAGCCACGGATGTCAAGAGAGAGAACTGCCAAAACAAGAAAAGTGGTGTGCAAGAGCATGTGAGCATGTGAGTGTGTGTGTGTGTGTGTGTGTGTGTGTGTGTGAGTATCAGTTGCAAGGGGCAGCCCAAACCCCATTCACTGAAACAGCTGGATGGAGATAACACAGAAATGCCTATTCCCTAGTTTCTCTCCCTCATACCCTCTCTCTCTCTCTCTCTCTCTCTCTCTCGCGCACACACACACACACACACACACACACAGAGAGAGAGAGGAAGAGAGAGAGAGAGACAGACACACACACAGACAGACACATACCAGTTCTTGAGGAAAAACAGCTGAATTCAGTGCAAGAAACTGAAGGAAAACTGGTGGGAAAACTAAGCCACTGCATTCAACTGGATCAACTACAGATTATACTCAAGTACTTTAATCACTCTGACAAGTCAAACTATCAATAACCAATTAATCATGGAGACTAATCCATGCACACTGAGGCACGGAGCCAACAACTATCAACCCACATTTTGCCATATTTGACTACAAACCGCGCATGTTTGTGGATAATTTTGCGCAAATTAGCAACAAAATCATGAAATAAGTTGCTCACATCCATAACTAGATGATAAGAAAGCTTTTCAAACAAAGCCAGTAACTTTACTGAGCCTCTTTTTGCAGAACACAGCACAAACACAGAGACGTCCCTCCTGAATCACTGTTGCACGCTGCGTTATCTACTCACCTTTAACAAGATGTTCTTTAGCAGCCCCGTACAGCAATATGTCCTGCAGCAGTGATTGTCTTGTGCGTGTATCCGAGATACAACTTTGTTTGAAAACAGCAAACAGCAACCAGTCCAAAAAAAAAGAAAAAGAAATCTCCTCCTCTTTTCTTTCAGTAGCGGTCTGCTCCTTCTCTCCCAGACCCGTCCAAGTCCAGAGCAGCTCGGTGGACCCGCTGCTGCTCCACCGCCGCTGCTGCTACTGCTGCTGCCCGGGATCAGTGTGTGTGTTTGGTACTGTCACCGGCATAGCCCGGTCTGCTGCTCTGCGGGGCGGGCTGACTCTCTGCTCCAGCAGGGGCTCGACTATCCACTGCTACAGTGAGGTTTAGGACCGGGGAAGGAAAGGTCCGCAAGGGGGGGCTGCGACTACCGGTGGAGCAGCAGATGTTTGACTTTATATTTATGATAAAATATTCCTTGAACCATTTTATCTGCATATTGGTTTTATATCTGGTCTCATATTCTGATTTATTCCATTCAGCTACCATCTGCGGTTTTGTAGACAGGGTAAATCACTGACAGTACCATTTGATGGACTGTTCATTAAATATTCAACAGAGGTGAACTTAAGGTGAATAAAGTAGGCTGCTTTACTGAATCTTTCAGCTCTTAACAGGAGAGCACAATCAGAAGATGAAGCTCCAGCTCCAAATGTTTTCTCAAGATCTTTTAAATAACTTTGTGTAATTTCCCCCCTCGGCCTCTCTGATTGAACCAGAGTAAACCTTATATGACCATCTGTTACAGTATTATGGCATATGGATTCACATGTAGCAGATTTGTCAGCTAAACAGTTCATTCTGTGAACTCCAGCCTATTAAACATGGTTTTAAGATTAGTAATGCTGTTAATACCAAATGTATACCCTACTTATCTTCTGTGAACTAAAATACCAGGAACTTTTTGGCTCTTTTTATGTGGCAGGAGTGAAAGTCATCCTCAACATTTGTTGTGTTATGGTTTCAGAATGATGAGCCAGCTGGAGAATAATTCAATACATAGGATATAGACAAGCTACAGGATTAGGTTTTTTTCTGGGCAACTATCGTGTTTTTCCCAAGTGATGTATAGATTTTTCAGAACTCTATTATCTCTAACTGGCTTGGATTATAGTGCACATAACTGTCGTAAATAGGAAAAACATCTCCCCGGGGAGCATTGCCCCGGACTCCCCTAGGTTTAGACTAAGCCCTGAATGTTTACAGCATCTGGCTTTGCCTCTGATGCCAAGTGTCTCCTTTGGGCCCCATTCAATCAGGCAAACACAGGGTGTTTTGGGGGATTCACTGCACACTTCTTGTCATAAATTAAAGGACCAGTGTGTGGGATTTAGTGGCATCTGACGTCCTTTCTAAGTTTTTAGGAGAAACTATGGTTGGAGAACAATTCAATACATAGGATATGTGAAAGACATGAGTGTTTGGTTTGCGTCATTTCTGGACTAGGAACATGCGAGTTCAACATGGTAGGCTCGCAGGAAGGAAGAGGCTGTGATGCCCTTTTTAGAAAAAATGTTCATAAGGTAACAAAAACACAAACGAGAATTCTTATTTGTGTCTTGTGGGTGACTCAGTTCATGAAAACATTCGCTGTTATATATATATCAAGATTTCTGAATATTATCTTTAATTTGCTATGTAAGTTATAGGTTTGTTAGGAACCATTTGATTTACCTAATTTGTGTTGGAGATGGAAAATGGGATGAAGTTGCTTCAGTTCCTCACATGCTAGTTTCTTGTTTTGTTTCGGTATAAATGTCATTTTTTCAGAATAATTTAAAATCAATGCATAATAGTAAGTTACTATTCTGTCTAAGGGTTTTACCTTCATGTCTTAGACCAGTAGTTCACAACCTATTTGGCTTGTGATTCATTAAAACTAATCAATCACCATGTCACAAATATGACCTTACCGTGCA
>NW_023339751.1:11164269-11164393 GCF_004916995.1 Morone saxatilis
AATTGTCCAAACCACCAGATGTGCATGTTATTGGACTTTGTTCAGAAGTTACTTCACACAGAAGTTAGTTAGATTTGAAACCAACTCCTACTTGTTGTTGGAGTAATCAACCAGTGAGACACCA